>NC_092336.1:456327500-456670000 GCF_046630445.1 Rutidosis leptorrhynchoides | reverse complement strand
CAAGATTTCATATTTCTCTTAAACATACGTCCCATGCATAGAGACAAAAATCATTCATATGGATTGAACACTTGGTAATCGACATTCACAATATACATATAAGAATATCCTCATCATTCCGGGATCCTCCTTCGGACATGATATAAATTTCGAAGTACTAAAGCATCCGGTACTTTGGATGGGGCTTGTTGGGCCCGATAGATCTATCTTTAGAGTTCGCGTCAATTAGGGTGTCTGTTCCCTAATTCTTAGATTACCAGACTTAATAAAAAATGACATATTCGATTTCGATCATTCAACCATATAATGTAGTTTTGATTACTTGTGTCTTTTCCGTAAAACATTTATAAAAGCGCATGCATTCTCAGTCCCAAAAATATATATTGCAAAAGCATTTAAAAAGGGAGCAAATGAAACTCACGCATATAAATATTGTAAAACAGTTATTAAAACAGTGCATGTATTCTCAGCCCAAAAATGTAATGAGTAAAAGGGAGCAAATGAAACTCACCATACTGTATTTTGTAGTAAAAATACATATAGCGACATTGAGCAAGTATAGGGTTGGCCTTGGATTCACGAACCTATAACATTTGTATATATATTAAAATGTATAATCCTATTCAAACAAGTTTATATATTATAACTTGAATTATATGTTATATTTATTTAGTTTGTATATATATTTAAAATGTTTAATACCTATATATTTGGTTATATTAATATATATATATATATATATATATATATATATATATATATATATATATATATATATATATATATATATATATATATATATATATATATATATATATGGTTAGTATTATATGAAAACATTCTTAATTCGTTATATATATATATATATAAGTATTTATATAAATAATGTCATTATATTTGATATGTAAATATATAAACTATTTCTATAATTAATATATGTATTAAGTATATTTACAAGCTATTTTCTATAATCTTTATCCTATTATCTTTTATTATATATTTTTGTTATTAATATGCTTAATACTAATAATAATAATACAATAATAATAATAATAATAACACAATAACAATAATATTAGTATTGATAATATTAATATTTATAAACATATGGATAATACTAATATTTATAAAATGATACACATTTTAATATTAAAGATAATAATATTAATATTCCTAATCATGTTAATATTAATAATAATTATACTAGTAATAATCATAATAACAATTCTTTTAATTTGTCTACTAAACATATTACTAATACTAGTAATAACATCAATTAACAATTACTATATTTACTAATAATAATAATAATAATAACAAAAATAATAATAATAATAAGGATAATAAAAAAATGGTGACTACCTCATAATAATAAGCTGCCATAATAAAATGCCCTTGCATAGGTTCGAACCCCAGACCTCTCGATACCCGACACAAGCTCCCAACCATCACGCTATACATGTTTATCTATTTTAAACCCACCCGTAATGTTTATAACTTGTTTATACGCCTGCTATGTTCTTCTTCAATATTCACAAACCAAACCATTTTACCCATCCAATTTGTCAACAACGAATTACAAGTTTGGCTATGAGTTTGTAATATAATAAACTGATTTGGATACATTCGTTTAACAAATAACAATAAAGATCAAAAAAATATATATATATATAAAACAGCTTGTATCGTAGCTAAGCACAAACCCAACTCAAAATTCAATTCAATTTTAAAGACGTTTTTAGACTAAAATCATAACATAAATTGTGTTAAAAATCACCATTATAAACTCCCTGAATCATTAATTGAACCAGAAATTTAAAAACAAATTCGAATTTTGCGAAGAACAACACTTTGACTTTTTGAAGTTTAAACTTTGACTTCGAAATTCGTCTTCAATTCAACGAGTTGAAGATTGAAACTTTCCAGATAGATTGAGTAGGAGATTTAAAACAACTTTGCAATTATAGATTTTAAAATAATTCTCAAATTCAAAATTTGGCAAAAATACTCAATAACAGAGGTTACGAAGCAGGTATTGTTTTTAATTATTGAATTTCAGTAATTGAGGATTGTATGTATAATTGAACCAATGTATGTAGTACTTATATTCTATCAACGTTGTTTTGTAGTGAAGGATTTCGACAGAAAAATCAATCAAGGACAGAAAAGAAATAAAAATAATAATAAAAATAAATAAATAAATAAATAAAGGAAGACATCGATGGCTAACTGAATTTGTCTATGACTGTATCAAATTTGTTCTTGTAATAGATTTTAGAGACAGAATTCAAATTACCTACAGGGTGATAGTAACAAGAAACAGATTATAATTCTAATTATTTATTTATAGTTATATTATACTAGTATTGATATATTTATTAATAATAATTCTATTAATATTAATAATAATAATAATAATAATAATAATAACTAATAATAATATTAATAATAATGAAAGTTAAAATAATAAATTGCATTAGTTTTTATGATAACCATAATAATAATGATTTTTGATGATAATGATACTAAGTAGAATAACAATAATAATAATAATAATACTTAACTAAAATCCTATTTATATATTAATAGTAAAAATAATATTAATAATAAATGATAATTAACATATATTTATATATATCTTAATAATAATAATAACAATAATATTAATAGTATTAATACTGACATAATACATCAAATTTTATATATATTTATATATATATATACATATATATATATTTCATATAATAATATTATTAATACAAGTATTACTATTAATGTTAACAATAATAATTTTAATAATATGATAACTTATACATATCAATTTTTTTTTTATATTTCATATAATAATATAAATATTACAAATATTAATGTTAACATTTATAATAAAAGTAAGGTTAGTAATATAACTTTAATATTTTAACTTGTACTTAGTCTTTATTATTAATATGATATAATAACATATACTTAATATTTAATATTCATACATTTTATATATACATACAACATTATGTATAGATTCATATATATATATATATATATATATATATATATATATATATATATATATATATATAAATATTTATTTTAATAACAAACTTATTATTTTATATACAACTTTACATATTCAACTAAATTGATTAAATTATATTTAAATTTAAATTATGTTTCATTACTTCTAAATATTATACATCCATACATTTACATATATATACATATTTATTTTCAAATAATTGTTCGTGAATCGTCGGAAGTAGTCAGAGGTCAATTGTATATATGAATATAGATTTCAAAACTTTCGAGACTCAATATTACAGATTTTGCTTATCGTGTCGGAAACATATAAAGATTAAAGTTTAAATTTGGTCAGAAATTCCCAGGTCACTACAGTACCTACCCGTTAAAGAAATTTCGTCCCGAAATTTGAGTGAGGTCGTCATGGCTAACTATAAAAATGTTTTCATGATGAATATGAGCTGATAAATAGAGTTTTATCATTAGATAAAATAATTCGATTATTCAAAGCATACGAATGAAGCTATCACAAAAGAGCGAAATGAAGTGAGTATAGGTTCGTCTTGACTTTTGACGTAGTCATGGTTGAATTTAGAAAATAAGGCGCGTCTTAACTTTTGACATTGCCTTGGTTGAATTCCGGAATTCAAGGGATTTAAAGAAAATCTTGAAGATCTATAAGATCTGATTCTTCGGGATTTATGGAAATTAAGATCTCTTTAATTAAATACGGTGATCTGCCTCGATTACTCTGTCTGATATTTCCATTATAAATTTATCTTTTCGTTCCATTAGTTTCCACCACTTCTATACCTTCTTTCTCAATTCATATATCCAAAAATTTTATAATAATGCTTAATCCGGTTCTAATCCTTGTTCTTATTCTGACTATCGCAATGATCGTTCTTCTTTTTCAAATCCCACCGGAAGAATCCGTTTATTCCTACTATGCTCTAGGGATTATTGTATTTATAATTCTCCCGTGTCTTTATATTTCTATATGCACTGATATCCACAGTTTGTAATTTCGGTATTGTCGTTGGGCTTTATATTTTCTCTTATACTTCGAAGTCCTTGCTTCTGTTTTTCTATAATCATTGTCATCCCCAGTTAATATTCCCACTATTTGTTGCGATTTATACTTCAATTTCTATTTCGGAGATTTGTCCCTTCGTTTCTTCTTCTTGCGATTGGGCATCTCTTGTAATGGTCCAGAATTCGCAGATACAAGTTCAGAATGAACATCATTAATGTCCTAAGAAAGAAATGGTAATAGCACAATTTAACTTGTCAAATTACCAGAATTCAAAGAAAGATAGGACTATCAAGAAAAATATGTTCTTGATATGTTTATAGATTAGACAGAACATGAGAGTCGTGTAACATAGCACATGATGACGTTGTAATCTGTGAATCATCACATTCCATTTAGAAACTCAGCATGACTTACTGTAGTATAATCACGTTGATCAAGTGTCATTATATTATACTAACTCATGCATCAGTTCTCAACACTACTTCAAAACATTCATATTTTAAACTCGAAAGTTTACAGAATATAGAAACTAACAGTTTCTATATGATGTAACACTGATAGCACGAAGAGATTAATGATTTCAGATAAGATTAGTTATGAAAATATCTTCAGAAATATTGAGGATATTTATAATGAAAGATACGATAATATCTCGGAATATCTAAGATCAGAGGATGATAGAAACTATTATCTGCAAGGGTTTAGAGTAAGGAGCAAGATATTCACTAAAGACTTTAGCAGACATTGAATCATTTGGATTCTTTGAAGTCAAACTTATTCTTTGTGATTTGTCCACGGCTTTCTTCCTAGTTTCGCATAATCTGCTTTTCGGTACTAAATTTTCTATTGAATGTTTCCAACATAATGATACACAGGAAGCACGAGGAGGTATATAATTTCGGACGAGAATATTTATGAAAATATCCTCAGAAATATCAAAGATATTGATGATGATATTTTGGAATTTCTAAGTTCGATGGTTGATGGAGAAAGATTTTCCACAAGATTTTAACATGACTTCAGAGCAAGATATTCTCTAAAGATTTCAACAGATCCATAATTACCTGGATTCTTTGAATATAGAGTATGGTCCTTGTATTTGTCGTTGGTCTCCTTCATGGGTAGCTCAATCTGTTTTTCAATACCCAATTTTTTATCGAGCGTTCCTAACACTCCTTTCTTTATCATCAAACTTTTGGTCGTTTAGACCATCTACCATTTTTCTGTTTCCTCTGTATTTAATGCTATGATATCTGAATCATCGGTTATTAATCCGAGGTGGTTTCAGGAAAATTGTGTTTTTAGATGATTAAATGCTGATGGTAATATGGTGGAATATGAAAGGTTCCCTGGTAATAACAAAAGAGCACGCATATATATCAACGTTATAATAAGGTTGTTTCGCACGAAAAGTTAAAGTTGTCTTGCTGAAGCTGTGACAAAACTGGCTATCTCGAACAGCAGATGCA
Source organism: Rutidosis leptorrhynchoides (assembly GCF_046630445.1). Lineage (NCBI taxonomy): Eukaryota > Viridiplantae > Streptophyta > Magnoliopsida > Asterales > Asteraceae > Rutidosis > Rutidosis leptorrhynchoides. The sequence continues at coordinate 456,664,483 of NC_092336.1, read as the reverse complement.
AAGTTATTTTCGGTAATAATAACGCTAAAGGAATTATCACAGCTACGTGTTAAACGTTTACTCAGGTTCTGAGTGTTTTCAGGTGCATAACTATATGCATCAATCTTTTCTCCCGTAAATGAAGTGCGGTTGGTTCATCCTCTCGATTGAGGTGTTTTCAAGAATCATGAAAGGTTTGAACGCAGAATGTAATCGTGAAGATACAAATGATGTTTAAGATGAAATCAAGTGGCAACTTGAAGAATTGTTTAGTTTCATATTTTATAATCAATATTTTAATTCATTTTAATTGTCCAATGTTATTAGTCCATAGTCGATAGTCCACAGTTGACAATTCAATAATTCATATATAGTTTAATATATAATATTCGAATTAATTAATACGTATCGTGACCCGTATTCGTCTCAGATTCGATCACAACTCAAATTATATATATTATTATAGAATCAACCTCAACCCTGTATAGAGAACTCGATCATTACTGCATATAGAGTGTCTATGGTTATTCCAAATAATATATATAAATACGTCGATATGATATGTCAAAACCTTGTATACGTGTCCCGATATTTAAAGTGCGAAAAATAAATACAGAAATTAAATGACGATAAATAAAATTGCGAGAATATAAATTGCGATAAAATAAATTGTGATATTTAAATTGCGATAAATAAATTACGATAAATAAAATATAATCAGTTATCTAGGAACAGTTAGCTAGGATTTTGTTAGCGTGGATTCTTAATAGAATTTTTCATAGTTAATTTGTTTGTTTCTAACAAATTTTATTTTGTTCAATCTTTTCTTCATTATGCCACTTGTCGAATTCTGATAGGTCAAAATTCAAATATGAAATTGAATGAAAATGGTTATTCTGTGATGAACGGATTCGTATAGCTGTGGTTGCAAGTAGGATAGTAAATGACTGTTGAATCAGATTCGATGAATGTACAGTGTAACTTATTAATGTGGAATCTAAATATTCCTCGGGTATTACCTACCCGTTAAAATATTTTCACCATTAACAGTTTGTACAATAAAACTTTTAATTACAATCTTTATGAAAACATATATACATATATTTTATTCAGACGTAATCATGGATTTAATGAGTCACTGGGATATTAAACTCATCAGATTTACGGCTAGAACTAGAGTACATAATCTCTAAAATATTAGAGATTACATAATCACCATGAAGGACGAAGATAGTTTATGTAGAACGATTCGTACAACGATTCGTAGAACGATGATTATGCTTGCGGTATAGATTGCGAGGTTGAGACGTGTGATGATGTTGTTGTTGTTGGTACTCCTTGGTATCCATGGTGCGTATGACATTGATGTTCGAGGTATAGATTAAGATGTTGAGGTTTGGGATGCGGATGTTGATGTTAGTGGTGGTGATGGTACTGTTGACATTGGTGGTGGTACTGGTTATGCTGCTGGTGCTGCTGCTGGAGTTTGTAACCTTCGCACCATATTCTCTAAAGCCACTACCCGAGCGCGAAGCTCGTTGACTTCTTCTATTACACCGGGGTGATTGTCGGTCAGAACGAGCGGATGAATATAATCTAGAATTTTGTATAGTATATAATCGTGGCGAGATACTCTGGAAATGAGAGAAAAGATGGTGTTTCGAACAGGTTTACCGGTAAGTGCTTCAGGTTCTTCGCCAATAGGGCAATGCGGCGGATGGAAAGGATCACCTTCTTCTTGTCTCCAATGATTGAGAAGGCTAGGAACCCATCCCCAATTCATCCAGAATAGATGATGACTGATTGGTTGATCTATTCCGGTCACACTGCTTTCGGAGCTTGAGTGGGATTCCATTTCGGAGTCCGAGTGACTTGAACTAATGACGAATTCCATTTCGTACGATTGAATAAAGAATTTTTAGATCTTAAATGATTTTCTGGCTAACGGATGGTATTCTTAATTACCTAGAATATCCATATATATAGAACAAAAGGTTTCGTAGATTACGGAGGAATTTACGGGATACGCCAGGTAAGGTTTACAGTAACAGATACGCTAAGATATGAATCTTGTCTATACACTATTCATGCAATCAATGCAGCAAGACGTGTCTAGACTAAGAATGATAAGCAGATAACTTTCGACACAAAATGATAAGCAAAACTTTTTGACATGCAGACCAGGTCGAAGTCCAGACTCACTAATGCATCCTAACGACTACTAGTTAGACACACTAATGCAAGACCTGGTTCGCTACGACCACCGCTCTGATACCAACTATGAATACAGTAGGGACAACCACCGTCCCACCCAGTGCCTTCCCAGCTAACCGCCTGGTGACCACTGAGTGTACCTCATATACTGATTTTAGGGCCTGCCTCTCGGCTACTGCCAACCCTCATAAGGGATCGCAAGGAGTAAGAGCCAATGCTTCGTCACAGGTAACACTGTGAAAACCTCCTTTACGACTAACCCGCCACACATGGACGGCGTTATACCAGCTCTGATACCAACTGTGAAGACCCGTCTTAATCCATCCTGACGAAGTCCATATTGATTATAAACGATTCACAACAGTTGATTTCATCGCGAGGTACTTGACCTCTATATGATACATTTTACAAACATTGCATTCATTTTTGAAAAGACAAACTTTCATTACATCAAAAGTTGATGGCATGTATACTATTTCGTAATATATCTAACTATAATTGACTTAATAAAAATCTTGATGAACTCAATGACTCGAATGCAACATCTTTTAAAATATGTCATGAATGACTCCAAGTAATATCTCTAAGATGAGCAAATGCACAGCGGAAGATTTCTTTCATACCTGAGAATAAACATGCTTCCAAGTGTCAACCAAAAGGTTGGTGAGTTCATTAGTTTAACATAACTAATCATTTACATCATTTTAATAGACCACAAGATTTCATATTTCTCTTAAACATACGTCCCATGCATAGAGACAAAAATCATTCATATGGATTGAACACCTGGTAATCGACATTCACAATATACATATAAGAATATCCCCATCATTCCAGGATCCTCCTTCGGACATGATATAAATTTCGAAGTACTAAAGCATCCGGTACTTTGGATGGGGCTTGTTGGGCCCGATAGATCTATCTTTAGAGTTCGCGTCAATTAAGGTGTTTGTTCCCTAATTCTTAGATTACCAGACTTTATAAAAAAGGGCATATTCAACTTTGATCATTCAACCATATAATGTAGTTTCGATTACTTGTGTCTATTCCGTAAAACATTTATAAAAGCGCATGCATTCTCAGTCCCAAAAATATATATTGCAAAAGCATTTAAAAAGGGATCAAATGAAACTCACGCATATAAATATTGTAAAACAGTTATTAAAACAGTGCATGTATTCTCAGCCCAAAAATGTAATGAGTAAAAGGGAGCAAATGAAACTCACCATACTGTATTTTGTAGTAAAAATACATATAGTGACATTGAGCAAGTATAGGGTTGGCCTTGGATTCACGAACCTATAACATTTGTATATATATTAAAATGTATAATCGTATTCAAACAAGTTTATATATTATAACTTGAATTATATGTTATATTTATTTAGTTTGTATATATATTTAAAATGTTTAATACCTATATATTTGGTTATATTAATATATATATATATATATATATATATATATATATATATATATATATATATATATATATATATATATATATATATATATATATATATATATATAAAGTTAGTATTATATGAAAACATTCTTAATTCGTTATATATATATATATATATATATATATATATATATATATATATATATATATATATATATATATAAGTATTTATATAAATAATGTCATTATATTTGATATGTAAATATATAAACTATTTCTATAATTAATATATGTATTAAGTATATTTACAAGCTATTTTCTATAATCTTTATCCTATTATCTTTTATTATATATTTTTGTTATTAATATGCTTAATACTAATAATAATAATAATACAATAATAATAATAATAATAATAACACAATAACAATAATATTAGTATTGATAATATTAATATTTATAAACATATGGATAATACTAATATTTATAAAATGATACACATTTTAATATTAAAGATAATAATATTAATATTCCTAATCATGTTAATATTAATAATAATTATACTAGTAATAATCATAATAACAATTCTTTTAATTTGTCTACTAAACATATTACTAATACTAGTAATAACATCAATTAACAATTACAATATTTACTAATAATAATAATAATAATAACAAAAATAATAATAATAATAAGGATAATAAAAAAATGGTGACTACCTCATAATAATAAGCTGCCATAATAAAATGCCCTTGCATAGGTTCGAACCCCAGACCTCTCGATACCCGACACAAGCTCCCAACCATCACGCTATACATGTTTATCTGTTTTAAACCCACCCGTAATGTTTATAACTTGTTTATACGCCTGCTATGTTCTTCTTCAATATTCACAGACCAAACCATTTTACCAATCCAATTTGTCAACAACGAATTACAAGTTTGGCTTTGAGTTTGTAATATAATAAACTGATTTGGATACATTCGTTTAACAAATAACAATAAAGATCAAAATATATATATATATATATATATATATATATATATATATATATATATATATATATATATATATATATATATATATATATATATATATATATATATATATATAAAACAGCTTGTACCTTCGCTAAGTACAAACCCAACTCAAAATTCAATTCAATTTTAAAGACGTTTTTAGACTAAAATCATAACATAAATTGTGTTGCAAATCACCATTATAAACTCCCTGAATCATTAATTGAACCATAAATTTAAAAACAAATTCGAATTTCGCGAAGAACAACACTTTGACTTTTTGAAGTTTAAACTTTGACTTCGAAATTCGTCTTCAATTCAACGAGTTCAAGATTGAAACTTTCCAGATAGATTGAGTAGGAGATTTAAAACAACTCTGCAATTATAGATTTTAAAATAATTCTCAAATTCGAAATTTGGCAAAAATACTCAATAACAGAGGTTACGAAGCAGGTATTGTTTTTAATTATTGAATTTCAGTAATTGAGGATTGTATGTATAATTGAACCAATGTATGTAGTACTTATATTCTATCAACGTTGTTTTGTAGTGAAGGATTTCGACAGAAAAATCAATCAAGGACAGAAAAGAAATAAAAAAATAAATAAAATAAATAAAGGAAGACATCGATGGCTAACTGAATTTGGCTATGACTCTATCAAATTTGTTCTTGTAATAGATTTTAGAAACATAATTCAAATTACCTACAGGGTGATAGTAACAAGAAACAGATTATAATTCTAATTATTTATTTATAGTTATATTTTACTAGTATTGATATATTTATTAATAATAATTCTATTAATATTAATAATAATAATAATAATAATAACTAATAATAATAATAATAATAATAATTATGAAAGTTAAAATAATAAATTGCATTAGTTTTTATGATAACCATAATAATAATGATTTTTGATGATAATGATACTAAGTAGAATAACAATAATAATAATAATACTTAACTAAAATCCTATTTATATATTAATAGTAAAAATAATATTAATAATAAATGATAATTAACATATATTTATATATACCTTAATAATAATAATAACAATAATATTAATAGTATTAATACTGACATAATACATCAAATTTTATATATATTTATATATATATACATATATATATATATATATATATATATATATATATATATATATATATATATATATATATATATATATATATATATATATATATATATATATATATATATTTCATATAATAATATTACTAATACAAGTATTACTATTAATGTTAACAATAATAATTTTAATATTATGATAACTTATACATATCAATATTTTTTTTTATATTTCATATAATAATATAAATATTAAAAATATTAATGTTAACATTTATAATAAAAGTAAGGTTAGTAATATAACTTTAATATTTTAACTTGTACTTAGTCTTTATTATTAATATGATATAATAACATATACTTAATATTTAATATTCATACATTTTATATATACATACAACATTATGTATAGATTCATATATATATATATATATATATATATATATATATATATATATATATATATATATATATATATATATATATATAAATATTTATTTTAATAACAAACTTATTATTTTATATACTACTTTACATATTCAACTAAATTGATTAAATTATATTTCAATTTAAATTATGTGTCATTACTTCTAAATATTATACATCCATACATTTACATATATATACATATTTATTTTCAAATAATTGTTCATGAATCGTCGGAAGTAGTCAGAGGTCAATTGTATATATGAATATAGATTTCAAAACTTTCGAGACTCAATATTACAGATCTTGCTTATCGTGTCGAAAACATATAAAGATTAAAGTTTAAATTTGGTCGGAAATTCCCGGGTCACTACAACGTCCGTGTCATTTGAGTAAAAATTATATTTTTACCATGAACGTAAATATAATATAATATATAATTAATTATATAGATTAAATAATAATTTATAATTAATATATATTTATAAATGAGTGTCGGTAGAATTGAGTTGAGGATCACAGCTGTAAAGCATCTCCATGCGATCGCATGGGAGATGTGCTACGAAGCCATGCGATCGCATGGCATCTCTTTGGTGGCCAAGTCTTTAAATCGAACGAATTCGTTTCAGTTTACACACACATATCACTTATCCATCTATATTACTCCGTATGTAATTATATTATTATTATTATTATTATTATTATTATTTTTATTATTATTATTATTATTATTATTATTATTATTATTATTATTATTATTATTATTATTATTATTATTATTATCATTATCATTATTATTATTATTATTACTATTACTATTATTATTATTATTATTATTATTATTATTATTATTATTATTATTATTATTATTATTATAGTAGTGTTATAGTTAGGAGTATTAATATTATTAGTATTTATACATAAAATACTACGACGGAGTGCTGTTCGGGTAATTTTCAAAACTAGTTTGCGAGTAGGATAGGGTTAAGGAAATTATGGGTTATAGCTATGGAGGTAATGGGTATGGTTCATGGGTATGCTCATGAGGTCAATCTAGTGTTTATCGTCTCCGTTGCATCTACGTACCTTTCCTGCAATATTGAATCTCAATATTGATACGTGAGTACTTATAATTTAATTTTTACATATTAATAGTGTATCCCTGACTAGTGCTCGAGTATATAGGATTATGCATGCTTGTACTTTTGATATTGCCATTAGATAGGTTATGTTGAATCCTGAATTAGTTACATATGCGGTTGAGATAAGGTATAAGATATGCATGTCGTTGGAAAGCTAGCGAAAAATTAAGAACTTTTCATTTAGATATCGAATGGTTTCGATGAACGGATTTAAAGTTATAGTCGATTGAATTTTTGTATTATTAATAAAAATGATTATTATTATCGTCGTTATTATCGTTGTTATAGTTTTTATCTAATTATTATTATTATTATTATTATTATTATTATTATTATTATTATTATTATTATTATTATCAATCAGTATTATTATCATTAAAAATTGTTATTTTTATTATTATCGTTAAAGTTATAATTAGTATTATCATTAATATTATTATAATATTTATTATCATTAGTATTATTATAATTAAAAACTAATATTAGTAACACCTAATTTGTAGTGACCCGAACTTTTCCATGTTTATATATATTAATTGAGATTGATATTTACATGATTAAATGTTTCCAACATGTTAAGCAATCAAACTTGTTAAGACTTGATTAATTGAAATATGTTTCATATAGACAATTGACCACCCAAGTTGACCGGTGATTCACGAACGTTAAAACTTGTAAAAACTATATGATGACATATATATGGATATATATATATAGTTAACATGATACTATGATAAGTAAACATATCATTAAGTATATTAACAATGAACTACATATGTAAAAACAAGACTACTAACTTAATGATTTTTAAACGAGACATATATGTAACGATTATCGTTGTAAAGACATTTAATGTATATATATCATATAAAGAGATATTCATACATGATAATATCATGATAATATAATAATTTAAAATCTCATTTGAAATTATAAACATTGGGTTAACAACATTTAACAAGATCGTTAACCTAAAGGTTTCAAAACAACAATTACATGTAACGACTAACGATGACTTAACGACTCAGTTAAAATGTACATACATGTAGTGTTTTAATATGTATTTATACACTTTTTAAAGACTTCAATACACTTATCAAAATACTTCTACTTAACAAAAATGCTTACAATTACATCCTCGTTCAGTTTCATCAACAATTCTACTCGTATGCACCCGTATTCGTACTCGTACAATACACAGCTTTTAGATGTATGTACTATTGGTATATACACTCCAATGATCAGCTCTTAACAGCCCATGTGAGTCACCTAACACATGTGGGAACCATCATTTGGCAACTAGCATGAAATATCTCATAAAATTACAAAAATATGAGTAATCATTGATGACTTATTTACATGAAAACAAAATTACATATCCTTTATATCTAATCCATACACCAACGACCAAAAACACCTACAAACACTTTCATTCTTCAATTTTATTCATCTAATTGATCTCTCTCAAGTTCTATCTTCAAGTTCTAAGTGTTCTTCATATATTCTACAAGCTCTAGTTACATAAAATCAAGAATACTTTCAAGTTTGCTAGCTCACTTCCAATCTTGTAAGGTGATCATCCAACCTCAAGAAATCTTTGTTTCTTACAGTAGGTTATCATTCTAATACAAGGTAATAATCATATTCAAACTTTGGTTCAATTTCTATAACTATAACAATCTTATTTCAAGTGATGATCTTACTTGAACTTGTTTTCGTGTCATGATTCTGCTTCAAGAACTTTGAGCCATCCAAGGATACATTGAAGCTAGATCCATTTTTCTATTTTCCAGTAGGTTTATCCAAGGAACTTAAGGTAGTAATGATGTTCATAACATCATTCGATTCATATATATAAAGTTATCTTATTCGAAGGTTTAAACTTGTAATCACTAGAACATAGTTTAGTTAATTCTAAACTTGTTCGCAAACAAAAGTTAATCCTTCTAACTTGACTTTTAAAATCAACTAAACACATTTTCTATATCTATATGATATGCTAACTTAATGATTTAAAACCTGGAAACACGAAAAACACCGTAAAACCGGATTTACACCGTCGTAGTAACACCGCGGGCTGTTTTGGGTTAGTTAATTAAAAACTATGATAAATTTTGATTTAAAAGTTGTTATTCTGAGAAAATGATTTTTATTATGAACATGAAACTATGTCCAAAAATTATGGCTAAACTCAAAGTGGAAGTATGTTTTCTAAAATGGTCATCTAGACGTCGTTCTTTCGACTGAAATGACTACCTTTACAAAAATGACTTGTAACTTATTTTTACGACTATAAACCTATACTTTTTCTGTTTAGATTCATAAAATAGAGTTCAATATGAAACCATAGCAATTTGATTCACTCAAAACGGATTTAAAATGAAGAAGTTATGGGTAAAACAAGATTGGATAATTTTTCTCATTTTAGCTACGTGAAAATTGGTAACAAATCTATTCCAACCATAACTTAATCAACTTGTATTGTATATTATGTAATCTTGAGATACCATAGACACGTATACAATGTTTCGACCTATCATGTCGACACATCTATATATATTTCGGAACAACCATAGACACTCTATATGTGAATGTTGGAGTTAGCTATACAGGGTTGAGGTTGATTCCAAAATATATATAGTTTGAGTTGTGATCAATACTGAGATACGTATACACTGGGTCGTGGATTGATTCAAGATAATATTTATCGATTTATTTCTGTACATCTAACTGTGGACAACTAGTTGTAGGTTACTAACGAGGACAGCTGACTTAATAAACTTAAAACATCAAAATATATTAAAAGTGTTGTAAATATATTTTGAACATACTTTGATATATATGTATATATTGTTATAGGTTCATGAATCAACCAGTGGCCAAGTCTTACTTCCCGACGAAGTAAAAATCTGTGAAAGTGAGTTATAGTCCCACTTTTAAAATCTAATATTTTTGGGATGAGAATACATGCAGGTTTTATAAATGATTTACAAAATAGACACAAGTACGTGAAACTACATTCTATGGTTGAATTATTGAAATCGAATATGCCCCTTTTTATTAAGTCTGGTAATCTAAGAATTGGGGAACAGACACCCTAATTGACGCGAATCCTAAAGATAGATCTATTGGGCCTAACAAACCCCATCCAAAGTACCGGATGCTTTAGTACTTCGAAATTTATATCATATCCGAAGGGTGTCCCGGAATGATGGGGATATTCTTATATATGCATCTTGTTAATGTCGGTTACCAGGTGTTCACCATATGAATAATTTTTATCTCTATGTATGGGATGTGTATTGAAATATGAAATCTTGTGGTCTATTATTATGATTTGATATATATAGGTTAAACCTATAACTCACCAACATTTTTGTTGACGTTTTAAGCATGTTTATTCTCAGGTGATTATTAAGAGCTTCCGCTGTCGCATACTTAAATAAGGACGAGATTTGGAGTCCATGCTTGTATGATATTGTGTAAAAACTGCATTCAAGAAACTTATTTTGTTGTAACATATTTGTATTGTAAACCATTATGTAATGGTCGTGTGTAAACAGGATATTTTAGATTATCATTATTTGATAATCTACGTAAAGCTTTTTAAACCTTTATTGATGAAATAAAGGTTATGGTTTGTTTTAAAATGAATGCAGTCTTTGAAAAACGTCTCATATAGAGGTCAAAACCTCGCAACGAAATCAATTAATATGGAACGTTTTTAATCAATAAGAACGGGACATTTCATAATTAATATGATTGCTATTATTATCATTAACATGAACGCAATATAAAAGACGATTAAAAGCTATTAAATGAATTGATTAAGAAATAATGTATATGAGTATCATGATGAAATTAAAATATTATAAGATATTAATTTAGATAAAATTATCGTTCTTATTATTTTTATCATTACTATTATTATAAAAAGTATCGTTAGTATTAAAACAATCATTTTAACAAAAATTATCAATTTAATAGAGATGTCATTGTTATTATACAATATCATTATTATTATCATTTTAAATAAAATTATTATTTTAAAGTAAATATTAAAAAGTATCGTAAATATTAAAGTTATCATAATCAGAATTATCATTTTATCATAATATCATTTTTAGTAAATATAAATATTAATATTTTTATTAATAGAATAATAATAATTATTACTACAAAATAATACAACTTTTATTCATTATTATTATCAATGTTATTTTATCAAATAAATATGTAATACAAATAATATAATTACCTTAATAAAACCTATTACAATATTTTATGATGTTAAATGAACTTTATAAATTTTATTACTTAAGATATATAAAAGTATATTTTTATATAAAATTTTATTTATTAATAAATGAATTATATTATTTACTTTAATAAATCTTTTAAAAAATATTTAAAAATACAAACGACGATATTTAAACTATATAATAATCATGTATAAATTTTGGAAATCATTTTGAGTCAAATTGACTTTTGTTGACTTTTGCATATTAGTCTCGAGCATTAGGATTGTGGTACACTATGACATAACCTAATTTGTTAGACAAATATTGATCAACATATAAATATATATACTTAATTTAGGTTCGTGAATCCGAGGCCAACCTTGCACTTGTTCAATGACGTTTTATGTATTTTTACTACGAAATACAGTATGGTGAGTTTCATTTGCCTTTTTACCCTTTATATTTTTGGGCTGAGAATACATGCGAAATTTTTATAAATGTTTTACGAAATAGACACAAGTAGTCGAAACTACATTATATGGTTGGATGATCGAAGCCGAATATGCCCATTTTGCTTGGTAGCCTAAGAATTAGTAAACCGATCTACTAATTGACGCGTATCCTAAAGATAGATATATTGGGCCTAACGAACCCCATCCAAAGTACCGGATGCTTTAGTACTTCGAATTCGTTTTTATCATGTCCGATGGATTTCCCGGAATGATAGGGGATATTCTTATATGCATCTTGTTAATGTCGGTTACCAGGTGTTCAATCCATATGAATGATTTTTGTCTCTATGCATGGGACGCATATTTATGAGAAATGGAAATGAAATTCTTGTGGTCTATTAAAATGATAGAAATGAATGATTATGATAAACTAATGAACTCACTAACCTTTTGGTTGACACTTTAAAGCATGTTTATTCTCAGGTATGAAAGAAATCTTCCACTGTGCATTTGTTCATTTTAAGGATATTACTTGAAGTCATTCTTGGCATATTTCGAAGAACTTTGCATTCGAGTCATTGGGTTCATCAAAGATTATTATTAAGTCAATTTATCGTTGGATAGTGGATATTATGAAATGGTAGGCATGCTTGTCAATTGTCGATGTAAAGAAAGTTTGTCTTTTTAAAAAAAACGAATGCAATGTTTGTAAAATGTATCATATAGAGGTCAAATACCTTGCGATGTAATCATATGTTATTGTATTCGTTCTTATGGATTAGGACGGGTCTTTACATGTGGTATCAGAACGGTGGTCTTAGCGAACCAGGTCTGCATTAGTGTGTCTAACTGATAAGTTATTAGGATGCATTAATGAGTCTGGACTTCGACCGTGTCTGCATGTCAAATGTTTTGCTTATCATTTCTAGTCGGAAATCATCTGCTTATCATCCTTAGGAAATTACATGCTTATCATTATTAGTCTAGACACATCTTGCTGCATTAATTGCATGAGTAGTGTATAGACAAAATTCATATCTTAGCGTATCTGCTAAATCATATTTTATCGTATCTGTTACTTTAAACTTTGCCTGACATATCCCGCAAATTCCTCTGTAATCTACGAAATCTTTTGATCTATATATATAGATATCCTATGTAAATAGAATATCACCCGATAGCCAGAAAATCATTTTATATCGAAAAATCCTTTATCCAATCGTACGAAATGGAATTTGTCATCAGTTCAAGTCACTCGGATTCCGAAATGGAATCTCACTCAAGCTCCGAAAGCAGTGTGACCGGAATGGATCAACCAATCAGTCATCACCTATTCTGGATGAATTGGGGATGGGTTCGTAGCCTCCTCAATCATTGGAGACAAGGAGAAGGCGATCCTTTCCATCCACCACATTGCCCTCTTGACGAAGAACCTGAAGCACTTACCGGCGAACCTGTCCGAAACACCATTTTTTCTCTCATTTCCAGAGTATCTCGTCACGATTATATATTACATCAAATTTTTGATTTTATTTATCCGCTCGTCCGAACTGACAATCACCCCGGTGTAATAGAAGAAGTCAATGAGCTTCGCGTTCGGGTAGTGGCTTTGGAGAATATGGTGCAGAGATTACAAACACCAGCAGCAGCACCAGTAGCATAACCAGTACCTCCATCATCAACGCCAACAGTACCATTACCACCTTCAACCACAACCGCGTCGTAAACCTCAACTTCACAATCTGTCCCTCGAGCATCAACGTCATACGCACCATAGATACTAAGGAGTACCAACAACAATAACTGACGAAGTATAATTCATAACTTCATTGGAGAAACATTCCGCGGCAATTATGTAATCTCTAAAGTCTTAGAGATTATCTAATCTAGCCCTAACCATAAATCAGTTAAGCGAACCAAAATGATAGAAGGAAGAGTAGAAACCCTGACAAAATGGTGTGTGATTAACAAGCTAAAACTTGTTTTACCAACAACATCAACAGTACCGTTAGCGTCACCAGCATCGTCAGTACAGTCAACATCAGAATCAACAACACCTATAACATCACAAACCCCGTCAGTTCAAGAATCATTGTGGACATCATTACGAATCAATAACGCGTATATTGTATCAACGAGTTATGAAGAATTAACTCATTCTCTCTGAAGAAATTATATGTATATTATATATATATATATTTTGAAATAAAAATAAATCTTTCCGTGCTAAGCTATTGTGTGTGAATCTTAACTACTCGGTTAATTCATATTACAAATATGCAATAATGTACGTCCTTCGCCGCAACTTAACCATCGTTAACTACAATCTCTGTCTCAATTCAACAAATTCCAATTTCTAATAAATCAAGTATATATTTGACTTTACACTTTCATCATCGATGTAACCGAAACTTTTCAGATAACATCATTCGTACTTTGCGAAGTTCACAAGAATTTAACGAAAACCAACATCACGCCTCAACAAATAACGAAGTATTGATTCATAATTTCAATATTATTGAAGAAATACTTATGTAATCTCTAAAGCCTTCAAGGGATTATTCAATTCTAGTTCTAACCGTAAATCAAATGAGTTTAATTTAGTATTAACTCATTAAAATCTATGTTACATCTGAGGAGAATATATACATATATATTTTTATAAAGACTGTAATAAAATTCTTATGTACAAAATATTAATTGTGAAATTTTTTTTTAACGGGTAGGTAATACCCGAGAGAGATATATATATTCACAATTAATATGTTACATTCTTCGAATCAGATTAAGTAAATTATCAACTATACTTCCTACTTTCACAATAATATACATTCCTTTATAGAAATCAAAACAACCATACTCATTCAAACCCAATTACATATTCTGATTTTGAAACCTCAGAATTCAATTCGAGATATAACCGGTACCATCACTTTTAGATTCCTACATCTTTCAAAGATATACTTTGACTTCAAAACTGTGTTAGAACATCAAATGTATATTAACGATTACAATCTGTGTTCAAACCCTTCGAAATTTTTTGAAGACACTTCAAATAATGAGCAATCGAGATGATGATTCAACCACATATTACCCACAGTTATGTACTTAAAAAGCTCTCGAAACCAAGGTCATAATTCAACACATATCTGTGTCAGATCCTTTGGCATTTATTAGCAAAAATAACTTTTCAATTCCTTTTCAAAGTAGCAAATTCTATCACAGCTCCAGCAAGACAACTTCGATTTTTCATTCGGAGTAGCCTTATCATAATCTTGATATATATGATTACCCTTTTGTTACCAGAGAACCTTTCATGTTCCACCACATTAGCAATAAACTTATTAACAACTTCACTGATATTTGACCTTCCGAAGAATCATTATACTTACCGAAACCCCATCATTTACTCATTTACATCTTGTAATGAGAATTGCCATACGAATCATCGGGAATTAGCAATTAGTATTTTGAAATCTCGCAGCATGTCTACGCCAATAGTTATATGTGTATATATAACGTTTATCTTCTGGACTTAATTTGAATGTGAAGTTTCTAAAAAACACTCCAAACTACGAATTGGTTCTCCGAAAATGGAAAAATGCTGATGAAGCAGCAAAAACTATAAACGACTTTAACAGTAAAAGTTTGATGATAATGAATAAGTGTGCTGGCAAAGCGCAGAAAAGGAGAAGTCTTGGAACTGGAAACCGGATTGAGCAAAGTATGAAGGAGGCTGTGGACAAATCACAAAGACTGAACCTGACTTCAAAGAATCCAAATGATTCAGTACCTACTGAAGTCATTAACGGATACCTTGCTCCTGACTCTAAACCCCTGCGGACAATATTCTTCATCATCCTCTGATATTAGAAATTCTAAGATATCATCGTATCTTTCATTATAAATATCCTCCATATTTCTGAAGATATTTTCATAATTATTCTTATCTGAAATCATTTACCTCTTCGCACTATCTGTATTACATCATAAAAGAAATTATTTTAGTTTCTAAATTCTGAAACCATCGAGTTTAAATTATGAATGTTTTGAAGTAGTGTTGGGAACTGAAGCATGAGTTAGTATAATATAATGATACTTGATCAACGTGATTATATTACAGTAATTCATGCTGAGTTTCTAAATGGAACGTGATGATTCACAGATCATAACGACATCATGTGCCATGCTACACGACTCTTGTATTCTATTTAACCTCTAAAATATCAAAAAAATATATTTTCTTGATGATTCGGTCTTTTCCAGGGTATGCTGATAATTTGACAAAACAAGATTGTGCCATTACCATTCCCTTCTTAGAACATTAACAATGTTTATTCCGAAATTTATATCTGAAAATTCTGGACCATTACAAGCGGTGCTTAATCGCAAGAAGAAGAAACGAAAGGACAAAACTCCGAAATAGAAATTGGGGTATAAATTACAATAAATAAAAGAAAGCATTAACTGGAGATGACAATGATTATGGGAGACAGAAGCAGGGACATCGAAATATAAGAGAAGATATAAAACCCAACAACCACCCAGAAATTATAAACTGTATATATCAATACATATAGCAATATAAAGACACATGAGAACTAAAAACACTATAAAACCAAGTATATAGTAGAAGTAAATAGATTCTTTCGGCGGTAGATGAAAAAGAAGAATGACCGATATGAAGGTTAGGAATATATCAAGAAGCAGAACTGGATGGAGCATATTGATGAATGCTTTAAAGTATGAGTTAGAAATAATGGAAGGTGTGAGTTAAAAGGAAACGAAGGAGGTGGATTTATAGTAAAATATCCGACAGAGAAATCAAAACAGATGATCGCATTTAAAGCAGATCCTAATTCCCTTGATTATCGAAGAATCAAATCCTATTACGAAGATTTTCTCCAAATCTCTTGAACTTGGAAATCAATCCTATCTACGTCAAAAGATATGACGAATCTATACCTACTCATTTCACTCTTTTGGTGATAGCTTCACTCGTACTCTTCACAAAATCAAATGGTTTTATCCATATTACTCAATGATGATAAAACCCTAATCTTCAGCTTATATGCGTCATAAAAACATACTTATTGACAGCCATGACCATCCCAATCAAATTTCGGGACGAAATTTCTTTAACGGGTAGGTACTGTGACAACCCGGAAATTTCCGACCAAATTTAAACTGTAATCTTTATATATTCCCGACACGATAAGCAAAGTTTGTAAGTTGAATCTCAAGAATTTTAAACTGTGTTTCATAATACTTTACATAAACGTATTTGTTTCATAATATATTCAAATAGTTATCGATGGAATTAAAATATATATCAAATGATTTATTTATCAGATACATTGATTTATGGCTACGAGTCTCTATTGAGAGGTCCACTTTGATTTAGAAAACCTTTCCTTTTAACGGTATCCGGAATATTTGGTAAAAGTGATTTACAGTAGTGTCATTAACAAGAGTTAGTCAAAAGTTAGTAATCATTTCTGTTTAAATTTCAAAGGTGTACTTTACTTTGATAAACTCGTGTCCCTTGATAAATCAACTATTTAGTTTTCATATTAAAAAACATTATTTGGTAAAATAACTACTATTATTTAAAATGAGTTAAATTATATAAAACGAACTTTGAAATGTAATTGGTTTTGAAAGACTAAATATTATATCATTAGATAAATATTTCAAACATATATATTATGTACAAATTTACAATTCTAAATAAGATTAAATAATTAATTATAAATCTATATATATTATTATTTAATCTATATAATTAATTATATAGATTAAATAATAATTTATAATTAATATATATTTATAAATGAGTGTCGGTAGAATTGAGTTGAGGATCACAGCTGGAAAGCATCTCCATGCGACCACATGGGAGATATGCTATGAAGCCATGCGATCGCATGGCATCTCTTTGGTGGCCAAGTCTTTAAATTGAACGAATTCGTTTAGTTTACATACACATATCACTTATCCATCTATATTACTCATTATGTAATTATATTTATATTATTATTATTATTATTATTATTATTATTATTATTATTATTATTATTATTATTATTATTATTATTATTATTATTATTATTATTATTATTATTATTATTATTATTATTATTATTATTATTATTATTATTATTATTATTATTAGAGTAGTATTATAGTTAGGAGTATTAATATTATTAGTATTTATACATAAAATACTACGAAGGAGTGCTGTTCGGGTAATTTTTAAAACTAGTTTGCGAGTAGGATAGGGTTAAGGAAATTATGGGTTATAGCTATGGAGGTGATAGGTATGATTCATGGGTATGCTCGTGAGGTCAATCTAGTGTTTATCGTCTCCGTTGCGTCTACGTACCTTTTCCGCAATATTGAATCTCAATATTGATACGTGAGTACTCATAATTTAATTTTTAAATATTAATAGTGTATCCCTAACTAGTACTCGAGTATATAGGATTATGCATGCTTGTACTTTTGATATTGACATTAGATAGGTTATGTTGAATCCTGAATTAGTTACATATGCGGTTGAGATAAGGTATAAAATATGCATGTCGTTGGAAAGCTAGCGAAAAATTAAGAACTTTTCATTTAGATATCGAATGGTTTCGATGAACGGATTTGAAGTTATAGTCGATTGAATTTTTGTATTATTAATAAAAATGATTATTATTATCGTCGTTATTATCGTTGTTATAGTTTTTATCTAATTATTATCATTATTATCATTATTATCATTATTATTATTCTTATTATTATTATTATTATTATTATTATTATTATTATTATTATTATTATTATTATTATTAGTATTATTATTATTATTATTATTATTATTATTATTATTATCAATAAGTAGTATTATCATTAAAAATTGTTATTTTTATTATTATCGTTATTATCATTAAAGTTATAATTAGTATTATCATTAATATTATTATAATATTTATTATCATTAGTATTATTATAATTAAAAACTAATATTAGTAACACCTAATTAATATGATTACTATTATTATCATTAACATGAAGCGATATAAAAGACGATTAAAAGCTATTAAATGAATTGATTAAGAAATAATGTATATGAGTATCATGATGAAATTAAAATATTGTAAGATATTGATTTAGATAAAATTATCGTTCTTATTATTTTTATCATTACTATTATTATAAAAAGTACCGTTAGTATTAAAACTATCATTTTAATAAAAATTATCAATTTAATAGAAATGTCATTGTTATTATAAAATATCATTATTATTATCATTTTAAATAAAATTATTATTTTAAAGTAAATATTAAAAAGTATCGTAAATATTAAAGTTATCATAATCAGAATTATCATTTTATCATAATATCATTTTTAGTAAATATAAATATAAATATTTTTATTAATAGAATAATAATAATTATTACTATAAAATAATACAACTTTTATTCATTATTATTATCAATATTATTTTATCAAATAAATATGTAATATAAATAATTTAATTACCTTAATAAAACCTATCACAATCTCTCTTCTTATTAAAAGAAAAGCACAATCATGAAATAATTTTTCAAATTAAGCTTTCAAATTAAATCTTATCCATCAGATTAGATGGTACAATCAAATCTGACCATTGATCTAATTCACGAAAATCAATTACTAATAATTTTTAGGGGTTGATCCGTACACCACTTTAAATTTGCCATACACCACTAAATTAATTATTTAGACATTTTTACCCTTTCTTTTACACTATTAAATTTGTTATACACCACCAAATGAAGGGTATAAATGTCCAAATAATTTATTTGGTGGTGTATGGCAAATTTGAAGTGGTGTACTAATCAATTCTCATAATTTTTAGGAGTCTTTAATAAAAGTCATTTATACCCTTATATATTTTTTCTCATACGGAGTATCAAAAGACTCAGGAGTCATTTACCTTCAATAATTTCTAGGGTTTCAAACTTTCACCCACTGCATGAAAAAAAAAAAAACACTGCCGAATCATCCTCTCAAAATTTCCATCTCTGATCCGTTTTCAGAGACTACCAATAAACGGATTTTAACGATTGATATTAGTTTAACATAAGAATCGTCAAAACAAATGTGTGTATCAATTATTTGAATCAGATGTGGCGGCTTCATCTTTGTGTCATTACGATTTGTACTTCAGGTAATCTAGAAGATTAAATATTTGGTTGTAGGTGCAATTAGGGTTTTGAAGATTCAATTTTCAGCTGTGAAAACGATCTCAAGATTCCGTAATCCAGAAGTGAACAATATTCATCAGTCGAATTTTTCGGTGTAAGTATAAAATGTTAATTTCTATGTGTTACTCAATCGTTAATTTTTATTAGGACCTAAGGATTCATAATTAATAATGATAATTGATATTTACTTGTTCGTCATGTAAATAATGGAAGTTAGGATATTGAAATAGATTTTTTTTCTTTTTTTCTTCATATTGTTTGTTTGGTATATTGATATGAAAAAAAGGATGCAACAAGATACAGATTAAATTCAAAAATCATTGAGATTGAAGCAAACAAAGTTACATATCATATATGAAAACGACTGAGATTGTCCCTTACTTTTTTTAATCATTTGATGCTATTGATGTTTGGTATTCTGCTATCTTTTTTTTTATCCTCTGATATTTCATGGTCATGGTGATAGCTATTTGGTTCATATCCAGTTTATTATTTTTGTGGTGTATTGCATTAGTGTTCTGCGAATTTGACTGCATGATTTTCAAGGGTTTAATTGTTTGATTATGGTTTTCTTAGGTGCACCTCCAACTTTTTGGTTGCTTCTGAAATTTTTCTGCTGAAAGGTAATCTTATATTTTACGGTTCTACTTTTTCCGTTTGTTTTGCTATCTACAACAACAACAACAATAACAATACCCAATTCCACTAAAGTGGAGTATGGGGAGCAAGGTTGTAAAACTCGCGACTCGGGGAGTACTCGGCCGGAGGTTTTTGAGGAGTAATCGGCGACTCGGGGAGAACTCGGAGGAGTACTCGGATGTTGACTTTTGTTGACTTTTCTAATATAACTAATTATTTTCAATATATGTGTATAATATATCAAGTATGTTCATGTTATTTTTGATTTTGTTAAACTTTAGGGACTTTTATTGTCATTTGCCAAAAGTAAAAGAAATTAATCTAAAGTGAATCTCTTATAGTCTTATAGCTGTAAGTCAGTAAGTACAGGGCTGGTATTATATATAAAAATATATAAATATAAATAAATATATATATAATATAATTATAATATATATATAAATATAAATAATGGTATATAATATGCCTAGAAAATAGATGGAGTACAGATTTAAGCAACGTACAGAGTAACTTTTCTCTCTCTCTCTCTCTCTCTCTCTCTCTTATCTTCTTCTCCACAAAAAACTTTAATAAAATTCAAAAAGTCACAGCAGATTTAAGCAACTTACGGCCTACTTTGTGACCGGTTTCAACTTGTTTCCTTCATCTCTCATCTTCTTTTCTTTCTCCTGTCATTTCCGGCGAGATCTGAATAATTGACCGCCGTTGACCGCCTGTTCACCGCCGTTGACCGGCGGTTGACCGATTTTTAGGCCGAGTTAGCCATCGAGTTCTCGGTGACCTACTGAAAACGATAACTCGGCGAGTTCTCGCCGATTTAATCCGAGTTTTACAACCATGATGGGGAGGTTAGATGTAGGCAGTCCTTTCCTCTACCCTAAAGTAAAAGGGAAGTCATTCTTCTACCCAGGATACCTATCGGTCCCCAGGTAGAGGAAGTCGTCCCTCCCTATTCTGTAGAGCAGAGAGGCTGCTTCCTAGGGACCTCCGACCAGAAAGAACCATGAAATCCGATATGTGAAGTAAAAATATACGAGTAAAGTTGGCAAAATAGAAGCTTTACCATGAATAATGTATACTCCAATACGATATATATAGGTAAATAAAGCATATAACAATATTGAGTAATATAACATATAATTAAAATATGTGAGTGTCAAATATGCAAGTATAACAAGTCATGTAAGTACAATAAGTATACGTAAACATGTTGGTAAGAAGCATGTAGGTATAATATGCAGTATAAAATAGATGGTATACTATGTAGGCATAGACAAATAAGTATGCTATGTTAGCATAAAAACATGTGATATGTAAGTACGTATAAATTAATTGCTATATAATGTAATACAAACATGTAACCATATAGTGCAATTTGCTATCTACAAATTAGTTTTTATTGCGGTTATTGATTGTGGATGGCACATTAACTTCAATTGTAGACTAACAATTGGTGACAGGCGTGAAGCGATTGAAGCAAGGGTAGCTAGCTCGCTTAAGTAACTACTTACCGAGCGGGGACATAACACTGCAATTAATAAAGTAAATATGCCATGCTTTCCTTTTTTTATTTGGTTATTTGTAGTCTTTTCTATGATTTTTAGCTTGAAAAATGGTCTTGCGATAGTATAATACCATCTACTCAGTTTGAAGTGGAAGAACAAAAAGGAGTTCGACGGTTGAATTTGTGAAGAGTTGAAAAAGATGTGAAGAGTTAGAACTCATTTGAAGAAGATCAATAAACCTTCAGTCAAGACCATACAGGTTGACTTTTTGCTATCTCAATGTTTTTTTTTTTTGTTTATTTATGAGGTTTGACGATATGGGTTTGTTTTCTTTGATGTGGTAACAGAGTCCTCTGATGGTAATTTAATAGATTGTACGTTGTTTCTCATCTTCGACCTGTATTTGATCTTCCTAAACTTATACGACAAAAGTCATTGATATTTACTACTAATAACTCAAATACATAATAAAATATATGTATATGTAGAGATTAGAGCTTATATGATTAGTAGTATATGTATATGAATAATAAAAGTATGAGATTTAATGGTGCTCATTGAAATTTTGATTTTAAGAATGTAATGGATTAAGCTAACGTTATTAAAATAACAGGGCGAACCATCTGAAAGGCCAAAGGGGCATAACTCAAGTAATGAAATATATGAGACGATTCAACTTTGAGCAGAATTCTGATGCTGTCCGGAAGCGACTATATCAAAAGAACTACTGAAATAGACGTTTTAAGATTGAGTTTCTTACGAAGATTTGGAAGAAACATCATAAGATGTGTGAGACATGACACCATTAGTGGTGGTCGTGACTCGTGAGGTTAGTTTAGTCTTTTACTATAATGATTTTGTTTTTTAAAAGTGATTACTTTTTAACTAATCACTCTACTTTGTTGGAAAAAAAAAATACTATTTTTGTCATCTTTTCTATTAATTTCTTAAATGACTGCAATTTCTCGAACGTTGTATTTTAACCTGGCAAATAGGTCAGGATGGGCCGGGTTGGGTAACGGTCAAAATGGTTTTGGGCTGAAATGGGATATGGGTCAAAGGGGTCAAAACGGTTTTGGGTTGAAATTGGTCATGGATCAAATGGGTCAAAACAGTTTTCGATTGACCCAAATTTGAGACTATGGCTCTCAATTGCCAGGTGTAATTTTAATATTTCATAATGGGCCAATACGCTTTATGACAGTCACCGGGTTTTTTCGATCGGTGTATTTTGACTAAACCCTTTTTCGAATACATATTCACGTTTCACTTTCGATGTATGTATAAATGTGTTATATGTCTTATTGGTTTTGAATTGCTTTCGTGTAAAGTAATCTTCCACATCAAATTAGATTGAATGTTAATTTTTTTTAAGCTTTACTCATTTATGAGGATCTTTTCATCCATGTGTTATGTGAAGGAATTAAGTCTCGGCATGTTGGTAAGTTGGACTTTACATTGATGTACTCCGTATAAATTATTTCAATCATATATGATATGTTGTGTTATGCGTAGATACTGGAAGCTACCTGTTTTTGTTGGGGAATTAAATCTAATTCTTATTGTCAGTTTTAGCCCAAATTTCAATTCGAAGTAACATTTTTAATGATGGATGTGCTATAACACCAAAAATTAGAATTTAACTTGAAAAGGGTTCTGCTTATAGTATTTAACTGGCTCACAGATACAAGATGTTTTTCATTTTGTATCTGTTCTTTTATGTTTCCTTTTGTGGAAAATAACTAATAACTATATATTGTTGGGAATTATGACTCTTCTGTAGGTTGAACTGATACATCGGTTACAAGGTTGAATTTTTATAAGAAGTTGCTAGGTGTTTTACTAATTCTTAGCTATAGTCACATTTCAAGTGATTCTTGAATAAGTACCAAAATTTATTTGTATCAGTTGGTCAAAATAAGAAAAAAAAAATCTGTCTAACTAATTGACTATAAATGTATGCAGGATACATGTCAGTGACAGAAGCTGGGAGCACACTGGTGTTGTGGGTGAACTGAATGAAGCCTCAAGTAACTTCCATACATCGCATCTCATGGGAAAATGGTTCTCACTAAGAGGTTAGTCTTAATAAAGAAGGAATTACTATTTGACCATTCCTTTTAATCGAAAACTTTGATTTTGATTTACTAAAGTAGGTGGCAATATGGGTGTGACTATCTATATAAATTACCTTCGTATCTCATGTACAATTTGATTAACATACTTAAATGCACAAATAAGTGTCATCGAAAATGTTTTGTGATGATGACTTACTTGTCAGCTTCACTTGTCAATGAAGCAGGCGAGGACCATCAGATAAACTCTACAAAACCAAAGGTACTTGCAATAACTCATTACACCCTATATTTACATTTTCATGCCTTTGTAGATGAAACTTGACAACAAATGTAAGCAAAGCCCAACAATAAGTTCACTATGGAGTAAAGTATCCTTTGCATTTAGAGTGCGATATCCTCGATAGCAGACTTTATAACGTCTCTTGGATCCTTAGTTTTGTTATCTTATATATCTTGGTTCTGGTTCATTGGTGTTATCAAATCGGTGTTCCTATAATATCTCGATCGCTGATTATGCCAACATGACATTTGATCAGGTATCATAACCAAGTATATGTTTTATATTTTTAATACCTCTTTAGTGTTATCATATTGTATATGTTTCATATTTTATTTTATTGTAAATCCATTTGTAACTACTTATAATTCAATTGGAGCTTGTAACTGAGCAACAATTGATGACCATCAACAACTCATTTAAAATGTTAGACGACTAATTTTAAAGTAATATAAATTTTTTCAATTAGCGCAACTCCGAATATACTAATTATTTTAACCATTTTTGAGCAGCTGTGGCTACGAGCTCAACTTCAACTATTTGTGTCACAATCTATTTGTTGGCACTTGCTACAGACTGCAGATGACTACAGATAATTGGTATGCATATAGGTTTATGCAACATTATATGGTACGGAGTAATAATTTGAATTGTCATGCAAACCTTTTGCGTTTATGTTTATGCAATAGGCAGATTATTTGTTTGTCTTACAAAGATACTTGTGTCATCAGTTTTTGAGAACCTATTGGTACATGTTTTTTGGTCTCTTGAGCTTATTTTTATTTTATAAATGCATCAAAATCAGTATTTATCTGCAATAAACTTCACCTTAATATGTATTATATGTCATGAGGAATATTCATTTGAATCCATAAATTAAGTTGAGATTCAAGAGACCAATGAGAGCGTGACATGTGGCACGAAAATCACATGTGATTGGAAAAAAATTCAAAATTTTTTTTTCCCGAAATTTCATTTTTTAAAAAAAAAATTTCGAAATGTTTTTTTTTTACGATTTTTTTTTTTTCGAATCTTTCTTTACAAACACATGTGATTACCTGCATAATCATATGTGATTGAATTATACAATCACATGTGATTGGATTTGACATGCATAATTATATGTGATTGGGTTTACAATCACATGTGATTGTAATCACATGTAGAATCACATGTGATTGTAAAAAAAAAAAAATTTGAAAAAAAATTCGAAAAAAAAAAATTTCCGAAAATATTTTTTTATTATTATTTTTTTCAATCACATGTGATTTCGCGCCACGTCGCGCTCTCATTGGTTCCTTTGTTTTCAAGCAAATTAATGGATGTAAGTAATTACAACTCTATATGCCATTGTTATATATTTGACATTTGCAAAAATGTACTTTTACAACTTACGTCCGTTAACGGAGTCATAATGGTCCTCACATACTCAAAAAATAAAAAACCAATTTCTACTTTCTATAACAAAATTCCTTAAAAAAGGAAGCGAACGTAAGCTCTTCTTAATTAATCAACGCGTATAGTAATCGATCCTATCATAATAGCTCTAATGATACATTGATTATACATTTTTTTTAAAAGAAACCCGCGAATTCGCGGGTCTTTAACTAGTATTTTATGATGTTAAATGAACTTTATAAATTTTATTACTTAAGATATATAAAAGTATATTTTTATATAAAATTTTATTTATTAATAAATGAATTATATTATTTACTTTAATAAATCTTTTAAAAAATATTTAAAAATACAAAACGACGATATTTAAACTATATAATAATCATGTATAAATTTTGGAAATCATTTTGAGTCAAATTGACTTTTGTTGACTTTTGCATATTAGTCTCGAGCATTAGGATTGTGGTACACTATGACATAACCTAATTTGTTAGACAAATATTGACCAACATATAAATATATATACTTAATTTAGGTTCGTGAATCCGAGGCCAACCTTGCACTTGTTCAATGACGTTATATGTATTTTTACTACGAAATACAGTATGGTGAGTTTCATTTGCCTTTTTACCCTTTATATTTTTGGGCTGAGAATACATGCGAAATTTTTATAAATGTTTTACGAAATAGACACAAGTAATCGAAACTACATTATATGGTTGAATGATTGAAGCCGAATATGCCCCTTTTGCTTGGTAGCCTAAGAATTAGTAAACCGATCTAGTAATTGACGCGTATCCTAAAGATAGATATATTGGGCCTAACGAACCCCATCCAAAGTACCGGATGCTTTAGTACTTCGAATTCGTTTTTATTATGTCCGATGGATTTCCCGGAATGTTAGGGGATATTCTTATATGCATCTTGTTAATGTCGGTTACCAGGTGTTCAATCCATATGAATGATTTTTGTCTCTATGCATGGGACGTATATTTATGAGAAATGAAAATGAAATTCTTGTGGTCTATTAAAATGATAGAAATGAATGATTATGATAAACTAATGAACTCACCAACTGTTTGGTTGACACTTTAAAGCATGTTTATTCTCAAGTATGAAAGAAATCTTCCGCTGTGCATTTGTTCATTTTAAGGATATTACTTGAAGTCATTCTTGGCATATTTCGAAGAACATTGCATTCGAGTCATTGGGTTCATCAAAAATTATTATTAAGTCAATTTATCGTTGGATAGTGGATATTATGAAATGGTAGGCATGCTTGTCAATTGTCGATGTAAAGAAAGTTTGTATTTAAAAAAAAACAAATGCAATGTTTGTAAAATGTATTATATAGAGGTCAAATACCTCGCGATGTAATCATATGTTATTGTATTCATTCTTATGGATTAGGACGGGTCTTTACATACAGTTACCAGACTAGGGAATATTTACGTTCAACTCACAATGAATAACTTAAACCAACTTCCACTTGTGTCCAATATGAAAAATAAAATGCATGTATTCTCATCCCAAAAGATATAAAATAGAAAAATGGGACTATAACTCACCTTAAAGCAAATGAAGTAGCCACATGAAAAGCGAACAGTAAATGAAGTAAAGTGATCAAGAATGATCACAACGCCGACCAATAAATAATGCAGGTCGATATAAATAACTAATGTAGGTCAAGTCTTAGTATGATAGCTATAGTACTTGTTGCAAGTAAACATAGGACAACATTCAGTATGCTTCGGTTTGATCAGAATAGCGTAAGGACACGTACTTTCTATTTTTAAAAAGTTTCTATTTTTAGCAGGTTTGCATTTTTGGAAAGTTTCTATTTTAGGAAAGTTTCTATTTTAGGAAAGTTTCTATTTTTGGAAAGTTTCCATATTTAGAAAGTTGCTATTTTTGGAAAGTTTATAAGTTAGGAAAGTTTCCTCAATTAGAAAGTCAACAAAAGTCAACTGAAAGTCAAAGTCAACCGAAAGTCAACTTAAAAGTCAACCTTGGTCAAACATAGTCAACATTGAATTTAAAGTATAAATTATATTAATAATATAAGTTATAATGTTATTTAAAGTTATATATGTATAATCATGTCATATCATAAGTTTAATTAAATTAAATTGAATTATAAAGTTAGCGTAAGTTTAAATGATATAATTAATATAACATAAGTATTTAATTAATTAATTAAATATTAATCATAATATAAGTATTATTAATTAATAATAAATTTTTAATCATATCATAAGTATCATTAATTAATAAAGAATTATTAATCATATCATAAGTTTTAATAAAAATTATTAAATTAAATCATAAGTATTCAATAATTGAATTTTAATTAAATAATAACTAAGCCTTATAATAATTAAATAATTAATTAATCCTTATTATAAGTCTTATTATAATAATCTCATAACATAAGTTTAATACTTACCATACGTATTTTTCATTAATAATAAAAGTATTATTAATCATAAGTTTAATTAAAGTTTCATTAATCAAAATGTAATTAATAAATGATATAATAAATATGTATATCATAAGTCTTAAATTGAATTAATCACATTTATATCATAAGTAATTTAATTTAATGATAATGAAAATCATTATTTATACCATAAGTTAGATGTTATAACCATAAGTTTTAATTAAAAGTTCATCGGGTCATAACTTGAGCCCCGGGAGTCGGTTTTCGGCGACTCTTATATATATCTCTACCTAACCAAATCACCCGACACATTAGTGCACTCAAGAACACCCCAAGAAAAGCTACCAAGTCGTGACCTACAGCCATTATTCAACTTGTAGCTTTAATCCGTTCAAAATCATGTTTTAGTCATAACGGGTGATCCGTGGCTCGGATTTCGATGAACCGAACATGAAAGTTCATCCAATCATCAATACTAACATACTATTACACCCTAAAGACTCTAAAAATGGTCACAAAGTCGGACCATACCTGAATCAATTCGTTTTTACATTTTAATTTCAATAAAACACCATTTTAATCACAACTGATGTTCCGGGAATCGAAATAACATGAATCTGGAGTCTAAAATTAATGTCTCGATCAGAGGAACACATCTAGACCCTTTAATTTAACTTTTATATTAGTTATTTTTACAGAAAAGATCAAACAAACCGCTGTCCCAAAACAATCAAACCGAAAACATATATAATCGAGCATTTCTACGCATACAATCAACAATACAAGAACATACTATCATCATACTATCATAATAACATGTAAATACAGAAAAATAAATGAAAAATTAAAAAGCTAGGGTTAGGGTTTATACCCTAATCGAGAATCGAATGATATGAACGTGTAGAGGAGAACGAGAGGAACGCGTTTATGCAAACAATAGAATGATCCAAGAAAAAATTGTTGATGAAATGATGATGATGGTGGGTTTGGGCGACGGCCAATATGGGAGAAGAGAGGAGAAGGAGAAAAATTAAAGTTAGTTTAGGTTTAGGTGAAATGAGGAAATGAAAACATGAAATGAAAAATGAAAAAGCAAAGGGGTATACCCCTCCCTTGTTCGGCTAATTGGTGGGTGTGGGGTGGGCCCCATGGCTCACTTTGATGTTTTGGTAAAATCCTTGTGGCCCGAACGCTCGAACGAAACCCGAAACGCGAAAACACGACTACGCGATTAAATATTCGGAGAGATAACAAATACGCGACGAAAAATATATATAAACACTATATATAAATATATGACATTAAAATATCATATTTAAAATAATTAGGATTTAAAAATCCCAAAAGTTTGACCGTTGGTTTGAAAACCGAAAAGATTCGCCGGATAGAAATCCACGATTCGTATAAACGTACAAATTAAATTATGAATACTAATATTCATTTAACACATAATATTTAATATATTATTACTAAAATAATAATATAGATCATAGAAATGACGTGACACGAATAACAATTAACGGACGTTAAATAATAAACGGTAAAAGATAACGGAAAAAGTAGGGTCGTGACAATATCAGCCTTAAGTACCTTTTTGATCAAAGAATATCTACACCAACACAAATGAAATGGTTGCCCAAACTTATGGGGTTTGACTATAAGATAGTTTACAAAAAGGGTTGTGAAAATGCAGCTGCAGATGCTTTATCCCGGGTTCAAGTTATTGGTCAACTATTTCAAATTCAGTTGACCTCCATAAGTCACAATTTACAGGATCAGATAGCTAAGAGTGTGGCTGAAGATGTTGACCTACAACAATTAATTGCTAAACTAAGTGTGGATCCAGCTCAGGCCAAGCACTATTCTTGGCATAATGGAATTTTGCACATAAAAAATAAGGTTGTAATTGGTGCAGATAATGTATTGAGGTTGTCATTACTCAAACATTTCCACAGTGATTCCATGGGGGGACACTCAGGTTCTCAAGCCACTTTTAAAAGATTGGCTGCTTGTTTTTATTGGAATCACATGAGAAGGCATGTCAAGGATTTTGTTAGAAATTGTGATGTATGTCAAAGGTGTAAACCAGACCTGACACAAAATCCAGGTCTGCTTCAACCACTTCCAATACCCAATAGGATTTGGTCAGAAATCTCTATGGATTTTATTGAAGGGTTGACAAAATCTAGAGGCAAGGATGTTATCTTTGTGGTAGTAGACAGATTAAGTAAGTATGCCCATTTTTTACCTCTAGCTCACCCATTTACAGCATCTCAAGTGGCCATGGCCTTTGTGGATAATGTGTACAAGCTCCATGGTTTACCATTAGTCATAGTGAGTGATAGAGACAACGTTTTTACAAGTCTATTTTGGAAGGAGTTTTTCAAGTTTCTCAATGTTAGTCAGCATTTATCCACTGCCTATCACCCATAAACAGATGGGCAGACTAAAGTGGTAAATAGAAGCATTGAATGCTACTTAAGGTACATGATAGGTGAATAGCCAAAACAATGGCTCAGATTGTTATCTTTGGCTGAGTTCTGGTTTAACTCTAACTTCCATACAGCCATACAAACCACTCCTTTTGAAGTAGTCAATGGGCAAACTTGATTGACTGCTACTACATATGTTCCTGGTCATAGTAAGGTGGAAGCTGTGGATAGGAGTTTAGTGGCCAGAGAAAATGCTATTGCTTTGCTCAAGTTTCATATTAAGAGAGCACACGATAGGATGAGACATTATGCAGATCGTAAGAGAACAGAAAGAGTGCTGCAGGTTAGTGATTGGGTTTATGTTAAATTGCAACCCTATAGGCAAATCTCTTTGAGGGGTGCAGCTCAACACAAGTTTTCTCCTAAATTCTATGGACCATTTCAAGTATTACAGAAGATAGGAGAGGTTGCATACAAACTGCAATTGCCACCATCAACCTTGGTTCATCTTGTATTCCATGTTTCTCAGCTCAAGATCTATAAAGGACCCACTCCTGTACAGATGGGACCATTACCTCAATTGGATACTACAGGACTTATTATTGCTAAACCTCACAAAATTTTGGACATAAAAATGTTTAAAAGGGGCAACAAGCCAGATGTGCAGTTTTTAGTTCAATGGGAGAATGGATCAGCTGATGAAGTGATGGATCGATTTCCAGAATTTGATTTTAATTCTTGTGGACAAGAATTATCTGAAGGGGAGGAGATAGTTATGAAGCTCACGTGCTGCTCATGTGCACACTCAAGTCATGTGCAGAACATGTGCAATGTGCAGCATAGTTCAAATCATCAAATGAGCGGGAGAACTTGTTGATAACAGAATCGTCAACAGAATCGTCCAACTGATTTGTAGTTTGTTGATGTTATATAGTTAGTATGTTCAATTGATTAGTTAGGCATTCAATTGTATTTTTCTTTCCCCAATTGTACTCAAATTTTCGTTATCAATAAAACCCTAATTTCAATTCTCGAAGCTTGTTCTTATTCAAAGTTTCCAGATTGAGATTGAGTAGTTCTTCGATTCATCTTGAATTCAAGAATTACATGACAAGTACCTTCGGCTTCAATTAAAATCACGATCGTCATTAGATTGCCCCCAAATCTCACAATCACCAGTTTTTTTCACACTCAGAATGTCTCCGATGACCTAATTTCATTCTAAATGTGTATTATTTTATGTATAATAAACTTAATGTAATTCATACGTAAAATAATTAGGAATTCAAGCTCCGTAGAATTCTGGTTTCAACTTTGCCTCCACCTCTGCTATTTGCATACTTAATTTCCATTTCAAAACATGATATTCCTTATTATTCGAATAACCATTATGTTGTTCATGTTGATGTTGAATCATCGCCTTAAGAGCGAATTGAGTTGTATTAGCTTACGAAAAATAATCTGGCGTTTGTTAAATTTGGGAATGTGGACTGACTATGGTAGCGAATACGCTTTATTAATTAAAGAGAAGTTTGGGACTCGGACTGGTTAACTCAATTTGGTAACGTGGTATATTAATTTTCATTGGTATCAATTAGAAATAAATAATGAGTGATATCTTCTAATTGATACCATGCATGTATATTAATCATGCTCAATTTTTTAATATCTTGTTTACTTCGAATGAATTAAATAAATCAATTATTAATTTTTCATAGTAGAAGACTTGATTAATTAATAAAAAAATGTAATAGTCAAGTTGTAGTTGATGCATCTTATTCATTCCAGCTCATTGCATTCATTATTAGATGTTAATTCACATGTTATAATTCTTAGTCCTACATTCAATCTCATTGCATTCATACCATACCGGTTTATTTTTAATTTTATATATGAAACTAAGATCAACTTGACAGTATAAAAAGATTAGCATACATATCTTTTTAATATTAAGATTCAGACTTTGTAACACTGATCCACTAATTACTCCATATATAACAGATGGTCTCAGATAGGCTATCCGCTCTCATTAACTGTAACATCGTAACCATTATATTCGAAAGTACAACTTATTTTATTTCAATAGCTAAGATTATTATATAAAAGAAAGTCCTGCACAATCAGTTCTACAAGTAGCCTGCATATATGTGTGTGGTTTCTTATATATTTTCTTCAATTCCCTTAACTTTTTCTCCCATTTGTAATCTATTGGTTTGTATTTAAGTCTCTATCATCTGATTGATTAACAGAAATATGGCATCTACAATCAGGGAGTTGGGTCACTTACAAATCCCACTCGAAGACGTACGTGAGGCCACCACCAACAACTTTGATAATAGTAATATCATCGGGGAAGGTGAGTTCGGAAAAGTGTACAGGGGACGGCTCTTGCGGTCCGGCAAGTTGGTGAAAATTGTTGCTCGGAGATTAAAGCGTAAAGACCAACAAGGATTCACTGAGTTCTGGAGGGAGATCTCTATGCTTTCGATTCTCAATCATGAAAATATTGTCTCTATTATTGGGTTTTGTGACGAACAAAATGAGAAGATCGTTATAAACAAGCGTTGTGCAAAGGGAAGTCTCTTGATGCATATAAATAAAGAGAGACTCACATGGATCCAAAGATTTAGGATATGTGTTGGTGTTGCGCGAGCATTACACTACATGCACGACGATGACGAACGCAGTTACTCTGTCATACATCGTAACATAAATAGCTCCACCATATTATTGGATAATAACTTTGTCCCTAGGTTGTCGGGGTTTGAATACTCTGTCAAACATGTTGTAGACCAAAAGGAACATGTTCTCCTTTCAAACGCTATCGGCACAAAAGTGTATATGGACCCAGAAATTACTAAAAATGGAGGTGTGACTCTGAAGTCAGACATATACTCATTTGGCATTGTTTTATGGGAAGTGTTAAGTGGGAGGAAAGCATTTATTCCAAATGAAGATGAGGATAAGAGGTTTTTAGCATCGTTGGTTGGATCACATTTTGAAAACTATACACTGAAATATATAATCCATCCTGATCTATGGAATCATCTGTCTCAGAGATCACTCTCCAGCTTCTCAAACGTGGCATATTATTGCATAAAGAATGAGCGAGTACACCGTCCATATATGCAGAGTATTATCCATGAACTTCAGAAGGCATTGGAATTTCAGGTGTCGTTTGATAATTCGGTAAGATCCTTTCATCTCTTTCCTTTTGTGTTTTTTATTTTTGTAGCATTCATCATAGTAATTTGTTAGAGTAAATTATATGGATGTTGCTTGTGTCGTATTTGTTCATGTTCATTAGTTATATTGTTTGCTTTGATAGTTTGATTAATTACTATGTTAGTAATTATTATTTTGTTTGTTATTATATGCGATTACTCAGGTTGCGTTGTTTGGGTTGACTAGTTACTACTATTACAATTGATAATACTCCATCCGTCCCAAAATAACTGTCTACATTATTTATTATTATTTTTGTTCGTCATGCAAAAATCATCTCTCTCTCAACAATAACAATAAAAAATCCCTTAACGTTCCAATTATATACTATCTATTATTGGAGAGATACAGTTAAATATGGCAACTAGTTAATACAAGTAATCTATAATAAAAACGAAAAATAATTCATTAAATAAAGGGCAAATTAGAGAATCCACTCTCTTAAATCCAACTAAGTTTCAAACTGGACAATTTTTAGAGTGATCAAATGATTTCTGTAATTAAAATGGTTTTTACATTGTTTTCGACTTTCTGTGTTCAATTTCTGACCGCAACACCCTTTCCCCTCCCGTGTTGTAGAAAAATAAACTGAAACAATTGACTACTCAACTGAGTCACTTGAAGATTCCACTGAGTGATATAATATCGGCCACAAATAACTTTTCTGATGAATGCAAGATTAGGAGTGGACTTTCTTTCAATTCATACAAAAGTACACTCGACCATTTGAATAAAGTAAATTCGTCCACCGTAGTTATAAAACTATTGTTGCCTAAGGACGATAGTATAGTAGAAAAGTTCCATAGGCAACTTGAATTGCTTACTACTTGCAAGCACCGCAACATAGTTCCTTTAGTAGGATTTTATGATGAAGGCTTTAAAAAGATCCTTGTCAGTGAGCACGCGTGTTGTAATGGGTACCTTGAGGATTGTTGGAACAAGGTCAAAGACAAGTCTGTTCTTACTTGGGTAAAACGATTGAAAATCTGCCTTGATGTTGCATATGCGTTGAAATATATTCACCATGAAGTGGCAGACCGAATGATGATAGAAGACTTTAATATACGTAGCAGAAATATTGCGTTGGACGAGAATTGGGGGGCAAAGATTGTATTCGATGATGTAATTATGATTACGCGTAAGTTCAAAAGAGAAGTAGATGTAGGTGGTTTAGGAGTAGTTTTGTTAGAGGTTCTATTCGGGATAGGATGGTATTCCCCTTTTTTTCAGAAGACGTTTGACAGAAAAATAGCCACTAATTTACCAACATACATCAGCCAAGGAAATATATATATGATGCTAGATTCGACAATCGAGAACGAAAGTGGAGCTCACATAGCTTCTTTGAAGAAATTTGTTGAAATTGCATCTGAATGTGTCGTGAAACCTGATGACCAAAAGCCAACAATGAATGTCGTTGTCAATGAGCTCCAGCAGGCGTTACTCTTACAAGTAAGTTAATGTATTTTACTGTTAGATTATGGAGACATTTATACAAAACGAGAAGAAAAAAAAACTGTTCCAACACTTGCACGGATTTTGCAGATTTCGGGAAGCGTGAAGCAGTCAAATGCGGCGCATCTTGACATGGATGCGGCGCATTCATAGAGCAAAATAGTCCGAGAGTTATTGATGCGGAGCATTGAGCTGATATGGCGCATCAGGGGTCAGATGCGGCGCATCACCATCTCGATGCGGCGCATCGAGTGCTGGTACATGAATCTGGAACGTGGAATTGAAGGGATGCGACGCATCACCTCTCAGATGCGGCGCATCGCCTCTCTGTCAGCAATTTGGCAAGTTGCAACCTTTACATCCGAGCATGCTTTGGCCTCCTTTCACTTTAGGTGCAAAGTTAATCACTTTACACCTAAAATTAGGGCTGTGATCATGCCATTACAAGGTGGAAAGCATGGCTAGTTGGTAAACAAGATGATTACTTGTCATGATGAAGATTCCTAGCTAGTTGTCATGGTGTTCTTGTTTTCTCCTATATATAGAACTCATTGTATGCAATTGTAACATACCAAATACAGATTTTCAGTAATAAACACTCTCTAGTTGGTCCGTGGACTAAAGCAATCACACCGATTGCATATAACCACGTTATATCTTGTGTCGTTCTTACATTTACGCATTTATTATCTTTCGTTCATTAAGTGGGTTTGAGTGATCTTGATAGAATCACTACTCGGCTAGTAGTCTTGTAGAATTACTAGCGTTGTTTGGGTCCTAATATCCTAACAACTGGTATCTAGAGCACAAGGTTTCGTTAAGGGAACGATGGCGGAAGATGGGAAGTTTAGAATCGACCGATTCGATGGAAGAGACTTTGGCTTTTGGAAGATGCAAATTAAAGATTACTTGTATCAAAAGAAGCTACACCAACCCTTGTTAGAGACCAAGCCCGAAAGCATGGACGATGCCGATTGGACGCTTTTGGATCGTCAAGCTTTGGGTGTTATTCGTCTTTCACTTGCTAAGAACGTTGCATACAACGTTGTGAATGAGAAGACGACGTTTGCTTGCTTGAAAGCACTCTCTAACATGTATGAGAAACCTACAGCTGCAAATAAGGTATTTCTCATGCGTCAATTGTTTAATACTAAGATGAAGGAAGGTACGAGTGCAACGGATCATATCAATGAATTTAATAATATCGTTTCAAGACTTGAATCGGTAGAGATTAAGTTTGATGATGAACTAAAAGCACTTATCTTGCTTTCATCATTACCGGAAAGTTGGTCGGGTACGGTTACCGCGGTTAGTAGCTCTACGGGAACTACTAAGCTAGCGTTTGAAGCTATAAGGGATTTGATTCTTGGTGAAGATACTCGTAGAAGAAACTCGGGAGAATCGACATCCGGTTCTTTGTTAAGTACCGACAACCGTGGTAGAAAATTTGAACGCGGTGAGAAGAAGGGTAGGAAGAAGTCTAAGAAGAGGCATCCATCGAAAGATAAAAGTGAAGTTACTTGTTGGGGTTGCAATCAAAAGGGCACTTTCAAAGAAATTGCAAAAATGGTTCCACGAAAGGTGTAAACTTGGCCGAAGGGGAAAGTGATGATGCACTTTTGTGTAGTGTTGAAAATTCAATGGAGTCTTGGATCTTGGATTCGGGAGCTTCGTTTCATGCTACTCATATCAAAAGCATGATGAAGAATTTTCGTTCATATCAAGGCAAGGTGAGATTGGCGGACAACAAGCAACTCAACATAGAGGGCATTGGACATGTTGTTTTGAAGACTACTCTTGGTTCTAATTGGACTTTGAAGAACGTAAGGTACATTCCTAAATTGAAAAGGAAACTTATTTCGGTTGGTCAATTAGATGATGAAGGTAACACGGTTACTTTTGAAAACCGCCAATGGAAGGTGGTTAAGGGTAGTAGTATTGTGGCTCGTGGACATAAAAGGGGAACACTTTATATGGTTGAAGTGTTTGATGAAGACACGGTGGTTGCTACGATTAATGTTGTGTCCGAATCAACTCTATGGCACCGAAGACTCGGGCATATGAGTGAGAAGGGTATGAAGATGCTTGTTTCGAGTGGGAGAATTCCGGATTTGAAAAAGGTAGAACTTGGGTTTTGCGAACCATGTGTATATGGGAAGCAAAAGAAGGTGACCTTTGGGAAATCAGGGAATGCACCTAAGTTGGAGAAATTGGAGCTCGTTCATACGGATGTGTTTGGTCCAAACAATGTAGAATCACATGGAGGTTCTCGCTATTATGTCACCTTCATTGACAACTTCACTCGAAAGGTATGGGTTTATTTTCTTAAAGCTAAATCCGATGTATTTAATACTTTTGTGAAGTGGAAAGCTATGGTAGAAAATGAAACTAACTTGAAAGTCAAGAGCTTGAAGTCGGATAATGGAGGGGAATATGGTAGTCTTGAGTTTAAAGACCATTGTGCAAATCTCGGTATTAGAATGTTGAAAACGGTACCGGAGACACCGCAACACAATGGGGTCGCCGAACGTATGAATCGTACGTTAAATGAAAGGGCTAAGAGTATGAGACTACATGTCGGTTTGCCTAAAATGTTTTGGGCTGATGCGGTTAACACGGCGGCTTATTTGATAAATAGGGGACCCTCAACACCGTTGGGTTTCCGAATTCCCGAGGAAGAATGGCAAGGTAAGAAGGTGAGTTATGGTCACCTTAGGATCTTTGGGTGTAATGCATATGTGAAGACCAAAGATGCGGATAAAGACAAGCTTGAAGCTAAGTCAAAGAAGTGTATTTTCATAGGCTACGGGTCGGATGAAATGGGCTATCGTTGTTGGGACAACGAAGCTAGAAAAGTAATTCGTTCGCGAGATGTTACTTTTGATGAAGATTCGGTCTATGGCAAACCGGAAACGGGGAGTCCTAAACCTAGTCAAGTTACTTTTGACGATGTTTCTATTGATGATCTTGCAGGTTCTAGTGGGAGTACGGGGAACAATGAATTGCCAAATAACGGTGAGGCGTCGGAAAATGCTAATGATGGGGATGATTCGGAAAGCGGTGATGATTCCGAACATAGTGCGAGCTCTAGTGATGAGGAGGACACAAATGAAACCGGTCCAACCATTCTGGTTACTCCTACACCAAGACGCTCGACTAGAGTGCCCAAACCTAATCCTAGGTATTCTTTATCAGCAAACTACTTGCTCTATACCGAGAATGGTGAACCCGAAAGTTACTTTGAGGCAAGAAAAACAAAAGAATCCATACAATGGGAACTTGCCATGAAAGAAGAGATGGGATCACTTGAGAAGAACAAGACTTGGTCACTAGTGAAGTTACCTCATGATAAAAGGGCATTGCAAAGCAAATGGGTATATAGAATCAAGAATGAAATGGATAGCAAGAAAAGGTACAAGGCTCGTTTGGTAGTCAAAGGCTTTCAACAAAAGGAAGGGGTTGACTACAAAGAGATATTTTCACCGGTAGTTAAAATGACTACTATCCGTTTGGTACTTTCTATGGTTGCATCCGAAGACTTACATCTTGAGCAACTAGATGTAAAAACTGCATTCTTACATGGTGATCTTGTTGAAGAGATCTACATGAGGTAACCCGAGGGCTTTGAGGTAAAGGGTAAAGAGAAGTGGGTTTGTAAGCTAAAGAAAAGTTTGTATGGGTTGAAGCAAGCACCTCGGCAATGGTACTTGAAGTTTGACGAGTTTATGAAGAAGATTGGTTTCTTAAGATGTGAAGCAGATCACTGTTGCTACTTGAAGAAATTCAAGTCTTCTTACATAATCTTATTGTTGTATGTTGATGACATGTTACTTGCAGGTTCAAACATGTCCGAAATTAACAAGTTGAAGGGATTACTTTCCCGAGAATTCGAGATGAAAGATCTTGGCGGTGCTAGGCAAATACTTGGCATGAGTATTGTGTGTGATCGTTTGAAGGGTACTCTATACTTGTCTCAATCCAAATATATTGAGAAAGTAGTAGAGAGGTTCAACATGGAAGATTCAAAGGCTCGTTCTATGCCTTTGGGAAGCACCTTAAAGTTATCGAAAAGTCAATCACCAAAGACGGAAAGAGACAAGAAGGATATGGAAAAGGTTCCATATGCATCGGCCGTGGGTAGTATTATGTATGCCATGGTTTGTACAAGACCCGATATTGCTCAAGCAGTGGGAGTTGTAAGTCGTTATATGTCTAATTCGGGGAAAGAGCATTGGGAAGCGGTCAAATGGTTGCTTCGTTATTTGAAAGGTACTTCTAATATGGGATTGTGATTCTCCAAAAACAATCTCATACTTAGAGGTTATGCGGATGCTAATTTGGGTGGATGTGATGATTCGGGGAAAAGCACTACGGGTTATGTTTTCACAATGGGGAAGACGGCGATTAGTTGGTTATCTCGATTGCAAAAGAGTGTTGCTTTGTCAACCACCGAAGCCGAATACATGGCTATTGCGGAAGCTTCTAAAGAGCTAGTGTGGTTGAAGAACTTCTTATGTGAGTTGGGTAAAAGACAAGACTATTGCGTCTTGTATTGTGATAATCAAAGTGCGGTTCATCTTGGGAAGAATCCAGTGTTTCATAGTCGAACGAAACACATCAAGATAAGGTATCATTTTATTCGACAACATATAAATGATCGCACTTTATTCTTGGAGAAAATCCTTGGTACGAAGAATCCTGCCGATATGTTTACTAAGGTGGTTACGACGGAGAAATTGAGGTTTTGCATTACCTCAATTGGCCTTCTCATGAATTGATGAGAGAAGACCCCAGCTAGAGATGTGAATGGTGTTACAAGTTTAACAAGTAATATTAAAGACCTTTTATCGAAAGTCTACTCATCCGAAGAATGTGTTGAGCGTGTGTGTCCCAAATGGTATTTGGCGGTAATCGAAGGTGGTTTAATGTTCTTGGTTAATTCATTGATATGATTGGAGTTTTGTTCAAAGTCTCCAAGTGGGAGATTTGTTAGATTATGGAGACATTTATACAAAACGAGAAAAAAAAAAAACTGTTCCAACACTTGTACGGATTTTGCAGATTTCAGGAAGCGTGAAGCAGTCAAATGCGGCACATCTTGACATGGATGCGGCGCATTCATAGAGCAAAATAGTCCGAGAGTTATTGATGCGGAGCATTGAGCTGATATGGCGCATCAGGGGTCAGATGCGGCACATCACCATCTCGATGCGGCGCATCGAGTGCTGGTACATGAATCTGGAACGTGGAATTGAAGGGATGCGGCGCATCACCTCTCAGATGCGGCACATCGCCTCTCTGTCAGCAATTTGGCAAGTTGCAACCTTTACATCCGAGCATGCTTTGGCCTCCTTTCACTTTAGGTGCAAAGTTAATCACTTTACACCTAAAATTAGGGCTGTGATCATGCCATTACAAGGTGGAAAGCATGGCTAGTTGGTAAACAAGATGATTACTTGTCATGATGAAGATTCCTAGCTAGTTGTCATGGTGTTCTTGTTTTCTCCTATATATAGAACTCATTGTATGCAATTGTAACATACCAAATACAGATTCTCGGTAATAAACACTCTCTAGTTGGTCCGTGGACTAAAGCAATCACACCGATTGCATATAACCACATTATATCTTGTGTCGTTCTTACATTTACGCATTTATTATCTTTCGTTCATTAAGTGGGTTTGAGTGATCTTGATAGAATCACTACTCGACTAGTAGTCTTGTAGAATTACTAGCGTTGTTTGGGTCCTAATATCCTAACATTTACATCGTGAACAACATTGCATCACATATTAAGAATGCTAATAAAATAGGAGTACACAAATTAATTACCATAATCAACAACAAACGTCTATAGCACAAGTGAATGTGTCGCACAAATTAAGATTACGAGTAGTTAAAAATCACATATTTGTTATTAATTCTCTTTGCGTGTTTCTTTACTTCCATTTGTTTTAATCATTATTTGATAAAGGAAGAGAAGCAGATATCCTTCGATGAATTTCTGTTAGGAAGAGGGGATCGCCTGGACGTTGGGAGATATAAATTTAAGAGAAAAACAACTCTATTACTCACAAGAATAGATTTACAGAGTATTACAAAACTCTTACAAAAAAACTCTCAAACTCACACACACTCTCTAGGTTGTGATTACACTTCTCTGAGTGATTTTGGATGATTTACAACTGAGGTTTGCACCTCTATTTATAGTAAAAATTCTATGGCGGTGGAATGGTATGAACGGAGAAGGTTGGCGGCCGTCATCGTCATCAACTTTGCTACCTCCATATGAGTTGTCAAGGCTGCCTACTTTGAATATCTAGAAGGTGGGCTTCTAGATTGTAGGCTGGAAATCTTCAATTCTCCCCCTCCAGCCGAATCCACAAACATTCCAGTTATGTCTCTGCATAACTCCAACTTCTCTCGAGTCACCACCTTTGTTAACATATCCGCAGGAT
Source organism: Rutidosis leptorrhynchoides (assembly GCF_046630445.1). Classification (NCBI taxonomy): domain Eukaryota; kingdom Viridiplantae; phylum Streptophyta; class Magnoliopsida; order Asterales; family Asteraceae; genus Rutidosis; species Rutidosis leptorrhynchoides. Next base: position 456,622,367 of record NC_092336.1, on the reverse strand, counting down.
TCTCCTTTGTATGGATCTTCACTAGTCTCAACAGTTGTCGATCAATTACCTCGCGTATCCAATGATAGCGAATATCAATATGTTTTGTACGAGAATGGTACATGGAGTTCTTGCTCAAATCTATAGCACATTGACTGTCACAATATACCTTGTACTCCTTTTGCTTGATTCCAAATTCTTGAAGATAACGCTTTAACCACAACATTTCTTTTCCAGCTTCTGCGGCAGCAATATACTCTCCTTCAGTTGTGGATAATGCAACACACCTCTGTAGTCTTGACTGCCATGAAACAGCTCCCCCTGCAAAAGTGTAAATGAATCCTGAAGTAGATTTCCTACTATCAGGATCTCCGGCCATATCCGCATCTGTATAGCCTTCCAAGATTGGATCAGCTCCCCCGTAACAAAGACATAGATTCTTTGTACCTTTAAGATATCTGAGAATCCATTTTACCGCCTCCCAATGCTCTTTCCCGGGGTTCGAGAGAAAACGACTCACCGTTCTGATAATGCTAAAAACGAACATATATTTCATAGCATTATTCCTCAAGAAAGACAAGCTTTTAGTTGCAATTGTTCTATTTACAAGTGATATTCGTTTAAATAATAAAAGGTGAAGACAAAAGACAGATTCGACGAATTGAAGACGCAAACGACCAAAAAGCTCAAAAGTACAAAAGACAATCAAAGAGGTTCCAATTATTGATAAGAAACGTCTCGAAATTACAAGAGTACAAGATTCAAAACGCAAAAGTACAAGATATTAAATTGTACGCGAGGACGTTCAAAAATCCGGAACCGGGACCAGAGTCAACTCTTAACGCTCGACGCAACGGACTAAAAATTACAAGTTAACTATGCATATAAATATAATATAATATATAATTAATTATATTAATTATATATATATTATATATATATATTATAAAACCGTCGGCAGAGAAACTCCAAGGGTGTGAGCTGTAAATACATTCTCCGCGACTCGCGGAGTTTGAAGAGGATTTTGCCGCGAGTCGCGGAGCCCCAAATTTCAACTCTGGCTATAAAGCAAACCGAATTCTGATCAAAATTTCATAATCTATTTTCTCTCTTCTCTCATATATACGATATATATATATATATATAATTTATATTTTAATTTTAATTTTAATTATAATTCTAATAATAAGGGTATGTTAGCAAATGTTGTAAGGGTGTAAGTCGAAATTCTGTCCGTGTAACGCTACGCTATTTTTAATCATTGTAAGTTATGTTCAACCTTTTTATATTAATGTCTCGTAGCTAAGTTATTATTATGCTTATTTAAAACGAAGTAATCATGATGTTGGGCTAATTACTAAAATTGGGTAATTGGGCTTTGTACCATAATTGGGGTTTGGATAAAAGAACGACACTTGTGGAAATTAGACTATGGGCTATTAATGGGCTTTATATTTGTTTAACTAAATGAAAGTTTGTTAATGTTAATATAAAGATTTACAATTGGGCATCCCTATAAATTACCATATACACTCAATCGGACACGATGGGCGGGGTATTTATATGTACGAATAATCGTTCATTTAACCGGACACGGGAATGGATTAATAGCCACTAGAATAATTAAAACAGGGGTGAAATTACATTCAAGGGTAATTGGTGTAATTGTTAACAAAGTAGTAAAACCTTGGTTTACACGCAGTCGATAACCTGGTGTATTCATTAAACAAAGTATTAAAACCTTGTTACAATTCGAATCCCCAATTAGTTGGAATATTTAACTTCGGGTATAATAATAATTTGATAAGGACACTTGCACTTTATATTTATGACTGATGGACTGTTATGGACAAAAACCAGACGGACATATTAAATAATCCAGGACAAAGGACAATTAACCCATGGGCATAAAACTAAAATCAACACGTCAAACATCATGATTACGGAAGTTTAAATAAGCATAATTCTTTTATTTCATATTTAATTTCCTTTATTTTATATTTAATTGCACTTCTAATTATCGTACTTTTATTTATTGTTATTTAATCGCACTTTTAATTATCGTACTTTTTATTTATCGTAAGTTTATTTTATCGCACTTTTATTATTCGCAATTTCATTATCGTTATTTACTTTACGCTTTAATTTAAGTCTTGTATTTATTTTATATTTTACATTAGGTTTTAACTGCGACTAAAGTCTTAAAATCGACAAACCGGTCATTAAACGGTAAAAACCCCCCTTTATAATAATAATATTACTTATATATATATTTGTATTTTTATAAAAGTAAACTAATATAGCGTTGAGCTTTGTTTAAAGATTTCCCTGTGGAACGAACCGGACTTACTAAAAACTACACTACTGTACGATTAGGTACACTGCCTATAAGTGTTGTAGCAAGGTTTAAGTATATCCATTCTATAAATAAATAAATATCTTGTGTAAAATTGTATCGTATTTAATAGTGTTTTCTGCTAAAATTAATAACTATTTTATATACACCTCGCATAACATCACGTTCCCACTGCATGAGCAATATCGGGCCTTGTACACACCATCGCATACATCAAACTTCCAACTGCTGAAGAATATGGTACTGAAGACATCTCCCCGATCTCTTCCTTGGATGAGGGACAAGAACTCTTGCTCAACTTGAAATGGTTAGCTAATGGAATGCTAACAGGTTTGGCATTGTTCATATTGAAACGTGAAAGCACTCGTTCAATATACTTCTCCTGAGATAGCCATAACCTTTTATTCTTCCTATCTCGGGTTATCTGCATTCCCAAAATCTGTTGAGCCTGTCCTAAGTCTTTCATGTCAAAAGACTTAGAGAGTTCCTTCTTCAGCTGGTTGATCTTCGTTACGTCTTTCCCTACAATCAAAATATCGTCTACATAAAGTAGAAGAGCAACGAAATCTCCTTCAGAAAACTTCTGAATGTAGACACACTCATCTGCTGCAGTTTTCTTGTACTCGTGACTCACCATGCACGAGTCAAACTTCTTGTACCACTGCCTAGGTACCTGCTTCAAACCGTACAAACTTTTCTTCAGCTTGCATACGAGGTTATCTCCTGAAACCTCAAAACCTTCTGGCTGCTCCATGTAAATTTCTTCATGTAAATCTCCATTAAGAAAAGCTGTCTTTACATCCATCTGTTCAAGCTCCAAGTTCATACTTGCGACCAATCCAAGTATGACTCTAATTGAAGTCATCTTGACTACTGGTGAAAATATCTCGTCAAAATCAATCCCTTTCTTCTGTTGGAATCCTTTGACTACAAGTCGTGCTTTGTATTTCACCACTTTTCCACTACCATCCTTTTTCAGCTTGAACACCCATTTATTTTTCAGTGCCTTCTTCCCGCGTGGAAGTTCTACAATCTCATAAGTTTGATTTTTTTGCAGAGAATCCATCTCATCCTGCATTGCGAGCAACCATTTTTCTTTATCCTTATGAGTTACTGCTTCATGAAAACTCTCCGGTTCTCCATCTTCAGTAAGTAGAAGGTACTCAGATTCTGGATATCTACTCGATGGAATCCGACCTCGTTCAGATCTACGAACTTCTGGAACATTCTGAGGAGATCCACCATCATCTTGACCTTGTGATGGTTCTGAAACATCTGGCAGATGGGGTTGTGGCTCCCCCTGCTCAGCACCGTCATTTTTCTCATTATCTTTGAAACAACCCAACCCGTACTCCGTACGCTATAATTTTTTTTTTTTTTATAATATACACATTTATGCGCCAATTAAATATGTAGACCAACTCACAAGTTTCATTAAACCGTACAACCATTACCAATGTTTACAAAAGGCACAATGGCCGTTAATTAAGTTAATACAAGTTTGACCGAATACAATGGTAGTTTATTAACCAAACGACCCGACGAGCATGGTTTGGGACTAAACTACCCAAAAGGTGGCCAACTTCCAAAAGCTCCTACAAGCACATCATCAAGGGCATCTAGTGCCCGACAATCCCCTTCCCTTTATCCTCACCTGCAACTAAAAGATAAACAACGAGAGGGGTAAGCTAACGCTTAGTGAATGCAATAATTATAGATGATCATATATAACCTACTTACTTGCATACACTTACACAATACCACATACGAGCTAGCAATTCAACAAACATGCAATCCATCATGCATAAACTACTATCCACGTTCCACATTACGCTAGCAACAATAATAGCATATAGTTCACAATATAATATGCTAAGTACAATTCGCACAACCATGGTTAACCAAGTATACAAGAGAACGGTACATGTAAGTCCGTTGGAGTTCATAACATCCACTAGTGTTACTTATACACCGCGTAATCACTAGTCCCCCGGGTGATGTCTTAAACACCGCGACTAACTCACCCTTACAACAATGTGGCGTCTTAAACACCGCGACGAATCCACACTTCATTCAATACAATGAGTGGTGTCTTGAACACCGCGACACTTCCACTCTCATGACATTGTGGTGTCTTAAACACCGCGACAATCCCACAAGTCAATTACACAAGGAGTAGTGTCTTAAGCACCGCGACAATACTACTCGTTACCTAGAATGTGGTGTCTTGAACACCGCGACACTTCCACATTCATACCACACAAATAAATACATTATATACGTTCACGCATAATTATTCCACTCACCTTGACGCAAGGATGATGAATAATCGCTTCCAAACTTCAAAGCCAAGTACCTAATACATTAAGTACCAATTCAATAAATAAACTAGTGGAATTAACCACATTACATTTACTTGGGCATTTAATGACTCAATTTCGCATTAAATGACCCAACCACACCACAACCGCCCTCTTAATGGCCAAGACTCGACTTTAATTACCAACATTAGTGCATTAAAGTCTACTAGCCTCAATTGACATCCACCTAGGGTAATTTACACCCATTTTACCCAAACTAGGTCAACTAGTACATTCTTGACCCAAATGACATCTCTTTCAATTCTAACAAGTGTTTAATGCTTACAATACCATTAACACTTTCAAACTCACAATTACAAGACCAAAACCCTAGATTATGGCCATTAGGGTTTCATTACAACAACCTAACCCAAATTCACCCATTTTACTCCCAAATGGGTCATACAAGCTTCTATTAACCAAAACCCTAGCCATAATCAATTAAAACTCGAAACTTAGAGTTAGAACTTACCGAGACTATCACTACGTAGCTAGAGTCACAAGGAACAACTTTAATACTTGCTCCAAAGATCAACCCTAAATCCTTCCTCTCTCAATCTCACTTTGAATCCAAATGGGTGTTAGAGTTTTGGGAGAGAAATTGAAAGAAAATGAAAAAGGAAAATGAAATAAATGAACTAGTGGACCAGATTTAATGCACCCATCTGATCTATACGTCCATTTACCATTTTGCACCTCAAAATCTCTTAATTTAACCTAAAACCGGAACCTGGCCAGCAGGCCTGCCGCGGCGCGGCACTAAACGTCGCGGCGCGACGAAACACATGAAAAACAGCACCCTTTAATCCAAGTTCTGATCAAATCTTTGCTTGATGTGTCGCGTCGCGGAGCCCTGTATCGCGGCGCGACAATTGCCTGGAACTGGTGCCCTCGACTAGCTAATCAATTTTCCAAGGTTTCCATAACTAATAACCCAAACGCTCACTTTAATACACATACTAACCCCAACCTTGAGTCTCACACGACTCAATGCCATCGTGACACGTAGGTAAACACGTTCGCGCATGCATTCAACATTTATAATATACACATTCTCAAGTAACTAACATGTTAGCTAACTTAGCCACATAACGAGCAAGTTATAGACGTATAATTGATTAGGTGTGTACCTTTAAGCGTGTACGGAAAAGCGGGGTGTTACAACTCTCCCCCACTTAGATCGGAGCACGTCCTCGCGATCCAAGCCGCATGACAAGCCGGAAGATAAGCCAAAACAAACTCTTCGGATTCCCATGTAAACTCGGAACCCTTTCGATGTCGCCATTGCACTTTGAAGGTTCTAACTTCCTTGTTCCGCAACATCTTAACCTTTTCATCAAGGATTGCAACCGGTTCTTCCGCATACTCTAACTTGTTATTCAAAGTAATCTCATCCAATGGCACCCAAGTCGAGTCATCCACAAGACACTTGCGAAGATGGGAAACATGGAACGTATTATGAATTCCCGCAAGTTCTTCGGGTAACTCTAATCGATAAGCAACCTCACCAACACGTGCCAATACCTTGAAAGGACCAATAAACCGAGGAGCTAACTTTCCTCGCTTCCTAAACCGAATCACACCCTTCCATGGAGAAACCTTAAGCATCACCATATCACCTTCTTGAAACTCAATCGTTCTTCTACCTTTATCGGCATAAGACTTTTGTCTATCTTGCGCCGCTTTAAGTCGAGCCCGAATAATTTCAATTTTACTATTCGTCTCCAAAACCAAATCGGAACTTCCGATTTCTCGTTGACCCACTTCTCCCCAACAAATGGGAGTTCGACATCTACGCCCATAGAGCATCTCGTATGGTGGCATCCCAATACTAGTGTGGTAACTATTATTGTATGAGAATTCCACCAAGGGTAAGTGCTCGTCCCAACTTCCACCAAAATCAATAATACACGCCCTTAACATATCCTCTAGCGTTTGGTTAGTACGCTCGGTTTGACCGTCCGTTTGAGGATGATACGCCGTGCTCATTTTCAATTGAGTACCCATATCTTCATGAAACTTGTTCCAAAACCGAGATGTAAAGCGAGTATCTCGATCCGAAACAATAGATACCGGAACCCCATGTCTTGATATCACCTCCTTTATAAACAACTTAGCTAATGTCTCCGATGATATCATTTCCCGAATGGGAAGAAACAAGGCACTCTTCGTCAATCTATCAATAATCACCCAAATCGTATCGTATTGGGTTCGCGCCGTCTTCGGTAACTTGGTAATAAAGTCCATGGTAATGTGCTCCCATTTCCATTTCGGGACTTCCAATGGTTGTAACTTACCGTAAGGCTTTTGGTGTTCGGCTTTGACTTGCAAGCACGTGACGCATTGTTCAACATACTTAACCACATCACGTTTCATGCCGGGCCACCAATAATCTTTCTTCAAATCATAGTACATTTTCGTTGCACCCGGATGAATGGAATACTTGGACTTATGTGCTTCATCAAGTAGCATTCGCCGGTAATCCCCCATCTTGGGTACCCACACCCTTCCTTGAAAGGACAACAGGCCACGCGAGCCCATTGTAATGAACTCCGATTGGCCAACGATTCGTTCCGTGTGCTTATTGTGAACATAAGCCTCTATTTGATCTTCACCCATCTTTTCAAGAAAGTCATTAGTGATAATCAAACGTAACGATCCCACCTTTATCGCCGGATGTGTACTCTTTCGACTCAAGGCGTCCGCAACAACGTTCGCCTTACCCGGATGATAAAGTATCACGCAATCATAATCTTTCACTACATCCATCCACCTACGTTGACGATAATTCAAATCTCGTTGAGTAAAGAGATGTTTCAAATTCTTGTGATCCGAATATATCGTACACTTGACACCATACAAGTAATGGCGCCAAATTTTCAACGCATGCACAACCACCGCCATCTCTAAATCATGAGTCGGGTACCTCGTCTCGTGTTCTTTTAATTGTCGAGAGGCATAAGCGATGACTTTACCTCTTTGCATCAGAACACACCCGAGTCCATTCAACGAATCACAATAAACCACCATGTCTTCAATCCCTTCCTGTAACACCAACACCGGAGCTTGACATAACTTCTCTTTTAACAATTGAAAGGCGACTTCTTGTTCATTTTCCCAATTAAATTTAACATTCTTCCTCGTCAACTTCGTCAAAGGAGAAGCAATCTTAGAAAAGTCTTGAATAAACCGACGATAATAACCGGCCAATCCGAGAAAACTTCGGATTTCCGTAGGCGTAGTCGGTCGACTCCAACTTTTCACCGTTTTGATCTTCCCCGGGTCTACCATAATACCTTCTTGATTCACAATATGACCAAGGAATTGAACTTCCCTTAGCCAAAATTCACATTTGGAGAACTTAGCATACAATTTCTCCCTTCGCAACGTCTTCAACACTTCACGTAAATGGTGTTCATGTTCCTTCATACTCTTGGAATAAACGAGTATGTCATCAATGAACACGATTACCGACTTGTCCAACATAGGTTGGCACACTCGGTTCATTAAATCCATGAATGCCGCCGGTGCATTCGTGAGACCAAAAGGCATAACCACAAACTCATAATGCCCGTAACGCATCCGAAAGGCCGTTTTCTCGATGTCTTCCTCACGGACCCGCACTTGATGATAGCCGGACCGTAAATCGATCTTAGAAAAATACGTAGCACCTTGGAGTTGATCAAATAAATCGTCGATCCGAGGTAATGGATAACGATTCTTGATCGTCACTTTATTCAACTCCCTATAGTCGATGCACATTCGCATGCTTCCATATTTCTTTTTCACAAACAAAATCGGAGCACCCCACGGCGAGGAGCTCGGTCGAATGAAACCCTTCTCAAGAAACTCTTGGGTTTGATTAAGCAATTCTTGCATCTCCGTCGGCGCTAAACGATAAGGGGTTTTAGCAATGGGAGTAGCTCCCGGAACCAACTCGATGCGAAATTCGACTTGTCTTTCCTCCGGAACACCCGGTAATTCATCCGAAAAGACATCTTCAAATTCATTAACCACCGGAATCTTACGAATAGGTGGTGGCTCATCACAAGTATCAACTACGTGAGCAAGATAAAACAAGGCACCGCTCTTGAGAAAACGTCGTGCCCTTGCATACGTGCACAATGGTACGAGTCTCCTCCGTCTATCGCCATGAATAATCAACTCTCCCCCACTTGGGGTCCTAACACGAATGAACTTATCATGGCATGCAATATCGGCTCTATAACGATCGAGCCAATCCATACCAACAACAATATCGAACTCACCCAAGGTCATCGGAATGAGGTCAATTTTTAAAGGTTTCGGTACCAAACACAACATCACAATTCTTACAAACATCAACCACTAGCGCCGTCTTGCCATCCGCTATTTCGACTTCAACCGATGACTCAACTTAACTAGCGGTTTATTTAACTTAGATACAAATCGAGGCGACACAAAAGACAAATTAGCACCGCTATCAAATAATATCTTGGCCGGTTTAGAGTTAACCAAGAAAGTACCTGAGACAACCTCGTTCGATTGCTTAGCTTCATCATTAGTCATCAAATAATTTCGATCCCGGCCCGTACCCGCCGCCTTCTCTAACCGCTTGACATGATCATTAACCAACTCGGGACACTCGGTCTTCTTGTGTCCTTCTTTCCCACAATTGTAATAAGTGAATTTTGTAGTAGAGGATGGTTTGGTGCAATCACGGGCCATATGTCCCCTTCGCCCACAATTATGACAAGAATAGGGGAAATCCCCCGAAGCACCTTTCTTCACACTCCCCACACTCTCGGAGCCTTTCTTAAACTTCTTGCTAGAAAAATTAGATTGACTAGTAGCTTCAAACTTTTTCTTGCCCAAGGTAAGGCTATTCTTCCTCATCACAAGCGCCTCGAAGCCCTTGGCCATGTTAAACAATTCATCAAAGCTTTTCACCACATTCACACTTATCTTCTCTTGATAACTATCATTCAAGATCCGATAAAAATCTTCCTTTAACATCTTATCATTCCCGACATACTCCGGGCAAAATTGAGTCTTAGACAAAAACACGGATTTGAGAGTGTTCAAATCTATTGACCCTTGCCTCAAAGAACGTAGCTCGTCCTTAAGCCTAGTGAGATCGGCCGAAGTTCGGTATTCTTCGAAAAATTCTTCCTTAAACTCATCCCAAGAAAAGTCCATGCATTGTTCTTCGCCATAGACTTGAATCTTTGCATCCCACCATAGCTTGGCATCACCTCTTAGCATGCTACAACCATACCTTGTCTTTTTATCGTTAGGGCACTCACATGTACGAAAAGCCCCCTCCATATCGGAGATAAACCGGGCACTCTTAAGTGGGTCCCTATCGCCTTCAAAAGTAGGAGGTTGAGCATCCTTAAAGTTCTTGAAGAAAAAGTCTCGTCTCCCCACATTTTCTTCTTGGAGAGCAATCTTAATTTGTTCCTTAACCATAGTGACGATGTGCTCGTCAATCGTGTCTAGAAATATCTTCTTAACATCTTCGCGAAACTCCGCCTTTTGGCATTGAAAGATGGCCTCAACCTTGGCCGTGAACTCGGGGTCCTCGCTCGTGCCCCCATTATCGGTGTCGTGTCCGTTTCTCATCTTCATTCTATAAAACGGAAAAGATTAAACGACGAACCCAGAGACATGACACATATATATATATACACCATACCACCCCATCTCGCTCGACAATCGTCGTACATCGCTTGTTTGACACGATTTGCACCCGTAGTAAGGGTAGCTAGTCATTACTACGCGAGCACGTCGCATTAACTTGCTAGTACAACGTCTGTCTCGCTCGATGATTCCATCTACAACACAAATCAATTAGTGCATGGTTAGTTCATATAAACCTACGCACTACAATTCCCGATTCGACCCGAAGTCGTACAAGTCCTGCCTAAAAGCGCATACACATAAAAGTCTAAGTCTAGGCACCTATCTCAAGTCGCCTAAATCCCTTAGACCATTCTCTGATACCACTTGAAACAACCCAACCCGTACTCCGTACGCTATAAAATTTTTTTTTTTTATAATATACACATTTATGCGCCAATTAAATATGTAGACCAACTCACAAGTTTCATTAAACCGTACAACCATTACCAATGTTTACAAAAGGCACAATGGCCGTTAATTAAGTTAATACAAGTTTGACCGAATACAATGGTAGTTTATTAACCAAACGACCCGACGAGCATGGTTTGGGACTAAACTACCCAAAAGGTGGCCAACTTCCAAAAGCTCCTACAAGCACATCATCAAGGGCATCTAGTGCCCGACAATCCCCTTCCCTTTATCCTCACCTGCAACTAAAAGATAAACAACGAGAGGGGTAAGCTAACGCTTAGTGAATGCAATAATTATACATGATCATATATAACCTACTTACTTGCATACACTTACACAATACCACATACGAGCTAGCAATTCAACAAACATGCAATCCATCATGCATAAACTACTATCCACGTTCCACATTACGCTAGCAACAATAATAGCATATAGTTCACAATATAATATGCTAAGTACAATTCGCACAACCATGGTTAACCAAGTATACAAGAGAACGGTACATGTAAGTCCGTTGGAGTTCATAACATCCACTAGTGTTACTTATACACCGCGTAATCACTAGTCCCCCGGGTGATGTCTTAAACACCGCGACTAACTCACCCTTACAACAATGTGGCGTCTTAAACACCGCGACGAATCCACACTTCATTCAATACAATGAGTGGTGGCTTGAACACCACGACACTTCCACTCTCACGACATTGTGGTGTCTTAAACACCGCGACAATCCCACAAGTCAATTACACAAGGAGTAGTGTCTTAAGCACCGCGACAATACTACTCGTTACCTAGAATGTGGTGTCTTGAACACCGCGACACTTCCACATTCATACCACACAAATAAATACATTATATACGTTCACGCATAATTATTCCACTCACCTTGACGCAAGGATGATGAATAATCGCTTCCAAACTTCAAAGCCAAGTACCTAATACATTAAGTACCAATTCAATACATAAACTAGTGGAATTAACCACATTACATTTACTTGGGCATTTAATGACTCAATTTCGCATTAAATGACCCAACCACACCACAACCGCCCTCTTAATGGCCAAGACTCGACTTTAATTACCAACATTAGTGCATTAAAGTCTACTAGCCTCAATTGACATCCACCTAGGGTAATTTACACCCATTTTACCCAAACTAGGTCAACTAGTACATTCTTGACCCAAATGACATCTCTTTCAATTCTAACAAGTGTTTAATGCTTACAATACCATTAACACTTTCAAACTCACAATTACAAGACCAAAACCCTAGATTATGGCCATTAGGGTTTCATTACAACAACCTAACCCAAATTCACCCATTTTACTCCCAAATGGGTCATACAAGCTTCTATTAACCAAAACCCTAGCCATAATCAATTAAAACTCGAAACTTAGAGTTAGAACTTACCGAGACTATCACCACGTAGCTAGAGTCACAAGGAACAACTTTAATACTTGCTCCAAAGATCAACCCTAAATCCTTCCTCTCTCAATCTCACTTTGAATCCAAATGGGTGTTAGAGTTTTGGGAGAGAAATTGAAAGAAAATGAAAAAGGAAAATGAAATAAATGAACTAGTGGACCAGGTTTAATGCACTCATCTGATCTATACGTCCATTTACCATTTTGCCCCTCAAAATCTCTTAATTTAACCTAAAACCGGAACCTGGCCAGCAGGCCTGCCGCGGCGCGGCACTAAACGTCGCGGCGCGACGAAACACATGAAAAACAGCACCCTTTAATCCAAGTTCTGATCAAATCTTTGCTTGATGTGTCGCGTCGCGGAGCCCTGTATCGCGGCGCGACAATTGCCTGGAACTGGTGCCCTCGACTAGCTAATCAATTTTCCAAGGTTTCCATAACTAATAACCCAAACGCTCACTTTAATACACATACTAACCCCAACCTTGAGTCTCACACGACTCAATGCCATCGTGACACGTAGGTAAACACGTTCGCGCATGCATTCAACATTTATAATATACACATTCTCAAGTAACTAACATGTTAGCTAACTTAGCCACATAACGAGCAAGTTATAGACGTATAATTGATTAGGTGTGTACCTTTAAGCGTGTACGGAAAAGTGGGGTGTTACAATCTTCTACTTCTGGAATTTCTTCCTGCACTGAAAATTCATTTCTTATGAATGATTCCGTTGTTGCCTCTGGCACCTGAGCAGCAACATTTGTCTTCTGAGATATTGTGGGCTTTTCAATATCTTCTATTGTCTGGCTTTCATGGAACACTACGTCCCTACTTCTGATCACCTTTTTCTCCTTTGGATCCCATAATCTGTATCCAAATTCTTCATCTCCATAGCCTATGAATATGCATGGAGTGGTCCTTGCATCCAGCTTCTGCCTGAGCTCCTTGGATACATGTGCGTACGCCAAACATCCAAATACTCTTAAGTGAGAGTATGATGGATCCTTTCCAGACCAAAGTTTCTCCGGAACTTCAAAATTCAGTGGTACTGATGGAGATCGGTTGATCAAATAACAAGCGGCTCTGACTGCTTCTCCCCAGAATAGCTTTGGCAGCTTAGCCATACTGAGCATGCTCCGAACACGTTCCATGATTGTTCGGTTCATTCTTTCTGCTATACAATTATGTTGAGGGGTACGTGGGACCGTCTTCTCATGTCGGATGCCATTTGATCTGCAATAGGCATCGAACTGCCTGGAAGAGTATTCACCACCGTTATCAGATCGAAGACACTTTAACTTCTTTCCTGTCTCACGTTCTACCATGACATGGAACTGTTTGAAGTAATCGAACACCTGGTCCTTCATCTGTAAGAAATATACCCACACCTTTCGAGAAGTATCATCGATAAACGTCAGAAAGTATCGATTTTCGCCAATTGATTCAACCTCCAAGGGACCGCAAACATCAGAGTGTACCAGACTGAGTAACTCTGATTTTTTCATCGAAGAGGAATTAAACGAGACTCTATGCTGCTTACCAAACAGACAATGATTGCAAGGATCTAGTGCTTCATCCTTGTCTACATTGATAAGCTCCTTCTTTATTAGGGTAGACAACCCTTTCTCACTCATGTGACCGAGTCTCTGGTGCCATAAATTTTGTGAAGCCTCCTTTTCTGCAACATTAAGGCTGTCTGTGCAGATCTTCACATGAGTTTTGTATAGTGTGCCACAAATGTGTCCTCGAGCGACTATCATAGCGCCTCTTGACAATTTCCATGTGCCTTTACTGAAATGACTATCATAGCCCTGTTTATCGAGAGCTACCCCAGAAAGTAGATTCAGCCGAAGATCTGGCACATGGCGGACATCCTTCAGAGTGATTGTGCTTCCGGAACTTGTCTTTATCTTGACATCACCAATTCCGACAATCTCAGCGGAACTGGAATTTCCCATCTTCACAGCTCCAAAGTCTCCAGCTTTGTATGTTGTGAAGTATTCCTTGTATGGAGTCACGTGGTAGGAAGCTGCAGTATCTACCACCCATTCTGTGTCTTCTCGTGAGACGTGAAGGCATGTCTCATCATGGGTTGAACAATAAGCTACATCACCAGGGATAGTCACTAATGTTTCTCCACCCTTATTCTTCGGCTGTGAACTGCTTTGACTTTGTTCCTCTTTTAATCTATAGCAGTTCTTCTTCATATGTCCCTCTAATCCACAATAATGGCATTTATATGTTGGTTTTCTGCCATCAGCTGACCTGCCCCTGATCTTGCTTCTGCCTCTCCATTTATTTTTGCTACTCATTCGCTGTCTCCCCCGATTCTCTGTGACAAAGGCATGGGTCTGATCTGTGCCCATGTCTTTTCTCCTTGCCTCTTCACTGAATAGGGCATCCTTGACCATTGACACGGTAAGTTTGCCATTTGGGGCTGAGTTGCTGAGTGTTACTACCAGCGTTTCCCAACTATCGGGAAGGGAACTAAGTAGCAGTAGCGCCTGAACTTCATTGCCAAGCGGCATCTCTACAGACGATAACTGGTTGACCAAGTTCTGGAACTCACTGGTATGCTCAGCAACTGAAGTTCCACTTTTGAGCTTTATGTTGACTAAACGCCTCATCAGCAGGGCTTTATTCCGAGCAGTCTTGGCCTGGTACATGTCCTCCAACTTTTTCCAGAGGACATATGCGTCTGTCTCTTGTGCAACATGGTGGAAGACACTATGATCAATCCATTGACGGATCTGACCAATAGTTTTTCGGTTTGATTTCTTCCACTCTTTCTCTTTGGCAGAATCAGGGTTTATACCCTTCAATTCAATAGGATCGAACAAATCCTTACAGTTGAGGAGATCTTCCATCCGAGGTTTCCACAGCGTGTAGTTTGTGGCTGTGAGCATAATCATAGCTCCGGAAGATGATGTTGACTCTTTTGTGGACATTATCACCTTACAAATAATTTTTTAACACAAACGGGGTTGAATTGTAGAAAACAGAGATCACCGTTACGTCCGGAACGGTTGAAAATGGTGGAATAGACACTTCGCGGCTTAAATTCCACTTACGAGGCAAAATTATAATTTTTATAAACTTCAGGGACCAAAAATGAAATTCTGAAAATTTCAGGGACCAAATTGTAAAATTTCAGAATTGCTACAGTATCGCTACAGTACCGCTACAGTGACTTGCTACAGTGCCACCAGCTGCTACAGTGAGTTGCTACAGTGATCGTCTTCTCCGGCGAAAATTCTGGCACCGGTCGTCTTCTTCGGCGAGATTCCGGCGAGTTGACCAAACTTTGACCGCGTTTTCTGGGCTCGTTATTACTCCATTTAAGTCACCGTTTTTTGCGTTGGACTCGGTTCGACGAGACAAATCCAATGGTACACTCAAAATTGGATTTTGAGAAAACTTCAGAAAACCCAAAACTCGACCAACGTCTCTAACCAAGCTCTTGATACCACTTGTTAGGAAGAGGGGATCGCCTGGACGTTGGGAGATATAAATTTGAGAGAAAAACAACTCTATTACTCACAAGAATAGATTTACAGAGTATTACAAAACTCTTACAAAAAAACTCTCAAACTCACACACATTCTCTAGGTTGTGATTACACTTCTCTGAGTGATTTTGGATGATTTACAACTGAGGTTTGCACCTCTATTTATAGTAAAAATTCTATGGCGGTGGAATGGTGTGAACGGAGAAGGTTGGCGGCCGTCATCGTCATCAACTTTCCTACCTCCATATGAGTTGTCAAGGTTGCCTACTTTGAATATCTAGAAGGTGGGCTTCTAGATTGTAGGCGGGAAATCTTCAATTTCCACATGTGGAAATTCGTGACTTTAGATCTCCTTATTTGATGAAAAAGGAATATGTTGATTCGGAAGAAGAAGATAATGAAGATGAAATAACATTTGTACGTACACTCTACGTACTGCTACTTTAGCTATATCTCAAATATCTGGAGTTTCTGTTTGTATATTATAGGAATATGGATGGATGGATAGGGATTATCCGATCCACAAGGACCATGTACCGGGACGTTTATTTTACATCTATTAATTAATTAATAATAGTATAGTTTCATACGCAATCAAACATTAAATTAAGTACATAACTCCTTCTGTAAACATTTGAGCCCTTTAACAAAATTGTCTTCACATATCAGGTCATATTCTACCCTTGCAAAAGCGGTTGATTATAAATATTTTGAAGACAACCTTACACACCCAACTTGAATTTTCAATCCACTTAAATAAATAAACTCAAATTGTCTTATTTTATTGCTACCTCATACCTTAATAATGTTATTTTGGATATACTGACCTAAATCAAGAGTTAAATTTATGTTTAATAGAGAGATATCTGTGGAGATACATGATATTTTATTAATAGAGAGTAAAGTTAACGTAGTTTTCTAAAGCAGGCGGAAGGATTATACCAATGACACAGTATATATATATATATATATATATATATATATATATATATATATATATATATATATATATATATATATATATATATATATATCAAGTGTTTAATTTATGTTTAAACTAAGCTAGTATAAGCTGTAACACCCTTTTCCCCTTATCTGTAATCACAATGACACAGGGAAACAAACTGAAGCATTTGAAGTTTCCAGTAGATGAATTAGGAGATGCCATAATACATACGACCACAAGTTACAGAAAAAACTACGACATACTCGATGTTGAAGTCCGACATTTTATTAGACATGATATTTCCTCTGTAGAAGGGAAGAATAAGGAAGGTGAACTACCCAAGAGAGTGAAAGTGGTATTTATGAAACGATTATCGTCACGAAAAGAAAGAGTCGCGTTTCTCACAGAAGTGAAAGTGCTTAGTAACTGTAATCATCGGAACATAGTCACTCTACTTGGAATTTTTGCTAATGATGATTTTGATTACCTTGTCATTGAGCATGCTCCTAATGGGTTTCTACATAATCATCTTGAGACCATAAAAAACAACCCAATCAATCTTACTTGGGTTAAGCGTTTGAAAATTAGCCTTGATGTTGCAAATGGGCTGAAATATCTTCACCATGAGATGGATGATCAAAAGGTGATACTAATCCGTTCTTTGGCGAGCAGCATCATTGGGTTGGACGAGAACTGGGGGGCGAAGATTTATTTTTTTGAGAACTCAATGATCGTGTCTCGGAATCAAGATGAGGGTGTTTTCAAAGCTAGAGGGATTACTGAGACTGTATACACTGATCCAGAATTTGTGAAGAATCGTATAGTTTCAAGAGGAGGAGATGTATATAGTTTCGGAGTAATTTTGTTTGAACTTCTTTGTGGGAGGGTAGCCTATGACCCAGTTTTCCGCAAAGAAGATTACGACAGAGCGCTAGCATATGTGGCACGGCGGCGACGTTTTACCGAGAAAACGGTAATGGAAATGATAGATCCTATCATCAAGGAAGGAAGTACTGGTGATTATAAGTTTACCCTAAGTAGAGGAGCCAATAAGGATTCTTTGGAAACATTTATAAAAATTGCATATGAATGTTTGGCAGAAACTGTGGACCAACGTCCAACAATGAAGGTGGTGGTCGAGGGGCTTGAGAAAGCCTTACTATTTCAAGTAAGTTGAAGCTTTAATAACTTGACATTTCTTTCTCTTAATATACAGTATCATGTTATCAAATGGAAAAAAAATAATGTATCATTTAATTAGTCTTCTCATGCACTTTTATATTACAAGGTGCATATTTAATGCATAAGGCATAGGTATCATACATATAAAATTCATTAAGTTTTTCACTTGAGGTGTATGTAAAAACATGTATGTACTTTTGGAGCAGTAAATCTCCCGAGATCTCGTTTTTAGAAGGCAACCGAGATGAGATGTTCATCTCCCGAGATTTCTCGGTCAACGGGGATAAACTTAGTCAAAGCCACGGTTTCTCGGATTTTCTTGCCAATTTGTAAGATTTTCTTGTAAAATTCGTAATTTCTAAGATTTTCTCGCTCATTTCTCGGATATTTTTGTAAAATCTCGTAAAAACGTATATAAATATACATATATTTATGTTTTTATGTATATTTTTATTAAAAGAAACTATAAAGTCAACGTAAGTCAACGTCCGAGATCTCCCCGAGATTATTCCGAGATGCCGAGATCTCCCTAAAAAAGTCCAAACGAGATCTCCCCGAGATCCGACTTCTCCAACCTTGTTTTGGAGTAACGATTATGAGTATTTTACTTCTAAATTTGAGGTTTTTGTAAAGTTATTTATTTTATATTTTTATTTTCTGCATCATGGTTGACAGGAAAATATTGAGAATAATCCCAGAGTTTCACTTGAAGAAATAACACAGGCGACTGGAAACTTCCATGTTAGCAACTTGATTGGAAAAGGAGGCTTTGGGAAAGTTTATAAAGGAGAAATTCAAAAAGGTGATGAATTTGATACCATTGTTGCAAAGCGATTGGATAAAACTAGTGGTCAAGAAGAACAACAATTTCAGAACGAACTCCAAGTTCTTTTCAACTATAAGCATGATAATGTCATCCGTCTTGTTGGCTATTGTGATGAAAAAGATGAAAAAGTCATCGTTTATGAGTACGCATCAAGAGGAAGCCTTAATAACTACTTGAATGATACTACTAATCTTACTTGGATTAAACGGCTTAACATATGCATTGATGTTGCAGCTACATTGGAGTTCCTTCATGGAGGAGTTACAACACATGTGATACATAGAGACATCAAAACTGAAAACATTTTATTGAATTACGAGTGGAAAGCAAAATTAGCTGATTTTGGGCTTTCTTTGATTAGTGCAATAAATCAGAAAACAGAATATGTCATCGCTAATGAGTGTGGCACAGAGGGCTACGTGGACCCACTTTACCGAAAATTTGGCTTCTTAACCATGGAATCAGATATTTATTCATTCGGTGTTGTTTTATTTGAGATCTTATATGGAAAATCAACATTTTGGTTCCGCAAACATGAAGGTCAGTTTTTGCCTAGCTTCATTAAACAGCGATTCGAAGAAGGAAGACACAACGAGGTGGTTTTTGAGGCTATAAAGGAGCAGATTGTGCCAAAGGCGCTGAGTGCTTTTCAAGAAATTTCCTACCGGTGCTTAAATGACGATAGAGAAAATCGACCAACAGCTAAAGAAGTTTTGGAACAACTTAAGAAGACATTGGAATTACAAGTAAGTTATCATAGGCTTTTTACAAAGTCAGAATTCCTTTAGTTGCATGCATATTTATATTTACCAAATAAAATTAATTATTAACTTGCAAGTGAACTCTGCCTCCAAGTGTATAACATAATAAGACATAGTTCACTTCATATAAATAAACTTATCTTTTGTAAAGAATTTAAATTATTTCATAGACTCATAGTGCTTTTGGAGACATATACTTTTACAACTTTCATCAATCCCAGCCCTTAGTAAAGTAGGAGGTTGATATGCATATCTTTGTACCACTTCATCATTACATTGTTTTCATAATTTCTCATGAATAGCTTTGTTTTTATATTATCAAATGTCCAAATTACTAAAGTTACGTAAATTGATAATCAAAATTTCCTCTCATGAGCATAGCTACGTACTAATTAATGACTTCTATATGCAGATTTCAAAAGGCGATTGAGTTTCTACCATTTCATATCAAGAGTAGGCCTCGTTAAAGTCAAATGCTTTCATCGGGTACAATCTGTTTACTACTGGTATTCAAGCTTCAGAAAAGTAGACTATGAATGGAAGAAGTTATTATCATGTGACATATGTCATGAGCTTAAAATGCATTTGTTTGAATGTGAGGCGGTTAACTTATCAAGAAACGATGTATTGCTTTGAATAAACTGATTTGTATTGATTTTTTTAACTTGATACTGAATACTTAATTGATTTATCATGGTACGCTATATAGTTTTAATTGATTACATTTTGACTTGATTACTCTTGATTTGGAATGTCGATTTATAGAGGTTTCTCTAACAGTTACGGAGTATATTATATACAAAGGATACTATTGCTAAACAATGACACTATTTAAATACTTCTATTTATGGTATTTAAATACTTCTATTTATGGTAAATGGTTGTTGGAGAATCTTGTTGTACTTGGCTATTACTCCGTACTTTGGGAGACGGTAACACTTTAGTGTGTCCAACAGATATAAGTCTTGCATTGTTTTCATATTATTTTTATTCTGTTACTTTGGGAGACGGTAATGATGGGAAAATGGTCACAACGGGCAATCTACAAAGCGAAAACAAACCCGTTTGACAAGCATTTCCCGACCCGTATGAACCCGTGAGGAAACTAACAAACAAGCTATATCAAAACCAACCTAAATCAGTCCCAATTTAGTACCAAATCAGCTAATAACAATAATCGAGCACACACAATACACACGAGAATTTTTACGTGAAAAACCTCTCAAAATCGAGAGTAAAAACCACGGGACTCGTAAGCCACTTAAATTCCACTATCATCAACAAAGAAAACAATACAATAGGTCTTCTCTAGATCATATAGAGGTATACAACATCATCATACTCTTGAACTACAACAATCAACAAGTATATGAACAACCTAAAAAGACAAAAGAGGAATTATCTCACCCAAAAATCTGCTCTCTGTTCCAGCAGCAAGAACACGACCTACAGACCTTATTAGACGAATTCAACGGTTGAAAATGTTGGCACTGATGTCAGGAAGACACAGTCCAAAAATTGTGAAGATTCAACGGTCGGATCTCCGGGGATCGAAGGTTTTCTGGCCTGCTGTCACTGTAGACGGGAATTGGGGTTTTGACTCTTTTTCTTGATCTCTCTTGCAGTCTTGATAATGAAAACAGCTTCAACTTGATGTTTTAAGATGCCCTCCTATGCTTGACCAAGTCAACCAAGCAATGGGCCTAATTTTGTTGGGCTTGGGCTTGTTAATACTTACTCATATTTGGAAACCCAATAACAAAACCCAACAAATCTCCCCCTTTCCAATTATGAGGAAGGAATCGCCATCCCGGCAATCGAGCAACATACCTTGAGCTTATCACTTGCTAAAGCCTTTGTGAACATGTCGGAACCATTATCATCGGTGTGAAATTTATCAAGTTCAAACGAACCATCTTCAAGACGTTCTCTAATCCAATGATACCGCACATCTATATGTTTTGTCCGCTTATGATACATAGAATTTCTAGCCAAATGAATCGCACTCTCATTATCACAAAGAATCACATATCGTGATTGCTTAAACCCAAGGTCTTGTAGAAACCTTTTCATCCACAATAGTTCTTTGCACGCTTCTGTTGCTGCCATATATTCAGCCTCGGTCGTAGACAATGCAACACACTTTTGTAACCTTGATTGCCATGAAACTGCTCCCCCTGCGAAAGTCATCAAATATCCAGAAGTGGATTTCATGTTATCTTTGTTTCCTGCCATATCTGAGTCTGTATAACCAACAAGCATCGGCTCTCCATTTCCGAATGTGATACCTAACTTTGAAGTACCTCGTAAGTATCTCATAATCCATTTAACCGCTTCCCAATGCTTCTTACCCGGATTTGACATAAACCGACTAACAACACCTACCGCATGAGCTATATCAGGCCTAGTACACACCATAGCATACATCAAGCTACCAACTGCTGACGCATATGGAACTATATCCATCTCCTTAACATCCTCCTTTGAAGTAGGACTATCTCTTTCTGTTAGCTTAAAGTTGTTTGTAAGAGGGGAACTAACCACTTTAGCATTCTTCATGTTGAATCTACTTAGCACCTTTTCAATGTATTGCTCTTGTGATATATGTAACGTCTTAGCACCTCTATCTCTAGAAATCCGAATGCCAAGAATCTGTTTTGCTGGCCCCAAGTCTTTCATAGCAAAAGACTTGCTCAATTCTCGCTTCAACTGCGCAATTCTTTTAATATTTTTACCAACAATCAACATATCATCAACGTATAACAACAATATGATGAAATCATCATCACCAAACCTCTGAAAGAAAACACAATGATCTGAAGTTGTCTTTCGGTAGCCTTGCTTTCCTATAACCGACTCAAACTTCTTATACCACTGTCTCGGTGCTTGCTTCAACCCATATAAACTTTTCTGAAGTCTACAAACATAATTTTCTTTACCCTTAACCCGAAAACCTTCAGGTTGCATCATGTAGATTTCCTTATCCAAATCACCGTGAAGAAAAGCAGTCTTGACATCCATCTGTTCAACCTCAAGATCAAGACTAGCAGCTAATCCAAGAACTACTCGAATAGATCCCATCTTCACAACCGGTGAGAAAATCTCATCAAAATCAATACCCTTTTTCAGGCTGAATCCTTTAACGACTAACCTAGCTTTGTACCTTGGTTGTGAAGTAAGCTCATCTGTCTTCACTTTGAATACCCATTTGTTTCTCAAAGCTCTCTTGCCTTTAGGTAACTTCACCAGCTCATAAGTATTGTTCTCATGCAAGGAATTCATCTCATCTTGCATAGCTTCACCCCACTCTTTCTTATGCTCATCTTTCATTGCTTCTGAATAACATTCTGGCTCTCCCCCATCAGTAACTAATACATACTCATCAGCAGAATATCTAACAGAAGGATGACGGTCTCGGGTAGACCGCCTAAGTGGGACAAATGGGGGCACATCTGGTACTGGAATCTCTACCTGCTCCGGAGCATAATCATCATCAGTACCATGTTCATCATTATGAACATCATCTCCAACATGTTGTGGAGTAACTGGATCCAAATCAACAAGATCAGCACTAGGTTGAGGAACTGAATCTGCCTTATCAACATCTTTTAACATCTGATCTTCTGTAAATACAACATCTCGGCTTCGTACGAGTTTCTTCTGAACTGGATCATATAACCTGTACCCAAAATCATCTTCACCATAGCCGAGGAATACACATGGCTTAGTCTTCATATCAAGCTTTGACCTCTCATCTTTGGGAACATGAACAAAAGCTTTACATCCAAAAACTCGTAAATGGCGGTAAGAAACATCTTTGCCGCTCCAAACCCTGTTAGGAACATCAAAACGCAAAGGAACACAAGGGGTTAGATTAATAATATGAACTGCCGTATTTAAAGCCTCACCCCAAAAGGAATCGGACAACCCTGCATGTGAAAGCAAACATCTAACTCTCTCAACCAAAGTTCTGTTCATCCTCTCTGCTAAGCCATTCAACTGAGGTGTCTTTGGTGGAGTCTTTTGATGCCGAATACCATTCTCCTTACAATAAGCATCAAATCTGCCAATGTATTCACCGCCATTATCAGTCCGAATACACTTGAGTTTCTTCCCCGTTTGCCTTTCAACTAGTGTATGAAATTCCTTAAACTTTTCAAATACTTGATCCTTTGACTTTAAGGTATAAACCCACACCTTCCTGGAATGATCATCGATGAATGTAACAAAGTAGGAACATCCACCAAGTGTCCTAGTCTTCATAGGCCCACAAACATCCGAATGAACTAGATCAAGTATGTTCTCCATTCGAAAAGGAGAATGACTCTTAAACGCAACTCTGGTCTGTTTCCCTGCCAAACAGTGAGAACACTTACTCAAATCAATACCACTAACACCCGACAACACATTCTTCTTGAACAAGATAGACATCCCCTTTTCACTCATGTGGCCAAGTCTTTTATGCCACAACTCATTAGAATCAACATTGTCCACTGCGTTAACAATGTTCTGGATGATCTTCGGACGCGTGATGTATAATCTTGAGTCTTTCTTGCCTCTTCCCACTATCATAGAACCAAGAGTTAGTTTCCAAATACCATTACCAAAACCGTTATAATAACCATCATCATCAAGAATGCCTGTTGAAATAACATTAAGTCTCATATCCGGAACATGTTTTACATTATGCAAAACTAACTCCATTCCCGTGTCAAATTTCAAACAAACATCTCCAATACCAACGATCTTTGATAACCCGGCATTACCCATCCTAGCAAATCCATAGTCACCTGGAGTGTAAGATGAGAAGTGATCTCTACAAATTGCAACATGACATGTAGCACCACTATCAACAATCCAACTCGTGTCATCATGAGTAAGATTGATCATATCATAATCAATACAAACAAAGAACTCATCTGTGATAGCGTTAACTTCAACCTTATCATCATCACCACCATCACTTTTCTTTTGTTTATTCTTGTCATATGCCTTTTTCTTCTCATTCTTCAACTTTGGACAATACCACTTTGTGTGCCCCTTTTCATGACAATTATAACACTCAACATTAGCAAATTTGCCTTTGCGTGAGCTGCTACGATGATTGCCTCTTTTACCCTGACCTCTACTATGACTTCTCCCCCGCGTTTCTGTGACCAAGATATCTGACTGTGAAGAGGAACCTTGTGACTTTCTTCTCATCTCTTCATTCAAAATACTACCCTTAGCCAATTCCATGGTGATAGTACCATTCGGTGCAGAGTTGGACAAAGATGTCCTAAAAGTCTCCCAAGAGTCCGGTAATGTACCAAGTAACCAGAGACCCTGAATCTCATCCTCAAACTTGATACCCATACCTGCAAGCTGATTTATAATACCCTGATATGCATTTAGGTGATCTGTAATAGGAGTCCCATCATGATACTTCAAAGTCATCATCTGCTTAATTAAGAACAACTTGTTATTCCCAGTCTTTCGTTCATATAACTGCTCAAGCTTTTTCCATAAGGCTTTAGCATCAGTCTCCCCAGTAATATGATTCACAACATTATCATCAACCCACTGCCGAATATACCCACATACTTGTCTATGCAAAATTTTCCATTGAGCATCAGATTTTTTCTCAGGTTTATCCTCAGTAAAAACAGGCAAATAATAATCTTTCACATAAAGAAGATCCTCCATTTTACCTTTCCAAACATGATAATTTGAACCATTTAAACTAATCATTTTACTTGTATTAGCTTCCATCTTTCACACAAGTCAAATCAAATAACCTAGCTCTAGATACCAATTTGATGGGAAAATGGTCACAACGGGCAATCTACAAAGCGGAAACAAACCCGTTTGACAAGCATTTCCCGACCCGTATGAACCCGTGAGGAAACTAACAAACAAGCTATATCAAAACCAACCTAAATCAGTCCCAATTTAGTACCAAATCAGCTAATAACAATAATTGAGCACACACAATACACACGAGAATTTTTACGTGGAAAACCTCTCAAAATCGAGAGTAAAAACCACGGGACTCGTAAGCCACTTAAATTCCACTATCATCAACAAAGAGAACAATACAATAGGTCTTCTCTAGATCATATAGAGGTATACAACATCATCATACTCTTGAACTACAACAATCAACAAGTATATGAACAACCTAAAAAGACAAAAGAGGAATTATCTCACCCAAAAATCTGCTCTCTGTTCCAGCAGCAAGAACACGACCTACAGACCTTATTAGATGAATTCAACGGTTAAAAATGTTGGCACTGATGTCAGGAAGACACAGTCCAAAAATTGTGAAGATTCAACGGTCGGATCTCCGGGGATCGAAGGTTTTCTGGCCTGCTGTCACTGTAGACGGGAATTGGGGTTTTGACTCTTTTTCTTGATCTCTCTTGCACTCTTGATAATGAAAACAGCTGCAACTTGATGTTTTAAGATGCCCTCCTATGCTTGACCAAGTCAACCAAGCAATGGGCCTAATTTTGTTGGGCTTGGGCTTGTTAATACTTACTCATATTTGGAAACCCAATAACAAAACCCAACAGGTAACACTTTAGTGTGTCCAACAGATATAAGTCTTGCATTGTTTTCATATTATGTTTATTCTGTTGGTCCTTTGATTCGCTAATACGGATCTTTAGATCATAAACAAAGCATCGATTGAACATTATGAACAAAAGTAATGAAGATGGAAGAGTAAACATAATGAATCAAAGTTAAATCAATATTATAGAATAAACGTCAAAATTACATGATTTAAACAGAGAAACAGTGGTTGGCCAGGGGAGATCAAGCATGATCTCCCTTATGCACAAGATCGCCAAAACGGCTCTCCTAAATTAGGGTTCTACGCCTGACCCCAATTAGGGTTCTACTCTTGACCCTAAAACACATGTAAAACTGATATATATAGACGACTTAGACTTAGGTAACCCTAATGGGCCTATCAATATGAACAGCTCAACAGTCGGCCCAACAGTCACATATGCTCCTGTAACTGATCAGTTTCACGCGTGTAATACATCTAGGTGTACAATGTAACAATAAACCTTATTCGCCCAACGACCTAATTTCATTCTAAATGTGATTCATACGTAAAATAATAAGGAATTCAAGCTCCGTACAATTCTGGTTTCAACTTTGCCTCCACCTCTGCTATTTGCATACTTAATTTCCGTTTCAAAACATGATATTTCTTATGATTCGAATAACCATTATGTTGTTCATGTTGATGCTGAATCATCGCCTTAAGAGCGAATTGAGTTGTATTAGCTCACGAAAAATAATCTGGCGTTTGTTAAATTTGGGAATGTGGACTGACTATGGTAGCGAATACGCTTTATTAATTAAAGAGAAGTTTGGGACTCGGACTGGTTAACTCAATTTGGTAACGTGGTATATTAATTTTCATTGGTATCAATTAGAATTAAATAATGAGTGATATCTTCTAATTGATACCATGTATATTAATCATGCTAAATTTTTTAATATCTTGTTTACTTCGAATGAATTAAATAAATCAATTATTAATTTTTCATAGTAGAAGACTTGATTAATTAATAAAAAAATGTAATAGTCAAGTTGTAGTTGATGCATCTTATTCATTCCAGCTCATTGCATTCATTATTAGATGTTAATTCACATGTTATAATTCTTAGTCCTACATTCAATCTCATTGCATTCATACCATACCGGTTTATTTTTAATTTTATATGAAACTAAGATCAACTTGACAGTAAAAAAAGATCAGCATACATATATTTTTAATATTATGATTCAGACTTTGTAACACTGATCCACTAATTACTCCGTATATAACAGATGGCCTCAGATAGGCTCTCATTAACTGTAACATCGTAACCATTATATTCCAAAGTACAACTTATTTTATTTTAATAGCTAAGATTATTATATAAAAAAAAGTCCTGCACGAGGAGTTCTACAAGTAGCCTGCATATCTGTGTGTGGTTTCTTATATATATTTCTTCAATTCCCTTAACTTTTACTCCCATTTCTAATCCATTAGTTTGTACTCAAATCTCTATCAATTTATTAACAGAAATATGGCATCTACAATCAGGGAGTTGACTCACTTACAAATTCCACTTGAAGAGGTACTTAAGGCCACCAACAACTTTGATGATAGCAATATCATCGGGGCAGGTGATTTTGGAAAAGTGTACAAGGGACGGCTCTTTCGGTGTGGTAATTTGGTGAAAATTGCTGCTCATAGATTACATCGTAAGGACCAACAAGGAGTCACTGAGTTTTGGAGGGAGATCTCTATGCTTTCGATTCTCAATCATGAAAATATTGTCTCTATTATCGGGTTCTGTGACGAACAAAATGAGAAGATCATTATAAACCAGCATTGTGAAAAGGGAAGTCTCTTGATGCATATAAACAAAGAGAGACTCACATGGATCCAAAGATATAGGTTATGTGTTGGAGTTGCGCGCGCAATACACTACATGCACGATGATGACAAACGCGGTTACTCTATCATACATCGTAACATAAATAGCTCCACCATATTATTGGATAATAACTATGTCCCTAGGTTATCGGGTTTCGAATACTCTGTCAAACATGTCGTGGACCGAAAGGAGCAGGTTTTCCATTCAGACGCTATTGGCACAACTGGGTATATGGACCCAGAAATTACTAAAAATGGAGGTGTGACGTTGAAGTCAGACATCTACTCATTTGGCATTGTTTTATGGGAGGTGTTATGTGGGAGGAAAGCATTTATTCCAAATGAAGATGAGGATCAGAGGTTTTTATCATCATTGGCCAGATCTCATTATGAAAACTACACACTGAAAGATATAATCCATCCTGATCTATGGAATCATATGTCCCAAAAATCACTCACCAGTTTCTCGAAAGCAGCATATTCTTGCATAAAGAATGAGCGAGTACATCGTCCAGATATAAACCATATTGTCCATGAAATCGAGGAGGCATTGGAATTCCAAGTGTCATTTGATAATTTGGTAGGATTATTCGATCTCTTTCTCCTTTTTGTTTATTATTTTTGTAGCATTCATCATAGTAATTTGTCAGACGTTCCTTATAATTTCGTATAGCTCTTATATTTCAAATATTACATCAACCCCTCACATACTTAAAAGTGATGGATATGTGCGTTGTTCTAACCGGTAACGAAGTTTGAACTTGTTCATTTGAGGGGATCAATTAGAGGTTGAACTTGTTCATTAGGGAACCAAAATCACTATTATATTCAATGAAGTTATTTTTAAAATATTATATGAATATGAATA
The DNA here is from genome assembly GCF_046630445.1 of Rutidosis leptorrhynchoides. Lineage (NCBI taxonomy): Eukaryota > Viridiplantae > Streptophyta > Magnoliopsida > Asterales > Asteraceae > Rutidosis > Rutidosis leptorrhynchoides. Next base: position 456,593,647 of record NC_092336.1, on the reverse strand, counting down.
TGAAAGCTCTTTGAGTTACAAACGTTTTGAATTTTGAATCAACTAAATCGGAGTTCGTATGAAAAAGATATGACAAAAATGGCGAATGCTCGGTGAATATACGAGTTGTCACTGTTTTCATCATATCTTCTTATACGGACTTAGATTTAGTTGATATAAAAACCAAAACGCTCGTAACTCAAAAGAATACAAATTCATTTTTGTTGGGGGAGGCAAAGCTCCTCCCTCCCTCACTAAGCTTGGTCGTTGCCTCTAACCCATTAACAACTCTGTAAAATACAACAATGTGCAAAATATGCACTAGAAAAATATTGTTTTCACAATTTATGCTTCTTTCCAAAATATCATTTTCAACTATCACTGTTCATTGGTTCGATTTTCCTTTTAAAAAATCCAGCTTAATTTTGGTTTCGGTTCAGAAGTAGTATATAATTGATGATAAAGGAACTATTGGTACTCTTAAATATATTATCCTATTGCTTTATTTTTGAATTTGAGTAATGTTACCATTCTTCCTCTCAACCTAGGGAACCACGCACTGCCGGATATTTTAAATTAGGCTTTCCTTCCCACCCTTTCACTACCCTTAACCACCATAATCCACCCATCAATGCCACCGCTTTCCCATCATTTGTTACCCAATCACCCCAAATTTACTCCATTTTTAGCCTTTAATTCATGTTCGCCTTTATGGACTATACGATTCATAATGCATACCTTACCCATCCCTTCCCACCAAATTCACCCTCCATTTCCATTTCGAACCTTTCTCCATTTGTTTCTACGGTCCCTGCATCCCTTTCGGCGATTTCATACTTCCATCTACACTTCCTCTTAGTTCAGATGACGATTCCCCACCTAGGTAATCAAGATCCGACAGAAAATTCAAAAAAAAAAAATGGTCTTCATTGGGAGAGGCACTCGTTCTGGGGCGATTCTTCGAATTCTGTCAACAAAAAGGTCTTCATTGGGAGACTAGACAAGTAGGTAACCCAAGATATGGTTGAATCCACCTTTGAGAAACTCGGAACTCTAACTGAGATTAAGTTTTGGCCGTCAAGGAGGTACTCGTTTTCACTTATAGTGATGTAATTTCTGCAAAAAACGCAGTCAAGGACTTGAATGGGTCAAACATTTTCGGCAAACCTATCTATGTGGGATGGCTGAAAGCTAGAAAGAATGGAGGTTCGGGTCGATTTTGCCAAAATACGTCTCCTAAATTGAGATGTAAGGTTAGAAAAAACAACTTAGTCATGAATCAAACTGATCAATCCATTTTTTTGAATATGGTGCTCCCATTGTTATAAACGAAAGTTTCTAGTTTCCTTATTTCGTGCAAAACTCACGTTGCTCACTTATGTAAATTCGGTCCATATAGGCGTATTTGTATATGTGGTCATATTGAAAGCTTCAATAATATCATCAACTCTAACTCGAGTGAGTTTGTGGTGATTGCACCCTTTTCGGGTTCGGCTAGTTCTTTCCATCGGTATGCTTGGATTGAAATTATGGTGAACCCGGTCACATGTGCTTCGAAAGAGAGTGCCTCGATTATTGCCGAATTGTTTGGATCGCTAGCTCTTCCTCGTCCTTGGGGAATGTCGGTTCATTTTTTTTGCTTTTATTAAATCGGTGAGCGTTAAACATATCCATGATTTGGTTGAAGTGGATTTGGAAAGTGAAGATTTGGTTTGTTTGAAGTGTGATTCTTGTGTCTCCCAGGTTTTGGACATCAATGTGTTGTCTCGGGTCTTTAACGACGTGTTTGACAAGAATTTGATGGATATAACGAATCGATTTATTTTTGCATCGGGTTCGAATGGGTTAGCTCTTACAACTAACTGTGATGAGATGAAGGCAGTGTTAGATAAAGAGAGGGTATTCTTCCCAAGAGGAGTTATACCTTAATCAGGCCAATTCGCAACCGGTTAATAGTTTACAAAATCACAACGAGTATACTAGTACTAAAGCTGTAAATGTTGAAGAGGCTTCGTCCTCTAAACCTCTTTGTTCTCCTATTAAGTTCGGTTCAATTGACGTTTGTGATCTCCTCGCTACTAATGATGGAGATGATATTGAAGTGTTAAAAGGTTTTGCTACTCCTGTTTGTGCGCTTTCTGTTAATAAAGTAGGAGATGATTTTGAAGACTTTAAGGGTTATACTGCTCTTGTTTGTGCGCCTTCTGTTGCGCAGGGCGAATGGAAAAATAAAACAACCTCGTCTGTGATTGAGTCGGATGCAGAGCCCAATTATAGTTTGGTAGGATCAAATGTCGGGCCCATTTATGGGCCAATTGGTGGGCCACGGTTTAAAAACAGTACATGCATTATTGGGAGGCCCATGGAAGTTAACTGATTGGATAAGTTGAAGTCATTTAACGGGCGTGTTGCGGATGTGAGGTTAATACACTGGTTGAAGGGGCCTCGGGCCCATGTGTTTCGAATTATTCTTTTGTTGATAGATTGGAAAAGCTAAAAACGGAGAAGAAGATTGAGAAGGAAGGTTTTTTGGGCAATCGTAATGAAAACAAGAATGTTGAAATGCCTACTCCAATTTTGATTGGTAGAAGCGGGCGAAAATATTGTGATTGCGAATTGCCCTTATGCGAATGTTTTTGTAAAGCTTGGTATGTTTTGAATAGGCATATTTCAAGAATTCAACTTAGTGACGTAAATTTGAAGTCGAAAAAGAAAGCGAAAGAGGCTTCTGTATCGGGATCGTTAAAGCTCAAAGATTATGATGAAGATTTGGATTACGGAGAAGCAATCCTAAGTTTTTTTTTGTCTTTTTAAGATGGTGACAAATCGGGAACAGTCAAAGGAGCATCGAATAAAAGTTTTTCCCAAAAGACGGATGGTGGTTTTATTCCTTGATCGTCAGGTACATTGATTGGCGACAAATCATTAAACGTTCTTTCCTTTAAAATTGAAAATCGTTCTGGCAAAAATAATTATTGAGAGATTTTAGATGGCAAGTTAAAAAAGGTCGATCCTTAGTTTAGTTGCTTGTAGTGTTTTGTAATGTCTTTCTTGTTCGTGGCTTGGCGGTTGGTTTGACGCAGCAGAGAGGATACAGGTATGCCAAGAATGCCAGTTGCACGCTCCGATCAGCAAGGCTCCGCGCCACCCAATGATCCCCATAAAATCACTATGGCCCTTCTGCAAATGGGCTATTGATATAGTGGGACCATTCCCTGTGGAATCGGGTAGTGCTGACTATTTAGTTGTTGCAATTGATTTTTTCACCAAGTGGGTCGAAGCAAAGCCGCTGAACAAAATCACGAGCAAGAAGATAAGGGAATTTTTCTGGGAGAGCATTGTTTGCGGGTTTGGTATCCCAAATGAGATAGTAAGCGATAATGGGACACAATTCGAGGGAGAACCTTTTCGCAGTTGGTGTCAAGGACTGAACATAAAACAAAGCTTCACATCGGTCGCACACCCTCAAGCAAATGGGCAGTGCGAGGTTACTAACAGATATATAGTCCATGCGATCAAGGCGAGGTTAGGAAAACAACGAAAAGGATGGGTTGATCAACTTCCTAATGTCCTCTGGGGACATCACACAACACTAAAGAACAACACCGGAGATACGTCGTTCAGCCTAGTGTATGGTTCGGAAGCGGTCTTGCCTACAGAAATATCCGTACCCACAGAGCGAACTTTGTTGTTTAATCAGGATAGGAATGCTCGGGATCTGCGCACTAACCTTGATTTGCTCGAAGAACTCAGCGAAATGGCAGCCGCGCACGAAGCTATCCACAAGCAACAAATCGCAAGGTACTATGATAAGAGAGTTAGGCTTATCACGTACGCTGTTGGTGATCTCGTTTGGCGAGACAACCAAAAAAGCATAATCGAGGATACCAGGAAGTTGGGACCAAATTGGGAAGGTTCCTACAGGATCGTTGGAATTACCAAGACCGGAACCTACAAACTGGCAGAGCTCAATGGTAAAACGATTAAACGCACTTGGCACGCTACCGCGCTTAAACGATGTTATATGTGACGAAGAAAGTAGAGGAACTGATCATTCCCCTAATTTGTCTTAATCTACATGTAACGTTACTGTTATTACGCGCAAAGATAGTTTCCTAGCTAATTTCATTATTGAACAATGTCTTTACAGTAGTACTCTCTTTTTATACATCAAGTCATTTTCAGTCTACAATTTCATGTACCTGTATAAAGCAACAATAGCTATTTGACTTAAACTGTCCACGTACAGAAGTTATCTGCGTTGGTCCTGCCTACGTAAGGGATGTCTTCTCTAGCTCCCGCGCGGCAGAAGCCTGTTTGGCGACATGCTAGCTTTAGTTACCGGAGGGCGACAGACATTGGTTTGTCCTAGCCTCACCCGAACAGAACTAGAGATATGTAAGTCATGACTATAAACGCAAGGGTTGGTCGCCCTTGACCTCAATCCTAAGTGTTGGCGCACTTAGAAGACTCTCGAACACACGCAGCGAAGTATTGTATCAATATGTATATTGTGTGCACAACAATATACATAGAAATCAACACTAATAAGCCTTGAGTATAAAATCGGGTGTATTCACAAGCCCACAATACTGCGACTTTACGCGTTATACAAGTTTAAATATCGAACTATTAAACAAAATAACTGGTAGAACTTTACGCGCGCTAGAAAATGACAATATCATGAACAAATGGTGAAAAGGCTTATAAACATCATAATTTCATAAGTTACATAAAAAGCGCAAAAGTTACATGTACAATTGACAAATAAAGGTATATACTAATCACAATTCAGCGTTTAGCAAATCATACACTGTTATCCTCGGATCGCGCGAATATCTCTTCAGGCGAATAATCTCGATGTTCGCTAACACTAACGACACATTCTCTTTGATGAAGTTCCAAAATCGAACGCGCTTCCGATCCTGGACCGCTAACACTAACGAAGTATAGGCATAATTGACCGCTTCGCAGTTGAGCGCTTTATTGACAATATGGGGAAGGCCAGCTTTTAAGCGTGTGAACTCACGCTCATATTTGCCTTCCCGCTTAGCAAGATCTTAATAACGACTCATTAACTTGCTCATATCCGCGTCTCCCTGTGTTTTCTCCGATAGAGCGACCCCTAACTTAAGCTGCAAATCATCTCTTTCAGAATTAGATTTCTCTAGCAACTCATGAAGGCACTGATTCTCCTTTCGTAAGGCTCGCACCTCCTCCTCTCATCCACGCCTGCATCGTTACCTGAACTTTCGTGAGTTTGACGCTCGCCCTGGGGGAAGGAATCTGTAAAACCCGATGGGACCGTCTTTTAGCCCTCCACATCATCATCGTCATCTGAAAAAGACAAAAGCATATTAAATCAGCAGAGCGCAATAGGGAAAACGCAAATAGAATTTTACCCGGTTTTTCGCGTTTTGAAGAAGATGGGTTATAAACAAAATGAGGAACAAAAGGCGCAAACATGTCGTTGAATTCCTTGGGTGTCAGTTTTCGCTTATCAATATAAAATGGATGACGACTAGACGACCCCGCTTCGAAAGGCTCACGCGTAGGCAAAAAGCTACGAGAAACTCCGGAAGCGCGACCGCGTCCCGTGGTCTTGTGTAAAGGCACATAGGAGGCTGCCACATGCGCTAATCTCTCCGCTTTGAGGTATGTCGCAAATGATATCTCTAAAAAACAAGAAAAACCCAAAAAGCAATGGCACATCAAGTAATAAGTCGTGTAGTACACAACTGAATTATAAAGAAGTTCACTAACCTTTGAAGTGATGCGTAAAACAAGGGCGACAATTGGGATAAGGCCAATATTTAGAGATACCACCGGCATACAGAGCGATGTTCTAGTGCACATGCATATACACAGATTGATCCACGCATTTCTCTAACATGTCGCGCTCCACTTAACTTAACGCGGGTGCGCGATTCAAATCAGCATTAAAATGATACTGCCATCATTTTATACTGGCATAAGAGGAAGGGATGAAAGTATCATCAACAAAGAAGAACATCTCTTTCCAGTTGGAAGGGGTTTTCCACCAGTGTTCTCGAGTGAAACCTCGATTATCCTTGAAAGTATACTGATGTTATGCGAGGTGTATATAAAATAGCTTATATTTTACTAGGAAAAACTATTAAATACGATACAATTTTACACAAGATATTTATTTATTTATAGAATGGATATACTTAAACCTTGCTACAACACTTATAGGCAGTGTACCTAATCGTACAGTAGTGTAGTTTTTAGTAAGTCCGGTTCGTTCCACAGGGAAATCTTTAAACAAAGCTCAACGCTATATTAGTTTACTTTTATAAAAATACAAATATATATATAAGTAATATTATTATTATAAAGGGGGGTTTTTACCGTTTAATGACCGGTTTGTCGATTTTAAGACTTTAGTCGCAGTTAAAACCAAATGTAAAATAATAACTAAATACAAGACTTAATTTTAAGCGTAAAGTAAATAACGATAATAAAATTGCGAATAATAAAAGTGCGATAAACTTGCGATAATTAAAAAGTACGATAATTAGAAGTGCAATTAAATATAAAATAAAGGAAATTAAATATGAAATAAAAGAATTATGCTTATTTAAAACGAAGTAATCATGATGTTTGACGTGTTGATTTTAGTTTTATGCCCATGGGTTAATTGTCCTTTGTCCTGGATTATTTAATATGTCCGTCTGGTTTTTGTCCATAACAGTCCATCAGTCATAAATATAAAATGCGAGTGTCCTCATCAAATTATTATTATACCCGAAGTTAAATATTCCAACTAATTGGGGATTCGAATTGTAACAAGATTTTAATACTTTGTTTAATGAATACACCAGGTTATCGACTGCGTGTAAACCAAGGTTTTACTACTTTGTTAACAATTACACCAATTACCCTTGAATGTAATTTCACCCCTGTTTTAATTATTCTAGTGGCTATTAATCCATTCCCGTGTCCGGTTAAATGAACGATTATTCGTACATATAAATACCCCGCCCATCGTGTCCGATCGAGTGTATATGATAATTTATAGGGACGCCCAATTGTAAATCTTTATATTAACATTAACAAACTTTCATTTAGTTAAACAAATATAAAGCCCATTAACAGCCCATAGTCTAATTTCCACAAGTGTCGTTCTTTTGTCCAAACCCCAATTATGGTACAAAGCCCAATTACCCAATTTTAGTAATTAGCCCAACATCATGATTACTTCGTTTTAAATAAGCATAATAATAACTTAGCTACGAGACATTAATATAAAAAGGTTGAACATAACTTACAATGATTAAAAATAGCGTAGCGTTACACGGACAGAATTTCGACTTACACCCTTACAACATTCGCTAACATACCCTTATTATTAGAATTAAAATTAAAATTAAAATATAAATTATATATATATATATATATCGTTTACGTATATATGAGAGAAGAGAGAAAAAGATGGATGAAAATGCGATCAAAATTCGGTTGGCTTTATAGGCAGTTTTTCTTTTTGGGGCTCCGTGACTCGCGGCAAAATCCTCTTCAAATTCCGCGAGTCCCGGAGAATGTATTTACAGCTCAGTCCTTGGAGTTTTCTCTGCCGACGGTTTTTTATTTATAAATATAATATATATATAATTAATATAATTAATTATATATTATATTATATTTATATGCATAGTTAATTTGTAATTTTTAGTCCGTTGCGTCGAGCGTTGAGAGTTGACTCTGGTCCCGGTTCCGGATTTTCGAACGTCCTTGCGTACAATTTAATATCTTGTACTTTGCGTTTTGAATCTTGTACTCTTGTAATTTCGAGACGTTTCTTATCAATAATTGGAACCTTTTTGATTGTCTTTTGTACTTTTGAGCTTTTTGGTCGTTTGCGTCTTCAATTCGTCGAATCTGTCTTTTGTCTTCACCTTTTATTATTTAAACGAATATCACTTGTAAATAGAACAATTGCAACTAAAAGCTTGTCTTTCTTGAGGAATAATGCTATGAAATATATGTTCGTTTTTAGCATTATCAAATATTCCCACACTTGAGCGTTGCTTGTCCTCAAGCAATATTGTCTTGAAATACTAGAATCACTTCTTTATTCTTCACACTTTGTACATCAGTGATTTCTATACGGCGGTATAAACAATGGTAGTAACGATATGGTTTACAGTCCCACATGACTATAAAAATTTAGATCCATTAAGGAAATTGGATCTTTATGAAAACATTTGATCTTTTGAAAATTAAATCTAGTTTTTACCCTAGATAAGTTTTCCGGGATAACCCTTTACCGGTGTTTGCAAAATATTTTTGTGGGTTTGGTGGGTTTCAGATTTGAAAATTTTAGCTCAAAACTTGCGGTTTTGTGTCACCCACTTGCTAACCCTGTATTTGGAAAGCAACACGTCCAGTTTACTTGTCCCGTATATTACCTTTCGGTAAACTACCGTCCGGTTGTAAAGGAAAGCGTTGAACAAGCAACTGTTAAGGCAATGTCCCGTGACATGCTTTTGATTATGGTCTATAAACGTGTCGGATGCTAATACTATCCTTTGTAGGAGCAATAGTAAAGCTCACCCTTATAATTTCGGTATGGCACAAGGTCCTGTCTTTGACCACTATGCAACCACCGTTCTTACGGTTGACACCCGATTTGGTTCAGGTGACCTAATGAATTCCAGGTGAATTCCTAGGATTTTACGTTCAATGGTAATGAACGCATTGAAAATAGGGTTTTCAGAAAACAAATCGGTTTATAATTTTGATCAAAATATTTTCTCGTTCAAGCTCGAGTTTAGATATCATTGAATTCCATGAGTTTGAATTCTCAATCTTTAAGGTTAATCTCTAGGATTGAGTAATATCAGTCTTAAAAGCTGATTTTTAATCTTTAAGGAGATTATCCTTTCTGGGGATCTGATTCATTAGTCTTATCCAGCTAATTTGCATGGTGCCCCCCATTGTACGAGATAAATCCTTCTCATGGTTAGGATAAATCTGACCACTTGGCGACCCTGTTTAATGCTGAGGTCCGTGGATTTCCTGCTGATTTTAGTGATGACTTTTCTAGATTTTTCGTCAACCTACAGCTGGTCTGGACGACAACTTCTTGACCTAAATCAAGAAGCGCGGTTCTTTTTCGGAAGACTTTACTTCCTTTTAATGATGGAATTGATTCATCGTGTAGATCCATCTCTTCTTTTCTTTCATCGGGTAAAACAGTTTAGTTTAGTCCAAAGCAAAAGTATTTTCAGTTATTTGTTACAGATATATGTGACATATGTTTAAGATAACTTGGTAAATTTTCCCACACTTGGCTTTTATTTTTCTTTTTTATCGTCCTCTATTCCATTTTAAATGAATTTTAACATTTTGGTTTGTTTCTCAATTTATGTCCTTTCCGAGGTAACAATAAATTCGGTGTTAAAACCTAGTTTTATCGTTCATAAATATATATAAACATGAATTTGAGTTCATTTAATTGAAAATTTTTAAAAATTTTACTAGAATTGGGTAGTTAGTATATAAGACTAGGGCTGTTCTTTTTTTCAGAGAGCACTAGATTCTAATACAACTACTGCTTTACTAGTATTTTTAATGATAACCAAGTGTTTAAGATAAAAATTTTAAAATCCGAAAGAATTTAACCCCTTCCCACACTTAAGATCTTGCAATGCCCTCATTTGCAAGAAATCAGTAACAATTTAAATTATTGAGGGTGATTTGTGTGAAAATGATTAAATTTTACCAAAGTTTCCAAATATATTGTCGTTTGTTTGCTGAATGATAAATGGTGCACATCATTTGTTCATTCCGTCTTGTTGTTATTTCACATATATTTTGCATCTTGTCGTCAAAATTAGTTGCTTTTGCTGAACTTAATGCCAGTCTTTGAAAATGCGTTGTTTTACCATGTTGTGTACATAAGATAAACTGCAAACATATATACATATTTTTGAAGTTTGGTATATTACCCCACATTCGAAAATTATTAAAATCTAAGAATAAAAGTTAGACAATTATAAAAATGATTACAATATGAACAAAAGTATTAAACGTATCAATAATTACAAATTACAAAAAAAAAAAATAATAAGTAAACTAAGGATGATATTGGTACCAATAGGGGTTCCAGGCATAACCATAAGTGCTATAGAATGCTTCGGCAGGGTCATACGTAGGATATGGTGGCTGCATCTCTATAGACCAAGGAGGGAAGATGGGTTTCGGTGTAGGAATATAGTTTCTACCTATATGTTGGCAATGCGCTATGATTTGGTTCTGATGAACTTGCCAATCTTCAAATGCTCTCTGTCTAGCATTTTCGTATTCCTGAGAAGCTATAAACCTATGCATTTCTTGCATCTCATTCCCCCCTCCTACATTACCTTGCTGCTGGTTTCTCTCCACCTGTGGATGTCTACCATGGTATCGTACTGCGGCGTTATTTCGCCTTTTCAAAACTTTCGCACCATGGTATACATTTAAACCTATAGTATCGCGGGGTTCTAGTTCTTCTACTAATAATCCCCCCCGACTTATATCCACACCGAGATATTCACCAATCAAAGTAATAAAAATACCACCTCCTATTATGCTATGTGGTCGCATCCCCCGAACCATAGCTGATAAATAATAACCCACACAATATGGTATACTTACAGCGCCTTGTGGGTCTCGAATACACATATGGTAAAACAAATCTTGTTCATTTACCTTTTCTTTGTTTTTACCCCTTTGTGTAATCGAATTAGCTAAAAACCTATGTATCACTCTTAATTCGGCTCTATCTATATCCAAATAAGAGTAATTTCCCCCTTTGAAACGATGATGGCTTGTCATTTGACTCCACACACCGTGTGTATCAAAATTTTCATCTATCTTTCTACCGTTTAGTATCAATCCTCTACAATCGGCAGACGCTAACTCCTCAGGCGTATATATACGTAAAGCCTGAGCCATGTCCAGTAAAGACATGTGGCGCATCGAACCGCCTAACAAAAATCTAATAAAAGAACGATCGGTTAAACTAGCTACCCGATCATTCAACTCTATACTACATAACAATTCTTCACACCATACTTTATATACAGGTCTACGTATGGTGAATAAACATACCCAGTCATTAAATGTAGAATTACCATACCTCTGTACAAGTAATTCCCTAATTGGCCCAGCCAATTCTACAGCTTCTAAGGGTCCCCATTCTATGACCCTCGGTACCTCAACAACCTTAGAGTGAAGAGTATGCAAACCCCTTTGATATTTTGGATAATCTATCCAAAGTCTGTCAAATCTCAGGTTCGGGTGCAACTCTTCCAAGTGCATATCGAAAAAGGTCATGACTGGATGAGGTATATCCTGCTTGTAGTAGTTATCCACCTCCTGTTGTTCCAAATTCTCAGCAGGAGCATTGCGGGCTTGGGATGAAGATTCACCCCTTTCATTCTGCAAAACACATCAAACACAATTTTTTTGTGCATCCAAATATGCATTAGTGTCAGCAAAATCATCAATCAAAATAATTACAATGACATTATCAATTTATATCAAACTTAAGCTCATTTTCCCATTTTTATCAAATCTACACTTTTTCAAATAAGCATATACGAAAATGTTCGCCAAGTTCATAAGCATTCAACTCAAATAACATGTCAAAATAATCATTACTAGCAATTAAACAAGTCTCAAATGGCATTATCTTTCAAAAATCAAGTTCATGAATTTTAGACTTGAAAAAGTCCACTTTAATTCTCAAAATCATGTTTAGGCTCAAAGTTTGGATCTTTTTAACTACCTAAACATGTTACACTACTTAATTTAGCAACAATTCATGACAAAAATCGGCCATAACCTGTTTATATCAAAAAGCCCCAAATTGCTCAAGAACACAAACCCTAGATTATTCAAAATTTGAAGTTTAAGGCTTCTAATCATGTTAAACAGCATCAATCTAGGTTATACAAGCATAATACATAAACAATTTAAGCATAATTACACTAAAAAGCATCAAAATCAAATTGGGGAAAAAATAGCTCAAGAACACCAAATTTCGGATTAAATGGTGTTTAGGTGTAGAAATTTACCGTTTTTCTTGAGTAATTCTTAGATAGCATCCTTCTCAACATGATTTTAGCAAAAGATTTGGTGATTAACGGTTAAAAATTGGGATTTTTGGGGTGTTTTTGGGTGTATTTTCGGGGTTTTTCGCGTGCAGTTTCTGAGTTTTTGGGTTGGGGATTGAAACTGATCGTTCAGCTCCTTTTATTTTTTTTCTGTAATCCGGCCTCTCCGCGAGTCGCGGCTAAATACACTTCAAACTCCGCGACTCGCGGAGTTTGTTTGTTTTTTTTTTTTTTTTTTTTATAATCATTAACTTTTGAAACAATTAAGTACTTAATTTTAAAATTTTGTTTCCCTTGTTATTTAGGACGAGGTCGTTTCGGATCGATGTCCTAGTCCGTCCCTCGACAAAATTTTAAAATTTGTCTTTTTGTAGCGATTGTTTTAAAAGCTAAGATTTTTGGGTTTTTTCAATGTTTTTGGCATACTTTAATTCAATAAGATTAAAAATAATGATATTAAAAGTTCTCGTCCCTTCCTTGGGTAAAGCAATTTCGGTTAAAAGACCTAGTCTTCAACTTACGACGAATTTTAAAAATCATATTTTTAACTTAATGAGATAGAGTAAATTTTTGTTTTTAAATTCACACAACTTAAATATACAATTCAAAATTTATATTAAAAATTCACACCAAACTTTAAAATTTGAAATGCATAAAATTAAAAATTTATATTTTAAAAATTAAAAAATTCACACCAAACTTAATTTAAAAATTCATATTATAAATTCATACCAAACTTATATTAATTTTTCAAATATTTACAATTTTAAATATATTGTTTTTACAAAGTTTGCAATATTAATTTAAGATTTAAATATTTTTTTTTTTAAAAACATGGTAAAAATAAAATTAAAAATCTTTTTGTCTTTTTATCCCACTTTAATCAATCAAATATTATCAAAAATATGCGCCCCTCTTTTCGGTAAAGTAATTTCGGTTCCAAGACCTAATTTAACTCATGACGAATTTTTGAAATATTTTGGGTTGATTGATTAAAGATATTTATACCTTAAGAATAAACGTTAAATTTCGCAGTGATGTAATAAATTTTTGAATGATATCAATAATTTCGGTCGCCAAACCTAATTTTATTTAATACCAATTTAATACTTTTTAGCGAACAAATTAGCGTTTATTATCAAAAGGTTAAAAAATAAAAAAAATAAAAATAAAAACTGTACAGACATACCTGTGAGATAAATTTCTTAGTTATATGATCTATCCCATTCATAAGATAGTCGGTTTAATTGGTTTTCCATGGCTACATAGGCGTAACCTCGAGCATTCAGTGTCTTTTCTTTTAAACATATGAACGGTCCGTCTCTGCATAAAGTAACAAATTCGGTATTTGAATAAGTTTGATTATTTGAACATTTACCTCCATGTGACCATTTTCCGCATTTGTGACATCTTTCTAGGTGTCGTGCTCTTCTTTTCGCTGTGGATTTTGATTTTCCTTTACCAAATTGTAACTTATTATCTTCGCATCTGGATTCTTTTCTAACTCCGTCCATTCTTTCTCTGATTACTGATACTAATTCACTCGGTAGTATGTCATTATTACGTTTAGTGATCAAAGCGTGTAGCATTAGACCATGGTTTAGTTCACAAGCAATCTTCATTTTGTAAAAACCTAAAAAAAATAAAAATTCAGAATGGGGGGAGAAGACTAGTTCTTTAGGGTCTGCTAGGGAAAGACCATACGTGTTCCATTTTCGAGAACTACACGAAAACAGACAATCTAACTCTAACAGAAATACATATTATTCTTTAAAGACTTGATTCTCCCCACACTTAGTTAGCTGTGGTGTCGAAATTGTGATTAACTTCGTTGTCGACTTCCATCGGACCATGTATGTAATGTTTAACTCTGTGACCATTAACTTTAAATTCAATCCCATTTGAATTTATCAATTCTATCGTTCCGTATGGGAAAACTCTTTTGACTATGAATGGTCCAGACCATCTTGATTTCAATTTTCCAGGAAATAGCTTGAATCGTGAATTGAAAAGAAGAACTCTGTCTCCTTCTTTAAATTTTTTTGAACTTCTGATTCTTTTATCATGCCATTTCTTCGTTCTTTCTTTATAGATTAACGAATTTTCGTATGCTTCATGTCTTAATTCTTCTAATTCGTTTAGTTGACTTAATCGTAGACGTCCGGCTTCATGTAAATCAAGATTACATGTCTTCAAAGCCCAAAATGCTTTGTGTTCAATTTCTACTGGAAGATGACATGTTTTTCCATAAACAAGTCTAAAAGGTGTGGTTCCAATTGGAGTTTTGTAGGCTGTTCTAAAAGCCCAGAGTGCATCCTCCAATTTAATGGACCATTCCTTCGGATTTGATCCTACGGTTTTCTCTAGAATACGTTTTAAAGCTCGGTTGGTATTTTCAACTTGTCCACTTGTTTGTGGATGATATGCGGTGGAGATTTTATGAGTTACTCCATATCTTTTAAGAACTTTCTCAAGTTGATTATTACAGAAATGAGTACCCCGATCACTTATTAAAGCTTTCGGTGTTCCAAACCTTGCAAAAAGACGTTTTAAAAAGTTGACTACAACTCGTGCATCGTTAGTTGGGAGAGCTTGTGCTTCCGCCCATTTAGATACATAATCAATGGCTACGAGTATATATAGATTATTATGAGATTTTGGAAATGGACCCATAAAGTCAATACCCCAAATGTCAAATACTTCACATACTTGGATGACATTTTGTGGCATTTCATCACGTTGACTTATTTTTCCGGCCCTTTGACATGCATCACAGGATTTGCAAAGGAGGTGTGCGTCTTTGTAAATTGTAGGCCAATAGAATCCAGCTTCATAAACTTTTCTTGCTGTTAGTTGAGGCCCATAATGCCCTCCTGTTGGTCCTGTGTGACAATGGTTTAAAATTTTACTAGCTTCATCTCCAAATATACATCGGCGTATTATTCCATCGGGACAACTTTTAAACAGGTGTGGATCTTCCCAGAAATAGTGTTTTATATCACTGAAGAATTTCTTTCGTCTTTGGTACGATAATCCTTTTTCAAGGAATCCACAAACTAAGTAGTTTGCATAGTCTGCAAACCATGGGATTTCTTTATAATCTATCTTCAATAGATATTCATCAGGAAAGTTGTCTTGTATGGCCGATTCATTTAGAACTTCTAATTCGGGATTTTCAAGACGAGAAAGATGATCAGCGGCGAGATTTTCTGCTCCTCTTTTATCTCGGATTTCAATATCAAACTCTTGTAAGAGTAAGATCCAACGGATTAATCTTGGTTTAGCATCTTGTTTTGAAAATAGGTATATAAGAGCAGAATGGTCGGTATAGACCACCGTTTTTGCTAGAACGAGATATGATCGAAATTTGTCAAAAGCAAAGACAATAGCAAGGAGTTCTTTTTCAGTAGTTGTATAGTTCATTTGTGCTCCTTGTAACGTCTTACTAGCATAATATATAGGTTGAAATCGTTTTTCAATCCTTTGTCCTAAAACGGCTCCCATTGCAAAATCACTTGCATCGCACATTAGTTCAAATGGTAGATTCCAATTTGGTGTTATCATGATCGGTGCATTAGTGAGTTTTTCTTTAATAATATTAAAAGATTTGATACATTCATCCTAAAAGATGAATGGCGCATCCTTTTCTAGGAGTTTATTCATAGGAGTGGCAATTTTTGAAAAATCTTTTATGAAACGTCGGTAAAAACTGGCATGCCCTAGAAAACTCCTAACTCCTCTAACATTGGTGGGATGTGGAAGTTTAGCAATTACATCTACTTTAGCTCTATCCACTTCAATTCCTTCTTTTGAAATTTTATGTCCAAGAACGATGCCTTCTTTAACCATGAAATGGCATTTCTCCCAATTAAGTACTAGATTTGATTTTTTGCATCTAATTAGCATTCGTCCCAGATTAACTAGACATGATTTAAATGTATCACCGAAGACTGAAAAGTCATCCATGAATACTTCCATGCATTCTTCTATCATGTCGTGAAAAATCGCCATCATGCACCTTTGAAAGGTTGCAGGGGCGTTACAAAGTCCAAATGGCATGCGTTTGTAAGCAAAAGTACCATAAGGGCACGTGAATGTGGTTTTCTCTTGGTCCTCGGGTGCTATTGGAATTTGAAAATATCCGGAAAATCCATCTAGAAAACAATAGTAACAATTTCCGGCTAATCTTTCCAACATTTGATCAATGAAAGGTAAGGGAAAGTGATCTTTTCTGGTGGCGTCATTTAATTTTCTATAATCAATACATACACGCCACCCTGTTACAGTCCTAGTAGGAATAAGCTCATTTTTCTCATTTGTAATGACAGTCATGCCACCCTTCTTCGGCACGCATTGAACTGGGCTTACCCATGGACTATCAGAAATTGGATATATCAAACCTGCATCTAGCAGTTTAATAATCTCCTTCTTAACTACATCTTGCATATTAGGATTTAGTCTTCGTTGGCGTTGCACATACGTTTTATGACCTTCTTCCATAAGGATTTTATGTGTGCAATACGAAGGACTTATTCCTTTAATATCATGAATCTTCCATGCAATGGCTGGTTTATGAGCTTTCAACACAGAAATGAGTTGTGATTTCTCGTTTTCAGTAAGAGAAGACGATATTATTACAGGTAATTCAGATTCACCATGTAAATAAGCGTATTCCAAATGGTTTGGAAGTGGCTTTAACTCTAATTTCGGAGGTTCTTCTATCGATGATTTATATCGATATCTGTCTTCTTCTTTTAGCATTTGAATTTCTTCTGTTGTTGGTTCATATCCATTAGCTATAAGTGTAGCTAACATTTCAGCTTCATCAATTGGTTCATTACCTTCTCCTAAAGAGCATTCTCCTGTTCCTTGTAATTCTGGAAATTCTTCTAATAATTCTGCATGTGCATCTATAGTTTGAATATAATAACATGTATCATCTGCAGATTGTGGTTGTTGCATTGCTCTATCAACTGAAAAGGTAACACTCTCATCCTCTATACTTAGGGTCAGTTTCTTACCGAACACGTCTATCATTGCTTTAGCCGTGTTTAAAAATGGTCTTCCTAATATGAGAGGAACTTGAGAATCTTCTTCCATGTCCAAAACAACAAAATCTACTGGAAATACTAAAGTACCAACTTTAACTAGCATGTTCTCCATTATCCCTCTAGGATATTTTATTGATCTATCGGCTAGTTGTATGCTTATTCTGGTTGGTTTCAATTCTCCAAGGTCTAGTTTAGTGTATAGTGAATATGGCATTAGATTTATACTAGCACCTAAGTATGCTAATGCTTCTATTGAACTAAGACTACCCAGAAAATATGGAATTGTGAAACTTCCTGGATCAGATAGTTTTTCTGGTATCTTATTCAACAGCACTGCTGAACAATTAGCATTCATAGTAACAGCCGAGAGTTCTTCCATTTTCTTTCTATTTGAGATTAGATCTTTCAAGAATTTAGCATATCTTGGCATTCCTGAAATCACATCAATGAAAGGAAGATTTACATTTATCTGTTTAAACATATCCAAGAATTTGGATTGCTCGGCTTCAAGTTTCTCTTTCTTCATTTTACTCGGGTAAGGAAGTGGTGGTTGGTATGGTTTAACATAAGGTTTATCCTTAACTTTGTTATCTTCATTAACCTTCTCAACTACCGGTTCTTTTTCCTTATCTTGATCAGGTTGTGGTTCTTGTGGAGTAGGAATAGCTTCATCAGAAGTTACAGGTATTTCCGGTGGTTTAAGTGTTATACCACTTCTTGTGGTAATGGCTTTAGCTGTTTCATTCCGGGGGTTAACATTTGTATCACTAGGTAGACTTCCCGGTTTTCTTTCACCTATTAACCTTGCTAGGTTACTTACTTCTTGTTCCAGATTTTGAATAGAAGCTTGTTGATTTCTAAATGCTTGAGCATTTTGTTCATTAGTTTGTTTCTGAGATGTGAAAAACTGCGTTTGAGTTTCAACTAGCTTCGTCATCATATCTTCTAAATTCGGCTTTTTATCATCGGTTTGTTATGGTGGTTTGTTTTGAAAATTTGGTCTTTGCTGATTATAAGTATTATTGGATACTTGTTGATTGCTAGGACCTTGTTGGTTGTTGTATGGAATATTTCGGTTATAATTCTGGTTTTGATTGTAAATCGGTCTTGGCGGTTGATAATTATTCTGATAATTATTTCCAGGCCTTTGGTTTATGTATGAAATATTCTCTCTTTGTTCCATTGTTAATTCAATACTGAGACAATCTTTTGTCAAATGTGGTCCTCCACACTGCTCACAACTAATTCGTATTGAGTGAATATCTTTAGTCATCTTTTCCATTCGTCTCTCCACAGCATCGATCTTTGCGGAAATGGAATCTAAGTCATGGCTAGAATCGGCTCTAGCTGCTTTAGATGATCTAACTATATCTTTTTCTTGGTGCCACTCATGTGAGTGGGAAGCAGTGTTATCAATAATTTTGTAAGCATCAGTTTCGGTTTTCTTCATAATAGAACCACCAGCTGCTATATCTATGTCTTTCCTTGTAGTGATGTCGCATCCTTGGTAGAATATTTGTACTATTTGACAGGTGTCTAAACCATGTTGCGGACATCCTCTTAATAACTTTCCATATCTTGTCCACGCCTCATATAGAGTTTCATTTGGTTTCTGTGTGAACGTAACAATTTCTGCTTGAAGTCTTACGGCTTTAGATGCAGGAAAGAATTGTTTAAGAAATTTGTCAATTAAAACATCCCATGTATCGATCGCCCCTTCAGGTAACGATTCCAACCAATCTTTGGCTTCTCCCTTTAAAGTCCAGGGAAATAACATGAGATATATCTGTTCATCCTCCACTTCTCGGATTTTAAATAGTGTGCAGATCCTATTAAAGGTACGTAAATGTTCATTTGGATCTTCCTTCGGCGCACCACTAAATTGGCATTGATTAGTCACCATGTGTAGAATTTGTCCTTTGATTTCATAATCTGGCGCATTAATGTCTGGATGAGTAATTGCGTGACCTTGGCCAGTGCGTTTAGCTCTCATTCGGTCTTCCATACTTAGAGGTTCCAGATTCTCCATAATTGAATTTGTTGAATCGGTATCACTAGATGATTCTGATTTAATGGTTCGTTCCTCAACAATCTCTGTTTGAATGATTGGTGGTTCCGGAGGAAAGTTTAATGGTTCAGGATCTACGAACCGTTCCTGAATATTCTCCGGATTCTCAATTGTGAGGTCGGGTTCAAAAAATGGATTATCGGAAATTTGAACTGAAGTACTTGGTCGACTGGATGACGATTCTAAAGAAAAATCAACGGCGGTTATATTTGCTAAATGTCTTGATCTAGTTACAGGTGGTGAACGTACAAAAGGTGATGAACGTCTTGCTCGGTGCATTCACTAAATATCCTATTAGTTTTAAAAAGGAAAGAAAAATTATAATAAGTTATCCAATTAATAGACTTTTCTGATTTTGCCCACGTTTCGAATAGCCAAAAGATGCAGCAGAGGGGCAGGATTCGTTTGGTCTCAATATAATTGAGGACTGTTTGGCTCCAATAACCCGGTCCACGTACAAATCCAACTATTACTACGAACCAGAAAATTTTGATGTCTATCAATTTAACCACTTAAAATAAATTTTCGTAATTTTAAGAAATTTAGATAAGAAGTAGAATAAAAATCTATGTCCTAAAACTAGAATAGCGAGAAATAAGAAAGAAAAAGAGTTCGTCGAAAAAGGTCGAAAAAGAAAAAAAATGGTTGAAAAATAAAAGGTGACGGAAAAATAAAAGAAACTTATAAAAACTTAAAAATACTTGACTAACCTAACCTTATTACTACAACTAACTTAAAATTATAATCTCAAATTGATATTACTAATTGGAATGATAATTGATACATAGTAAAAGGCCGTCTAAAAATATTAAAGCTTACAGGAAAAACTAAATCCCAAATGGAAATAACTTAAAAAGAAACTAAAACTTAAAAAGGCGTCGCAAAATTCTAAAGTACCTAAATCTTAGTCTAAGAAAAAGTACTTAAGGAATTCTACGGCAAAGCCTAAAAATCTAGGAGTAAAAATGACTATAGCAAAAACTAAGTTTAAAATTAAATATGAGCTAAAAATACAAAAGTTATGCTACAACGATTAAAAAGGGACAAAATATAAAAATATACAAAAAGTTGTAAAAAGTACAATTTTTATAAAAATATTATTTTTATATTATTTATTTTATTAAACTATTAATTTAATATTTTAATTAAACTAATTAATACTAAATATATATAAATAAAATAAAAAGTAAAAGTAATTATAATAATAATAATAATTAGGGTTTAATAATAATTAATTAATAATTACCGTAATTAATGCTGAATTAGGGCTTCTGTCGGCGTGTCAGATGGTCTCCGCGAGTCGCGGCAATTAATGCAGAATACCCCGCGAGTCGCGGGGTTTAAAAATTCAGATGACAGCTTTAAATTCGACGCGTTTTTTCTTTATTTTTTATTTTTTTTATTTTCTGTTTTTAATTTTTTTTCTATAAATAAAAGATAGTTAATAAAACTTATATTTTTATAAACTAAAATAAAAATAAAGAAACTTATAAAACTTAAATATTTAACAAAATCTTAAAAATGCTTATATTTTTGTTTTTCTTTTTATATTTTCGAATATTTAAAACGTATTTTTACAAAGACGAATTTTTAATAGAAGTAAGCTAAAAATCTTTTTTTTTTTTATATTAGCGTTGCGCTTCCGGCGTTTAGATATTTCCCCGGCAGCGGTGCCAAAAATACTTGATGTTATGCGAGGTGTATATAAAATAGCTTATATTTTACTAGGAAAAACTATTAAATACGATACAATTTTACACAAGATATTTATTTATTTATAGAATGGATATACTTAAACCTTGCTACAACACTTATAGGCAGTGTACCTAATCGTACAGTAGTGTAGTTTTTAGTAAGTCCGGTTCGTTCCACAGGGAAATCTTTAAACAAAGCTCAACGCTATATTAGTTTACTTTTATAAAAATACAAATATATATATAAGTAATATTATTATTATAAAGGGGGGTTTTTACCGTTTAATGACCGGTTTGTCGATTTTAAGACTTTAGTCGCAGTTAAAACCAAATGTAAAATAATAACTAAATACAAGACTTAATTTTAAGCGTAAAGTAAATAACGATAATAAAATTGCGAATAATAAAAGTGCGATAAACTTGCGATAATTAAAAAGTACGATAATTAGAAGTGCAATTAAATATAAAATAAAGGAAATTAAATATGAAATAAAAGAATTATGCTTATTTAAAACGAAGTAATCATGATGTTTGACGTGTTGATTTTAGTTTTATGCCCATGGGTTAATTGTCCTTTGTCCTGGATTATTTAATATGTCCGTCTGGTTTTTGTCCATAACAGTCCATCAGTCATAAATATAAAATGCGAGTGTCCTCATCAAATTATTATTATACCCGAAGTTAAATATTCCAACTAATTGGGGATTCGAATTGTAACAAGGTTTTAATACTTTGTTTAATGAATACACCAGGTTATCGACTGCGTGTAAACCAAGGTTTTACTACTTTGTTAACAATTACACCAATTACCCTTGAATGTAATTTCACCCCTGTTTTAATTATTCTAGTGGCTATTAATCCATTCCCGTGTCCGGTTAAATGAACGATTATTCGTACATATAAATACCCCGCCCATCGTGTCCGATCGAGTATATATGGTAATTTATAGGGACGCCCAATTGTAAATCTTTATATTAACATTAACAAACTTTCATTTAGTTAAACAAATATAAAGCCCATTAATAGCCCATAGTCTAATTTCCACAAGTGTCGTTCTTTTGTCCAAACCCCAATTATGGTACAAAGCCCAATTACCCAATTTTAGTAATTAGCCCAACATCATGATTACTTCGTTTTAAATAAGCATAATAATAACTTAGCTACGAGACATTAATATAAAAAGGTTGAACATAACTTACAATGATTAAAAATAGCGTAGCGTTACACGGACAGAATTTCGACTTACACCCTTACAACATTCGCTAACATACCCTTATTATTAGAATTAAAATTAAAATTAAAATATAAATTATATATATATATATATATATATATCGTTTACGTATATATGAGAGAAGAGAGAAAAAGATGGATGAAAATGCGATCAAAATTCGGTTGGCTTTATAGGCAGTTTTTCTTTTTGGGGCTCCGCGACTCGCGGCAAAATCCTCTTCAAACTCCGCGAGTCCCGGAGAATGTATTTACAGCTCAGTCCTTGGAGTTTTCTCTGCCGACGGTTTTTTATTTATAAATATAATATATATATAATTAATATAATTAATTATATATTATATTATATTTATATGCATAGTTAATTTGTAATTTTTAGTCCGTTGCGTCGAGCGTTGAGAGTTGACTCTGGTCCCGGTTCCGGATTTTCGAACGTCCTTGCGTACAATTTAATATCTTGTACTTTGCGTTTTGAATCTTGTACTCTTGTAATTTCGAGACGTTTCTTATCAATAATTGGAACCTTTTTGATTGTCTTTTGTACTTTTGAGCTTTTTGGTCGTTTGCGTCTTCAATTCGTCGAATCTGTCTTTTGTCTTCACCTTTTATTATTTAAACGAATATCACTTGTAAATAGAACAATTGCAACTAAAAGCTTGTCTTTCTTGAGGAATAATGCTATGAAATATATGTTCGTTTTTAGCATTATCATATACCAACCCTGGTCAACGCGCTCATAGCTAAAGATGTTTTTGAAAATATTCACCGTCGGTGTAAAATCGTGCGCATGGCACCACATTTGAAACAGGAAACCCTACAAGCGCCATTTGGGTCTAATTGCCCAATACCAATGTTAAAATGGGAGAATATCAACATATAAAAATTTGTGGGAGGAATACGGACGTTACCCCTCTCCATCACTACTTCGTAAACCGCGACGTTGCCATAACGAGGACGATTGGCGCGTTCGTGAAAGCATGGAACAGAAGGCTTAAACTCCTTCATTGGGGATACAATTTACACTGCGTGTCTATATTCTCTTGACTTATGTCGGACATAATATTCTCCACATTTGAAAAATCGGCGCTCGCAATACCCGCAACCATTATAAGATTGTGTGTGAAGAGGGAAAAAATAGAAGTAAAGCAAAAAAGTGAGAAGCTTGGAAGTATTTATAGGAGAAGAATAGGAGAAGAGAGAATATGGAACGAATCTTGACCGTACACGTGCTAATTTAATTCTGACAGCCGGCAATCGAATTAAATGCCCGGCAATAAAAGTGACAGTTACGGAACCCATGAGTCATTAGCGACAGAACTGTCACATCACAAACCGATACGAAATGATAATAGTTCTACGCCATGCGCGAATATAACTGCGCATACCATAGAAGTGGGGGGGACTTAATGACGCGCATAAAATACGCTAACATATTGCGCACATCTATGACTGAACAAATCTCACATCACTATCCTCAAAGGCTGGATATGCGCCATATACTGCAAAACTTGGTTTACAGACCATGGTGCCCAACATCGAGCCGTCAAAGGATATACGAGATAATGACAGAAGCTGAATAAGACAAAGGATGGTACGACGAATAACGGACAGAATCCTAGTATCGTACAGATGGAAAGACGTGGCAAAACAGCACGATCTGGGGGGACCACGTGAGTGCACGATCTATACGGCATAATAGTACTACTCCGTACTATCCTGTCCCCTCCCCTTTTTTCTTTGTCGCCTACGTGGCAGGAGGAAGGACAATCACTCTTGCCTATAAATACCTACATCAGATCTCACATAAGGCGATCACAAAGATAGAGCAGAAAAACACCTACTACCCACATCACTCTATCTGCGCTGTTATAACACATAGCAGTTCACAGGTAACGTTCCTTGAACGATAAAACCTAACACCGTCCGACGAGCCGTCAACTCCGGTTAACCCGAATGATGGTGGGTTACGTTTAACCACCCTTTCTGAGATCATCATCTCGTATGAGGGTTATTCACGGTACTCCGGACCGGAGAGTTAAAGTCAAAAAACCCTTAAATCCCCCTTTATCGTTGATCTCGCATGAACCAAACCCTTTGGACCATTTTATGCTTGATTAGTTATCCCACCATAAGGTAGGAACGGTCTTAACAGGAGTACGAATTGGAATCAGAGAAGCTGGTTAGCGAGATGTAGGTTGAATCAGTGTAGGCCTGAAGTGTCGTTCCAGAGTCATGCATGAATGCTAGCGCATAGTCAGCAGTGCCCTGCAAGTATCGCAATATGCGTTTAATTGCTGACCAGTGATTTATAGTGGGAAACTGCATGTATTGGCATACTTTGTTAACTACAAAGGTGATATCCAAATGTGATAGAGTAACATACTGAAGAGCACCCACAACCTGATGATATTTTATTGGATTATCGAATGTTGCACTGTCATCACGAGCAAGATTTGTGTTGGGTTTTATAGGAGATGAAACTGGTTTAGCATTAGATATCTCTGCTCGCTCCAATAGGTCACGAATATACTTTTGTTGTGACAGAAGTATATTATGACCCGAGTTCATTATGACCAGAGAGTTCTGATGATCTCAATCCCAAGAAAATAGGATAAACTGCCCATGTCTTTGATGGCAAATGATTGGTTAAGACTTTGTATGACACCATAAATAGCCTTCGGTTTGTTTCCTTTTAAAATGATGTCATCAACGTAGACAAGCATGTATAATAATGTATCCCCGGAAGAGTAAAGAACAGGGAAGGATCGGTTTTGGAGCCTTGAAATCCAAGTATTTGAAATGCCTGAGAGAGTCGATGAAACCACGCTCTTGGGCCTGTTTTAAACCATACAAGGATTTGTGAAGAAGGCACACATGAAGTGGTTTAGTTGAGTCAACAAATTCCGGTGGTTGTTGTAAGTAAACAGTCTCATTGAGATCACCGTGAAGAAAGGCATTTTGTACATCAAGTTGTCTAAGAGACCATTTTTGAGATACGGCTAGAGACAGAACCACACGTATGGTTGTGGCCATGACCACAGGGTTAAAGGTTTCTTGATAATCGACACTTGGTTGTTGTTGAAAGCCTTTGGCAACTAGACGTGCTTTGTAGCGTGTTATTGCCCCTGTATGGTCCACTTTAACTTGTATACCCACTTGCAATCAACTACAATGGTATGCAGAGTACGGGGTACTAGAGACCATATGCCATTCCGTACCAACGCTGAATACTCCTCGGCCATGGTATTATGCCATTTAGGATCCTTGTCGCAATGGTAAAAGTGGGAGGCTCGAGGTCAAAAAGAGGACATTGTTCGTGAAAGGATGTAGCATTGTAGTGGTTAGTTTGTTTCGGATTTTGGCGAAGATTGGCTGGACGAGAACGAGTAAGTTGGTTAGTTTGAGTAGAAGGAGTTGCGGTAGTGGGTTGAGGTGGCTACGTGGGAGCAACATGAATAGATTGGGGTAGTTGTGGTGTTCGAGTGGCAGAATCAGTAGGAATTGATTGGGGTGGCTGTGGTATTTGAGTTGTAGAATCAGTGACTTTTGAGCGACATTGGTATGTGTGAATGATAGATGGTTGAGTGGTGGTTTATTATGTAGGTGGGTTGACAGTGGTTGATGATGTGGAGACGTTTGAGTAGTAGGTTCGATGGAGGGTGAGTGACTTGGTTGCAAGTTAGGAATAGGATAAATGTAATTTCGATGATTTTCCAGTAGAACATGAATCACAAAAGGTATGAGTACACTTATTTTACAAAGGTAAATTATACTTAAAATAGTTTGACTTCAAAAGTTGTGAATGTGGATGTCCAAGTCTTTGATGCCATGTAGTTGAAGACGCACGAGCTGTAGAGCAAGCTGTTTTACGAACTAAAGGAGCCTGGGAAGATGGAAAGAGTAAAGACCGCCATTACTTGGACCAGTGAGGAGGGTAGCGTGTGTATTCTCGTCCTTCACAACAAAGAAAGATGAGTGAGATTGAAAGTACACATGATTATCAAGACAATTTATGAAGTATTTCTTCGAGAGACAATGTTTTGTTTGGTGATGAAAGTTTAGAGGAGCCGATATGTAAGATGGGTAAACCCCTACCATTGCCAACATGAAGGTTATCGTCACCATAGTATGCCTCTGACTTATCAAAGTTGGATAAGTCTGGAGCATCATGGAGTAACATTGTGACTAGAGCCAGTGTCCGAAAGCCAAGAAGTTGACACTTGTGAGTTGTGTTCGATAAAGTTGGTTGAGGGTGGTTGTCTCCTTATGGTAGATGGATCACGATTAGGACAATCAGATGGGATATGACCAATGCCACACCTATTACATGTACCATTACAGTATTTTGATTAGAAGCCCAACTAAATTGATTACGGTTACCTCCTTGATTTCTGTTGTTGTAGTTTCCTCGTCCATGTCTAGAGTCACGTCCTCTGCCACAGTTGTATCCAGATTATGTATAAGGCTTGTGTAATGGGTGTATTAGTGGACTAGACCTGAAGACCAAGTTGTGATAGAAGCTGTTGTATAGCTTGGATTTGATCATAGCTTGGATTTGATCAGGTTGAGGAGTAGGCACAGTAGGAGTAGAACCAGGGGTTGTAGAGTTGAGAGTTTGTATGTTAGTTGTGAAAGCTTGAGCCGAAGGGATGTCAGTGGTAGATTTCTTTATCATGATTAGATAGCAGCCCATGAAGTTCTACAAATTTGGTCAACTTGTCGACCAAGGAGGTTTGACTTCAGTCCATTATATTCTTCTCGTAGACGTGAGATGACAAGCATTACCAGATCCTTTTCTTTATTGGTTCACCTATATTGGCGAGTGCATCAGCATAGGTATGGGCCCTGGTGAGATACTAGAGGAGGTTTGATAATGCTACAAACGAACATATATTTCATAGCATTATCCTTCCAGAAAGACAAGCTTTTAGTTGCAATTGTTCTATTTACAAGTGATATTTGTTTAAATAATAAAAGGTGAAGACAAAAGGCAGAGTTGACCATTTAAAGACGCAAATGACTAAAAAGCTCAAATGAACAAGATACAATTCAAGTGGTTCAAATTATTGATGATTAACTTCCAAAAATGACAAAAGTACAAGTCGCGGAACGCAAAGTACAAGATATCTCATCGTACAAAAAGACGTTCGAAAATCCGGAAACGACACATGAACCAACTATTAACGTACGACTCAACGGAGCTGAAAGTACAAGTCAACTATGCACAAGAATATAATATAATATATAATTAATTATTTATATATTATATTATATAATAATATGTCGACAAGCTAGGATCTAAAGCTGGAAAAGGGACCTCCGTGATCGCGGAGCCCCAAGGCACAAAACTGCCGCGATCGCGGAGCAGTCGGAGATGAAAATGCCTATAAAAGCCACCGAGTTCTGCTGAATCCTTACACCATATTTTTACAGAATATTCAATCTCTTTCTCTCTATTTCCATATCTATATTTATGTTATAATTTTAAGTTAAGATAATTTCAATAATAAGGTTATTGTAACAAATGTTTTAAGGTTTTGTAAGTTAAAACTCTGTCCGTGTAACACTACGCGATTTTTATTCACTGTAAGTTATGTTCAACCTTTTTACTTTAATGTCTCGTAGCTAAGTTATTATTATGCTTATTTAAGTCGAAGTAATCGTGATGTTGGACTAAATATTAAGACGGGGTTATTAAACTTTGGACCATAATTAGGGTTTGGACAAAAGACCGACACTTGTGGACACTAGACTATTGACTATTAATGGACTTTATATTTGTTTAACTGAATGATAGTTCGTTAATTTAATATAGAGATTTATAATTTGACGTACCTATAAATAACCCATATACCTTATTGGACACGATGGGCGGGATATTTATATTTACTAATAATTATCCATTTGACTGGATACGGGTAATGGTTTAATAATCAATGGCCCTATTGAAACAGGGGTGAATTATAAACAGTGATAACTGGTATAATCGTTAACATAGTATTAAAACCTTGGACTACATACAGTCGATATCCTGGTGTAGTTATTAACAAAGTATTAAGACCTTGTTACAGTTTGGATCCCTAATTAGTTGGAATATTTAACTTCGGGTATAAGGATAATTTGACGAGGACACTCGCACTTTATAATTATGACTGATGGACTATTATGGACAAAAACCAAATAGACATATCAAATAATCCTGGACAAAGAACAATTAACCCAGGGTAACAAATTAAAATAAAACGTCAAACATCATGATTACGCAAATTTAAATAAGCATAATTCTTTTATTTCATATTTAATTGCACTTTTAATTATCGCTATTTTATTTACCGTCATTTATTTTATGCACTTTAATTATTGTCATTTATCTTTACGCTAAAACATAAAAATTGACAAACCGGTCGTTAAACGGTAAAAACCCGCTTTTATAATAATAATATTACTACTTATATATATATATATATATATATATATATATATATATATATATATATATATATATATATATATATATATATATATATATATATATATATATATATATATATATATTTATATAAAAATATATAGTACGTTTTCAAATTTCGTAGCTCCCTGTGGAACGAACCGGACTTACTAAAAACTACACTACTCTACGATTAGGTACACTGCCTATAAGTGTGTAGCAAGGTTTAGGTATATCCATTCAATAAATAATAAAATAACTTGTGTAAATTGTAGTGTAATCTATATATATTTTCATACCCCTCTAGACACTCATCAAGTATTTTTGGCGCCGCTGTCAGGGAACAACTAACCGAAAGCGGAACTCTATAATATTTTTGTAAAAATATAATTATATATAAGTTTATTATATTTTATATAAATATTTTATAAATTAAAATAAAAAAATAAAATAAAATCCTGGAAATTTAAACTCCGCGATTGCGGAGTCTCAAAGGTAAAAACATCCGCGAACGCGGAGCCGCCTCTGACTGGTACGCATTTATTACAAATTAGGGTTTTAATTTTTATTATATAATTATTATTATTAATTAATTTAATTAAGTTTATTTATTTTATTATTTAGTTTTAATTTTAGTTTTAATTTGCAATATTTAAAATTTAATTAGTTTAGTTTTATAAAAAATTAATAATTTTATAAAATAATAATATAAAAATAGTATTTTTATAAAAATTGTATTTTTATGATTTTAGTTATAATTTGTATTTTTATCGTTTAATTCGTAATTTTTTAATAATTATCGTTCGTAATTAGATTTAAATTAGTATTTGCCGTAGTTAATTTTATATTTCTAGACTTATAAGTTTTGCTATAAAATCCCTTAAGTGCTTTTTCCTTAGAATTAAGATTTAAGCGCTTTAGAATTTTGCGACGCCATTTTAAGTTTATAGATTTTAGTGCTTTTTAAGTAATTGCCGTTTTGGATATAGAATTCCTGTTAAGCTTTAATACCTTTAGACGCAACTTTTAATTCTTAGTTTTTTTTAAGTTTCGACGCGCTACGTTCTTTTTATTATTTTTTCGACCTTTTATTTTTCGACGTTTTTTGACGCAATCTTTTTCTTTCTTATTTTTCGACGCTCTAGTTTTTAGGACCTAGAATTTTCTATTTCTTATCTAAAATTTCTTTTAAATTTTGACGGAAAAATTATTGTAAGCAATTAAATTGATAGACATCCAAATTTTCTGGTTCGTAGTAATAGTTGGATTTGTTAGTGGCGAGTTGTGGACTTCCGATTTAAAGGGTCCTGGCTACCTGCTGCATCTTTTGGCTATTCGAAACGTGGGCAAAATCAGAAAAGTCTATTAATTTGATAACTTATATAATTTTTGTTTTCTAATAGAATATTCAGTGAATGCACCGAGCAAAACGTTCACCACCTTTCGTACGTTCACCACCTGTAACTCGATCAAGGCATCTAGCAAATATTGCTGCCATTGAATTTTTAGAATCATCATCTAGTCGAACAAGTACTTCAATTCAAATTTCAGATAATCCATTTTTTGAACCCGACTTCACAATTGAGAACCCGGAGGATATTCAGGGACAATTCCAAGATCCTGAACTATTAAACATTCCTCCTGAACCACAATTTATTCAAACGGAGTTTGTCGAAGAAGGAACCGTTAAATCAGAATCTTCTAGTGATTCAGATTCAACAAAATCAGATATGGAAAATCTAGAACCTCAAACTATGGAAGACCGAATGAGAGCCACACGTACAGGCCAAGGTCATGCCATTACTCAACCAGAAGTTAGACCCTCAAATTTTGAAATCAAAGGACAAATCCTACACATGGTTACTAATCAATGCCAATTCGGTGGTACAGAAAAAGAAGATCCAAACGAACATCTTCGAACCTTTAATAGAATTTGTACTCTATTTAAAATCAGAGAAATGGAGGATGAAATAATCTATCTTATGTTGTTCCCTTGGACTTTAACTGGGGAAGCTAAAGATTGGTTAGAATCATTACCCGAAGGAGCAATTGATACATGGGATGTCTTAGTGGAGAAATTTCTTCAAAGATTCTTTCCGGCATCTAAAGCCGTGAGACTTCAAGGAGAAATTGCTACGTTCGCACAAAAGCCAAATGAAACGTTATTTGATGCGTGGACAAGATTCGGAAAGATGTTGAGAGGATGTCCTCAACACGGTTTAGACACTTTCCAAATAGTTCAAATATTCTATAAAGGCGTCGATGTCGCTACAAAAAAAGATATCGACACAGCTGCTGGTGGTTCACTGAAGCTCACCAGATTATTGATAAAATAGCCTCCCACTCACATGAGTGGCATCAAGGGAAAGATATCTTACAGTCATCCAAAGCGACAAGAGCCGATTCTAGTCATGACTTTGATTCCATTTCCGCGAAGCTAGATTCTTTCGAAAGAAAATTGGAAAAGATGACTAAAGATATTCACGCAATAAGAATCAGTTGTGAGCGGTGTGGAGGACCACATTTAACAAAAGATTGTCTCAGTATTGAACAAACAATGGAACAAAGAGAAAATGTTTCATACTTAAACCAAAGGCCGGGAAATAATTATCAAAATAATTATCAAAATAATTATCAACCGCCAAGACCAAACTACAATCGAAACGTTCCTTACAATAAAATACCCAACCTAATAACCGACAAGGTCCTAGCAATCAGCAAAGACCTGGTTATATTAAATCACCACAAACCGATGAGAAAAAGACAAATTTAGAAGACTTGGTTCTAAAGCTAGTTGAATCTCAAACGCAGTTTGTTACATCTCAGAAACAAACTAATGAACAAAATGCTCAAGCATTTAGAAATCAACAAGCTTCAATCCAAAATCTGGAACAAGAAGTAAGTAACCTAGCAAGGTTAATTGGTGAAAGAAAAATAGGGAATCTACCTAGTGATACAAATGCTAACCCCCGAAATGAAACAGCTAAAGCTATTACTACAAGAAGTGGTATAACACTTAAACCACCTGAAATGCCAATAATTTCCGATAACTCTATTCCTACTTCACAGGCACCACAACCTGAAAAAGAGAAGGAAACTGAACCGGTAGTTGAAAAGGTTAATGAAGATAACACAATTAAGACAAAACCTTATGTTAAACCATATCAACCACCACTTCCATACCCGAGTAAATTGAGAAAAGAAAGACTTGAAGCAGATCAATCCAAATTCTTGGATATGTTTAAATAGATAAATGTCAATCTTCCTTTCATTGATGTAATTTCAGGAATGCCAAGATATGCTAAATTTCTGAAAGATCTAATCACAAATAGAAAGAAAATGGAAGAACTCTCGGCTGTCACAATGAATGCTAATTGTTCTGCAGTGTTGTTGAATAAGATACCAGAAAAACTATCAGATCCAGGAAGTTTCACAATTCCATGTTTTTTGGGTAGTCTTAGTTCAATAGAAGCATTGGCATACTTAGGTGCTAGTATAAATTTAATGCCGTATTCATTATACGCTAAATTAGACCTCGGAGATTTAAAACCAACACGAATAAGTATACAACTAGCCGCTCGATCAGTAAAATATCCTAGAGGGATAATGGAAAACATGCTAGTTAAAGTTGGTAATCTAGTATTTCCAGTAGACTTTGTTATTCTGGACATGGAAGAAGATTCTCGAGTTCCTCTTATATTAGGAACACCATTCTTAAACACGGCTAAAGCAATAATAGACGTGTTTGGTAAGAAATTGACCCTAAGTATAGAGGATGAGAGTGTTACCTTTTCTGTTGATAAAGCAATGCAACAACCGCAATCTGCAGATGATACATGTTATTATGTTCAAACTATATATTCACATGCAGAATTGTTACGAGAATTTCCTGAATTACAAGGAACGGGAGAATGTTCTTTAGGAGAAGGAGATGAACCAATTGATGAAGCTGAAATGTTAGCTACACTTATGGCTAATGGATATGAACCAACAACAGAAGAAATTCAAGTACTAAAAGAGGAAGACAGATATCGATACAAATCATCGATAGAAGAATTACCAACCTTAGAGTTAAAGCCACTTCCAAAACATTTGGAATACGCTTATTTACATGGTAAATCTGAATTACCTGTAATAATCTCGTCTTCTCTTACTGAAAATGAAAAATCTCAACTAATTTCTGTGCTAAAAGCTCATAAGTCAGCAATTGCATGGAAAATTCAGGATATTAAAGGTATAAGTCCTTCGTATTGCACACATAAAATCCTTATTGAAGAAAATCATAAAACATACGTGCAACGCAAACGAAGACTAAATCCTAATATGCAAGATGTTGTTAAGAAAGAAATAATTAAACTACTAGATGCAGGTTTAATTTATCCAATCTCTGATAGTCCATGGGTAAGCCCAATTCAATGTGTGCCTAAAAAGGGTGGCATCACTGTCATCACAAATGATGATGATGAGCTTATTCCTACTAGAACTATAATAGGGTGGCGTGTTTGTATTGACTATAGAAAATTAAATGACGCCACAAGAAAAGATCACTTTCCATTACCTTTCATTGATCAAGTGATAGAAAGGTTAGTTGGAAATAGTTTCTATTGTTTTTTTGACGGTTTCTCCGGATACTTTCAAATTCCTATCACACCCGAGGACCAAGAGAAAACCACTTTCACGTGCCCTTATGGTACTTTTGCTTATAAACGCATGCCATTTGGACTTTGCAACGCCCATGCAACCTTTCAAAGATGTATGATGGTGATTTTTCACGACATGATAGAAGAATGCATGGAAGTTTTCATGGATGACTTTTTAGTCTTCGGTGATACTTTTGAAACATGTCTAATTAATCTTGAACGAATGCTTATTAGATGCGAGAAATCAAATCTAGTACTTAATTGAGAGAAATGCCATTTCATGGTTAAAGAAGGCATCGTTCTTGGTCATAAAATTTCAAGTAAAGGAATTAAAGTGGATAAAGCTAAAATAGAAGTAATCGCTAAACTTCCACATCCCACCAATGTTAGAGGAGTTAGGAGTTTCCTAGGACATGCCGGTTTTTACCGACGGTTCATAAGAGATTTTTCTAAAATTGCCACTTCAATGAATAAACTCTTTGAAAAAGATGCTCCATTCATCTTTTCGGATGAATGCAACAAATCTTTTAATATTCTAAAAAAACAACTTACTAATGCACCGATCATGATAACTCCGAACTGGAAGTTACCATTCGAACTTATGTGCGATGCAAGTGATTTTGCAATGGGAGCCGTTTTAGGTCAAAGGATTGACAAACGATTCAAACCTATATACTATGCTAGTAAAACGTTACAAGGAGCACAGACGAATTATACAACTACTGAAAAAGAACTCCTTGCTATTGTCTTTGCTTTTGACAAATTTCGTTCATATCTCGTTCTAGCTAAAACGGTGGTCTATACTGACCATTCATCCCTTAAATATTTATTTTCAAAACAAGATGCCAAACCACGATTAATCCGTTGGATCTTACTCTTACAAGAATTCGATATTGAAATCCGAGATAAAAAAGGAGCATAAAATCTAGCCGCTGATCATCTTTCTCGTCTTGAAAATCCTGAATTAGAAGTTCTAAATGAATCAGCCATACAAGATAACTTTCCTGATGAATACCTTTTGAAAATCGATTCTAGTGAAATTCCATGGTTTGCAGACTATGCAAACTAATTAGTAAGTGGATTCCTTGAAAAAGGGTTGTCGTACCAAAAACGAAAGAAATTCTTTAGTGATATAAAACACTATTTCTGGGAAGATCCACATCTGTTTAAAAGTTGTCCCGATGGAATCATACGCCGATGTGTATTTGGGAATGAAGCTATACAAATCTTAAACCATTGTCACACAGGACCAACAGGAGGGCATTATGGGCCTCAACAAACTGGTAGAAAGGTCTACGAAGCTGGATTCTACTGGCCTTCAATTTTCAAAGATGCACACCTTCTTTGTAAATCCTGTGATGCATGTCAAAGGGCAGGAAAAATAAGTCAACGTGATGAAATGCCACAAAATGTCATTCAAGTATGTGAAGTTTTTGACATTTGGGGTATTGACTTTATGGGTCCGTTTCCAAAATCTCATAATAATCTCTACATTCTCGTTGCCATTGACTATGTATCTAAATGGGCGGAAGCACAAGCTCTCCCAACTAATGATGCACGAGCTGTAGTCAACTTCTTAAAACGTCTTTTTGCAAGGTTTGGAACACCGAAAGCTTTAATAAGTGATCGGGGTACTCATTTTTGTAATAATCAACTTGAGAAAGTTCTAAAAAGATATGGAGTAACTCATAAACTATCAACCGCTTATCATCCACAAACAAGTGGACAAGTTGAAAATACCAACCGAGTATTAAAACGTATTCTAGAGAAAACTGTAGGAGCAAATCCGAAAGAATGGTCCATGAAACTGGAGGATGCACTTTGGGCTTTTAGAACAGCCTACAAAACTCCAATTGACACCACACCTTTTAAACTCATTTATGGAAAAGCATGTCACCTTCCAGTAGAAATTGAGCACAAAGCATTTTGGGCTTTGAAGACATGTAATCTTGATTTACATGAAGCTGGACGCCTACGGTTAAGTCAACTAAACGAATTAGAAGAATTAAGAAATGACGCATATCAAAATTCGTTAATCTATAAGGAAAGGACGAATAAATGGCATGATAAAAGAATCCGAAGATCAAAAGAATTTAAAGAAGGAGACAGAGTTCTTCTTTTGAATTCAAGATTCAGATTATTTCCTGGCAAGTTGAAATCTAGATGGTCTGGACCATTTATAGTCAAAAGAGTTTTCCCGTACGGAATAATAGAATTGATAAATTCAAACGGGATTGAATTTAAAGTTAATGGTCACAGAGTTAAACACTATATTGATGGTCCGATGGAAGTTGACGATGAAATAAATCACAATTTCAATACCACAGCTAACTAAGTGTGGGGAGATTCAAAAGTTTTAAAGATAATTCTTATGCTTTTTAATAGTAGATATTCTATTTTCGTGTAGTTTTCGAGAATGGAATCCGATTGGTCTTTTCTACTAGCAGACCCTAAAGAACTAGTCCTCTCCCCCCATTCTGAATTTTTTGTTTTATAGGTTACAAGATGAAGGATTCTTTTGATTTGAACCATGGTCTTTTGCTACATGCTCTAATTGTTAAACGCAATAATGATATCCTCCCAAGTGATATGGTATGTGTGATAAGAAGCAAATGTGACGAAGTAAGAAAAGAACTCAGAAACAATCATAATAAGATACATTTCGGTAAAGGAAAATCATCATCCGCAGCAAAAAGAAGAGCACGACACCTTGAAAGATGTCATAAATGCGGAAAATGGTCACACGAAGGAAAATGTCCGAACAATCAGACATATTCCAATAATGAGTTCGTTACTCTATGCAGAGAAGGACCATTCACGTGCTTACAGGAAAAGTTATTAAATAAACGAGGTTACGCTTATGTAGCAATGATAAACCAAATCGAACGACTCTCCTATGAATCGTTCAGAGCAGGTCACTGAGAATTCTATCTAACAGGTAAGTATGTACAACTTTTATTTTTATTTTTATTGTTTTTAACCTTTTGTCTTTAAACGCTGAAGTTTCGCTATAAAGAATTAAATTGATATTCAGTAACAATAGGTATAATAAACCGAAATTATTAATATCATATAAAAAATTTAATCCGTCAAAGCGAAATTTACCGTTTATTCATAAGGTATAAATATCTTTAATCAATCAACTCAAAGTATTCCAAAAATTCGTCAGGAGTAAAACTAGGTAATATAGCCGAAATTACTTTACCCAAAAGAGGGACGTATATTTTTGTTAATATTTGATTGATTAAAGTGGGATAAAAGACCAAAAAGATTTTTTTTTATTTTTATTTTTCCTTCTTTTTATAAATTAATATATACCTATTTTACTAATATATATATATATATATATATATATATATATATATATATATATATATATATATATATATATATATATATTACTATATTATTTTTACAATTTAAGAAAAATTTATAAAATTAATATTTATTATCTTTATGTTTAAAAAATTAAATTTTATGCATTTTAAAGTTTTGTGTGATTTAAAAGCCAAAATTTACTTTATTTCATTAAGTTAAAAAAATTGATTTCTAAAATTCGTCGTAAGTTAAACACTAGGTCTTGAACCGAAATTGCTTTACCCGAGGGAGGGACGAAAGATTTTGTTATCATTATTTTTAATTTTATCGACATAAAGTATTAAAAAAAAAAACCCAAAAATATTTTTTTTGTTTGTTTGTTTGTTTGTTTGTTTGTATGTAAATTAAGGTAAAACCGCACACTTTCAAAGACTGCCAGTAAGTTCAGCAAATTAACCAAGTTTTGACGAAACATGTGAAAAAGAGGTTTTAACTTCCTTTCTATACTATCTGCCCTCATGAATTCTAATTTATTGACTGATTTCATTGCAAATGAGGGCATTGCATGATCTCAAGTGTGGGGAGGGTTATAATTCTCTCAGGTTTACACTTAGTTTAATTGCCAAAATTTTGTAAAATTTGAAAAATTTTCAGTTAAATGAATTCAAAACCATGTTTAAACATATTTATGAACGATAAAACTAGATGATAAAACCGAAATTATCGTTGCCTCAAAAAGGACATAAATTGAGAAACAACTTTAAAAGCTAGAATTCATTTAAAATGAAATGGAGAAGAATAAAAAGGCAAAGAAAAACATAAATAAAAGCTAAGTGTGGAAAAAAATCACCAACTTCTTTAAAAAAACTATCTATCACATATTTCTGTAAAGTTATTGCAGGTACTTTTGCTTTGGACGATCTTAATCAGTTTTACCCGATTTACTGTAATATATTTGAAAGAAAGATGGATCTACACGATGAATCAATTCCGTCATTATAGGAAGTAAAGTCTTCCGAAAAAGACACGCGCTTCTTGATTTAGGTCAAGAGGTTGTCGTCCAGACCAGCTGTAGGTTGATGAAAAATCTAGAAAAGTCATCTCTAAAATCAGCAGGAAATCCACGGACCTCAGCATCAAACAGGGTCGCCAAGTGGTCAGACTTATCCTAACCATGAGAGGATCTGTCTCGTAAAATGGGGAGGGCGCCGTGCAAATTAGATGGATAAGACTAATGAATCAGACCCCCAGAAAGGATAATCTCCTTAAAGATTAAAAATCAGCTTTTAAGCCTGATATTACTCAATCCTTGAGATTAACCTTAAAGATTGAAAATTCAAACTTATGGAATTCAATGATATCTAAACTCGAGCTTGAACGAGAAAATATTTTGATCAAAACTAAAACCGATTTGTTTTCTGAAAAACCCATTTTCAATGCGTTCATTACCATTGAACGTAAAATCCTAAGATTTCATCAGAATTCATTAGGTCACCTGAACCAAATCGGGTGTCAACCATAAGAACGGTGGTTGCATAGCATGGTCGAAGACAGGACATTGTGCCAGACCGAAAAACTATAGGGTGATCTTTACTATTGCTCCTACCAAGGATAGTAATTGCATCCGACACGCTGTGGACCATAATCATATGCATGTCATTAGACATCGCCTTAACAGTTGCTTGTTCATCGCTTTCCTTTACAACCGGACGGTCGTTTACCGAAAGGTAATATACGGGACAAGTAGACTGGATGTGTGCTTTCCTAATACAAGGTTAGCAAGTGGGTGACACAAAACCGCAATTTTTGAGCTAAAATTTTAAAAATCTGAAACCCACAACCCACAAAAACAATTTTGCAAAACACCGGTGAAGGGTTATTCCGGAAAACCTGTCTAGGGTCAAACCTAGCTTGAATTTTCAAAAGATCAAATGTTTTCATAAAGATCCTATTTCCTAAAGGATCTAAATTTTTATAGTCATGTGGGACTGTAAACCACAACGTTAATATCATTGTTTATACCGCCGTATCAAAATCACTGATGTATAAAGTGTGAAGAATAAAGGAGTGATTCATGTATTTTTATTTCAAGACTATATTGCTTGAGGACAAGCAACGCTCAAGTGTGGGAATATTTGATAATGCTACAAACGAACATATATTTCATAGCATTATCCTTCCAGAAAGACAAGCTTTTAGTTGCAATTGTTCTATTTACAAGTGATATTTGTTTAAATAATAAAAGGTGAAGACAAAAGGCAGAGTTGACGATTTGAAGACGCAAATGACCAAAAAGCTCAAATGTACAAGATACAATTCAAGTGGTTCAAATTATTGATGATTAACTTCCAAAAATGACAAAAGTACAAGTCGCGGAACGCAAAGTACAAGATATCTCAGCGTACAAAAAGACGTTCGAAAATCCAGAAACGACACATGAACCAACTATTAACGTACGAATCAACGGAGCTGAAAGTACAAGTCAACTATGCACAAGAATATAATATAATATATAATTAATTATTTATATATTATATTATATAATAATATGTCGACAAGCTAGGATCCAAAGCTGGAAAAGGGACCTCCGCGATCGCAGAGCCCCAAGGCACAAAAGTGTCGCGATCGCGGAGCAGTCGGAGATGAAAATGCCTATAAAAGCCATCGAGTTCTGCTGAATCCTTACACCATATTTTTACAGAATATTCAATCTCTTTCTCTCTATTTCCATATCTATATTTATGTTATAATTTTAAGTTAAGATAATTTCAATAATAAGGTTATTGTAACAAATGTTTTAAGGTTTTGTAAGTCAAAACTCTGTCCGTGTAACACTACGCGATTTTTAATCACTGTAAGTTATGTTCAACCTTTTTACTTTAATGTCTCGTAGCTAAGTTATTATTATGCTTATTTAAGTCGAAGTAATCGTGATGTTGGACTAAATATTAAGACGGGGTTATTAAACTTTGGACCATAATTAGGGTTTGGGCAAAAGACCGACACTTGTGGACACTAGACTATTGACTATTAATGGACTTTATATTTGTTTAACTGAATGATAGTTCGTTAATTTAATATAGAGATTTATAATTTGACGTACCTATAAATAACCCATATACCTTATTGGACACGATGGGCGGGATATTTATATTTACTAATAATTATCCATTTGACTGGATACGGGTAATGGTTTAATAATCAATGGACCTATTGAAACAGGGGTGAATTATATACAGTGATAACTGGTATAATCGTTAACATAGTATTAAAACCTTGGACTACATACAGTCGATATCCTGGTGTAGTTATTAACAAAGTATTAAGACATTGTTACAGTTTGGATCCCTAATTAGTTGGAATATTTGACTTCGGGTATAAGGGTAATTTGACGAGGACACTCGCACTTTATAATTATGACTGATGGACTATTATGGACAAAAACCAAATAGACATTTCAAATAATCCAGGACAAAGAACAATTAACCCAGGGTAACAAATTAAAATAAAACGTCAAACATCATGATTACAGAAATTTAAATAAGCATAATTCTTTTATTTCATATTTAATTGCACTTTTAATTATCGCTATTTTATTTACCGTCATTTATTTTATGCACTTTAATTATTGTCATTTATCTTTACGCTAAAACATAAAAATTGACAAACCGGTCGTTAAACGGTAAAAACCCCCTTTTATAATAATAATATTACTACTTATATATATATATATATATATATATATATATATATATATATATATATATATATATATATAATATATAGTACGTTTTCAAATTTCGTAGCTCCCTGTGGAACGAACCGGACTTACTAAAAACTACACTACTCTACGATTAGGTACACTGCCTATAAGTATGTAGCAAGGTTTAGGTATATCCATTCAATAAATAATAAAATAACTTGTGTAAATTGTAGTGTAATCTATATATATTTTCATACCCCTCTAGACACTCATCAAGGTTTCATCGGCCTTCATCTCCAATCTAAGAATCTGGGTTTTTAGGGTGTATTCCTGAGATGAGGTGTGAGGTGCGTAGGCATGTTCAAGAGATAACCAGAGTTCACTAGACATTGATCCTTGGACATGTTGGAATGTGTTAGTGCATAATTTGTAATTCCTAGTTCCATGAAAGTTAATGTATTATTTGATCAAGTAATAACCTGTAATATTGTTAAACGTTTAAATGTAATGGGTAAAGTTACTCGACAGTCGGCCGACTGACATAGTCAGTCGACCGACATATGATCTGGGATATTTAAGCCAAGTTAATCTCCACTAATTTGGCTAATTACTTTACACATTTCACATACATACAAATAGTTCTATGTCCGGTTTCACCCCAATCTTCATGTCCAAATACCACAGAATGTCAGTCTAGGCTTCGTGTTTATCAAGATCTAATCTTGGTTTGACTCGTACGAACCCGAAAACCCATAGATATTCGTTTAAGCTTGTTCTAGTGTTATTCCGCCTCTAGATCATGTTAGGTTGATTCTAAGGTCCTCTTCCAGCGTCTACAAAGTGGTATCAGAGCATTGGCTTGCTGAATCATTTGTTTTAAACGAGTTCTTGGTATATTTTTGGGTCAAAAATTGGTTTTGGATTGAATTTTGTATACTTTTACGTTAAACTTTTGGTTTTAATTGCTTTAGAGTATTTACAGAAGTCATTCTAAGTTGTTTAAGGTGTTGGTCACTTGTTTTAGTTCGAAAATTGAGCTTGAAATCATTTAAAAGTCAAAAACCTGATTTTTGGATTCTAGCTCTGAGAGAAATCACAGTCGACCGACTTAGGTGTCAATCGACCGATTTTAGTTTATTTCGACCGATTGTCATTAGTTCGACCGATTGTCAGTAGTTCGACCGATTGTCTGAAAACCGATCGACTTCAGTTCTAAAACGACCGACTTTAGTTCTAAACCGACCGATTGAAGGAACATCGACCGTTTGAGAATAGTAATACCATTTGAC
Organism: Rutidosis leptorrhynchoides; assembly: GCF_046630445.1. Lineage (NCBI taxonomy): Eukaryota > Viridiplantae > Streptophyta > Magnoliopsida > Asterales > Asteraceae > Rutidosis > Rutidosis leptorrhynchoides. Next base: position 456,552,102 of record NC_092336.1, on the reverse strand, counting down.
TAAATGTAAACAGAACTTCGACCGATTTACCATAGACAATCGACCGACTGTAACTGTTCATTAATCTATTGGAGCTCAATCGACCGACTTTGGATCAAATTCAACCTTAATTAATTTTTAACAATGTCTGATCAGGCAATGGCAATTACTTCTGGCGTTCAAAACATTTTACTATCTGATAGTGAATCAGGCAGTGCCAATCGTGCTCCTAGACTTGATAATACAAATGATTACATTAGATGGAGGTCTAGGTTTATGAATTACATTAGAGGCCTTGATCCTAGAATGTGGGATTTAATACAACATGAATATAAAGAGCCTTTAGGTACTGATGGTAATAGTAAAAAGTATGAAGATTATAGTGTGACCGAAAAAGAAACATATGCCTTAGAATGTAGATGTTATGCTCAATTGACTCAGGGTTTAGATGGTGATATTTATCATCAATATCAGATGCACTTAACATCATATTCTCTTTGAAATGCTATTAAGATAGGTGTAGAAGGAAATAAGGCGTATCGTGAAAAGAAAGCTAAAGTAATCAAAAGTGAATGGAAAAGGTTTGCTGCTCTAAGTCATGAAACGTTAGAGGAGACAATCATTCGTTATCGTCATCTTGTCTCAGAATTGGGTAACTTAGGTGTAGAAGTTACAGAACAGAAAGCTATCAAACAATTAACAGATGGTTTACCACATAAGTGGGATGCGTTTATTGAACAGATAGAAGACAGAGCTTCGTCTGCTGGTGAATCACTTACCCTAGATAAATTCACATCAAAATTGGTGGTAAAGGACTTGGATATGGAAACCAAGAAGAAATGCCTTGAGGGTCAGCAGAGTCCTATAATTTACAAAGCTGGTACTTCTGGATTGAGTAATGTTCATGCTCCCTTACAAACAACGTTTGTTTCTAGTGATAGTGCTGTAAATAGATCACAACCTGCTCAAAATGTGATGTTTCAAACCCAAGTAAGTAAGCCTATTAGTACAAATCAGTCCACTATTAGACAGGAGCCAAAAACCGTAGTTCTCAACACTGAGAATTTAAGAACTAGGCCCCTTGCAATTGTAGAGGAAGATATGGCTTTAGTTGCATTGGTAGTTAATTCTTATAATGAAATGGTTGGTGGTCAAATTGGTAATGCTCATTTAGAAGCTGAAGATTATGAGCAGATTGACGAGGATGAACTTGAAAAGATGGATATCCTCTGGGCTATGGGTAGTGTGATTAGACGAGCGAAGAAATTTCTAAAAAGGACAGGTCAACAGAGCTTAGGTGTTACTAGAGATACTAAGTTAGGCTTTGATATGTCAAAAGTGAGACGTTTTAATTGCAATGAGTTAGGACACTTCAAAAGAACATGTACCAGACCACAGAAAACTGGTTTTCACAATCTATTTCACAATCAGTATAATAAGACAAAGGTTAATGTGCCAGTTGAAACAACGAGCAGTGATACTACCAGAAATGATAAAGCAAAAGGCTTAATTGCAACATATTCAAACAAAATGTTGTGATTGGACAGTATTTGCTGATGATGAAAATCATGCTAATGTTGTTAGAATGCCTAAGACCGAAGAAGAAACTGAAAGTGAGAAACAAGAAAGAGAGAAAGCTGGTTGTGTTGGTACTGTGAATGAATGCATGTGATACATCTGCAAGATGGAAGCAAGAATTGAGCGAACTTATGCAATGATCAGATATGTTAGAAGAGGTGTTCTTAACAAGAGAGTGTATGAGAAGTTCAAATACGTAATGCACAATGACGGCGATGTATGGACTGATTACAGTAGTTCGTCTTCATCAGATAGCGAAACTATTGTGGTAGATGATGTCAAGACTTCAGTTGAGTTGAGTAATTCTGACTGTTCCAGTTCTAGTTCAGAATCTGAACCTGAATTAGAGACTGAAGAAAAGGAATATGCGTTCATGGCAAACACATCAAGTGACTATAAGGTACAAACTGAATTTCCTTTGGTATGTAACGATTGTGCTGATCATAAGTTAGAAATTGCTAAACTTAAATGCATAGTTTCTAAACTGAATGATATCCCCTTAGGATGTATTTATTGTCCTGAAGTAGAACAGGAACTTAGGATTGTTAAAGCAGCTTATCTTGAGGTAAAAGACCTATATGAGACTAATTCAACTTAGTTTAACAATAAAAAGGAATTCAGGGAGACAATCAAAACTCTAGAAAATCAAGTTCATGATTTAAGAGCTACAATTTCAGGTGATCAAAAGGCCATAATGATGTACTTAAATCAACTTGAATGTGCTAAGAGAGAAAAGGAAGAGTTTAAGATTAAGTATGAGTCAGAAAAGGCTAGAAATGACACTTGGCAACGAATGTCATATGTCATTGACTATACTGTCTACAACAAGAATGATGGTAAAAAGGGTTTAGGTTATAAAGAGTGTCCTCCTCCTCTTAGGAATGAGTACATTAATAAACCTTCTAATTCTTGCCTTAGTGAAATCCTAAGTGTTCAGCCTGTAGAGAATGAAAAATCAGACAGTACTAAGCCTGTTGTTGAAGGCTTAGTGGAGGACAGTAAATCTGACTCAGAGTATGAAAAAGTTTCTGAGATTGTTACACCAAAATCCAAACCTATCACTATCCTGAAAAATCCATTGAATGCTGGTAAGGCTAGTGAAAGCAGAGGACCCACACCTAGAAAAAAAGTAAACTCTAGGAACTCTAATGGAAAGAAAATATTTCAGACACCTGTTAAGTATCAGCAGGGACTCAACCTAGATAATGAATATGTTCTTACACAAGCACCTGAAGAACTATTTAATAAGAGGAGCCCTAATACTAACAATGTGCCTAAATATGTACACCCTAACCATCGACCGGGCTTAAAACATCAAGTTGAGAAGCCTATGTCACCAAAGAAACAGTCATTGCCCAATAAGAATCTGAGTTCAAAAGCACCTACTCAAGGAACTCAAAACTGTAATAAATGTGGGAAAAAGGGTCATTGTGCTGTTAACTGTCAACAGGGTTGGAAAACACCAAACAGAAAATCTGACACTGATACGAAAACTAAACACTAATGCTTCTAGTACCAGTTCCATAGGTACTTCAAGTAATAGTTCAAAAAGTTTTTACAGACCAAAGTCAAATTCTGTTGCTAATTCATCCACAAGGGTACAGTCAAGGGTGAACACAAATTTTCAAACGAATGACTATTATAAGAAATCTGTTGGTAAACGTACCGTTTGGAAACCTAAAACCGAGATAAAGGTTGTTGACAAGTCCAAAGATCCATCAGGTTCAAAGGGTCAATGGATGGATGTGCAAGTTATTGGTGTCGATGGGAAACCTACTGCCATTCGGGCATGGGTGTCCATCTCAAACTAACTTCTTTTCTTGTTGTGCAGGTCGCCTACGATCTGAGTAGAAATACCTGGATTGTTGATAGTGGGGCGTCCCGACACATGACAGGAAACATGTCCTTACTTTCTAATGTCAAGTCAGTAAATGGAGGATCTGTTTCTTTTGCAGGAGATGAAGGAGGTTTTATTACAGCTCAGGGTGTGATTTCTAATGCTAATGTTAGTTTTGATAAAGTGAATTTTGTGAATGAAAGGACCCGTTCATATACATTATAAACGATTCACAATAGTTGATTACATCGCGATGTATTTGACCTTATATGATACATTTTACAAACATTGCATTCGTTTTTAAAAGACAAACTTTCTTTATAACAAAAATTGACGGTATGCACACAATTTCATAATACATCCAACTATAATTGACTTAATAATAATCTTGATGAACTCAATGACTTGAATGCAACGTCTTTCAAAATATGCCATGAATGACTCCAAGTAATATCCTTAAAATGAGTTAATGCACAGCGGAAGATTTCTTTAATACCTGAGAATAAACATGCTTTAAAGTGTCAACCAAAAGGTTGGTGAGTTCATAGGTTTATCATAACAATCATTTCAATATATTAATAGACCACAAGATTTCCGTTTATAAATATATGTACACTCGCAAGCGTATAAAAATATTCTATAAGTTGTAGGCACCCGGTAACAATCCTTAACGTTCATGTTTTACCCTCTGAAGTACACCAGATTAGGTGTGTTTAAAATAACCTCGAAGTACTAAAGCATCCCATAGTCAGGATGGGGTTTGTCAGGCCCAATAGATCTATCTTTAGGATTCGCGCCTACCGTACATAGACAAGTAGTTTAATGTTACCAAGCTAAGGGTATATTTCTGGTTTAAACCCACGTAGAATTAGTTTTAGTACTTGTGCCTATTTCGTAAAACATTTATAAAAACAGTGCATGTATTCTCAGTCCCAAAAATATATATAAAAGGGAGCAAATGAAACTCACCATACTGTATTTCGTAGTAAAAATACATATAACGTCATTTAACAAGTGCAAGGTTGGCCTCGGATTCACGAACCTATATTAATTATATATATTTATATGTTGGTCAATATTTGTCTAACAATTTTTGGTCAAGTCATAGTGTACCACAATCCTAATGCTCGAGACTAATATGCAAAAGTCAACAAAAGTCAACTTGACCCAAAATGACTTCTAAAATTTATACGTGTTTATTATATAACTTAACTATAGTCGTTTTATATATTTAAATATATTTATTAGATTTTATAATAATAAAAGTCATTTATTAATAAAAATTTATATTAACGTTTATATATGATAAAATATACTTTTATATATCTTAAGTAGTAAAATTTATAAAGTTCACTTAATATCTTAAAACTATAGTGGTAAGTATTATTAATGTAATTAAATTACGCGTGGTGAAAAATATCTTTGTATCCCCTATTTATTTGATAAAATAATATTGACCATAATAATAATAAGTAAAAGTTGTATTATTTTGTAATAATAATTATTATTATTCTATAAAAAAATATCAATATTTATATTTACTAAAAATGTTATTATGATAAAATGATAATACTAACATAATAGTAATAATGATATTTTATAATAACAATGATATTTCTATTTCTATTAAAATAATAACGACGATAGTAATAATAATCATTTTAACAATAATACTAAAATTCAGTTGACTATAACTTCAAATCCGTTCATCGAAACCATTCGATATCTAAATAAAAAGTTCTTAATTTTTCGCTAGCTTTCCAATGACATGCATATCATATACCCTATCTCAGTAGCATATGTATCTAATTCAGGATTCAACAAACCTATCTAAGGACAATATCGAATGTACAAGCATGCATAATCCTATATACTCGAGCACTAGTCAGGGATACACTATTGATATATAAAAGTTAAGTTATGAGTGCTCACGTATCAATATTGAGATTCAATATTGCAGGAAAGTACGTAGACGCAACGGAGATGATAAACACTAGATTGACCTCACGAGCATACCCATGAACCATACCCATCACTTCCATAGCTATAACCCATAATTTCCTTAGCTTTGACTCATTCAAAAAACTATTTTGAAATCACTCGGACATCACTCCGTCGTAATATTTTATGTATACTAATAATATCTTGAAATAATACAGAGCAAATATATATATATATATATATATATATATATATATATATATATATATATATATATAAATCGATTGAGAGAGTTTAGAAAATATATTTTCAAGTTTCTATGAAATAATGAAACCTATTGAATTCTATTTATAATAGATTTTTGAATTATTAAAGTGAATTATTAAATTATGAATTATTAAAGTGAATTATTAAATTATGAATTATTAAAGTGAATTATTAAAGTATGAATTATTAAAGTGAATTATTAAAGTATGAATTATTAAAGTGAATTATTAAAGTATGAATTATTAAAGTGAATTATTAAAGTATGAATTATTAAAGTGAATTATTAAAGTATGAATTATTAAAGTGAATTATTAAAGTTAAAGTAAAGTAAAAGTAAAGTAAAGGTAAAGTTAAAGTATAGTAAAAGTATAAAAACTATGTATGTATAATACGCGTATAAATATATATAATATTAATTTAAATCGTTATATATATTTAATGAAATAAAATATAAATATCGTTATATTTATTATACTGGTTAAGTAATGAGTTGTCAAAAGTGATTCTAGATATTTATAAAAGTTTAATAATAAAGTTTTTTTTTAAACTGAAAACGTTTTTGTACGTTTGAAAATAGATTAATAGAATATTATGGAAACCAATTCTCCACTAGCTTTTGTCTAACTTTCATAAATGACACTTTTTATTTTTATTTATAAATTATAAATAGCTTTACAAATTATTCCGAATATCGTTAAGAGGAATAGATTTCTCAAATCATAGTGGACCTCTCAACTGAGACTTGTAATCATAATTCAATGTTTCTGATAATTCAATCATTTAATATATTTTTTTTAATTTCGTCGATAATCATATTGAAACAAATACGTTCATATAAAGCATTATACTTTTAAATACTTTGTTGACATTTTCAATTTATAACATATACACATATACATACATATTCATATATGTTCATTTAATGGTTCGTGAATCATTGGAATTTGGTCGAGGTTTAAATGAATGTATAAACATAGTTTAAAATCTTTGAGATTTAACTTAACAAACATTGCTTATCGTGTCAGAATAATATAAAGATAAAGTTTAAATTTAGTCGGAAATTTCCGGGTCGTCACAGTACCTACCCGTTAAAGAAATTTCGTCCCCGAAATTTGATAGAGGTCGTTATGGCTAACAATGAAAATGTTATTTTGACGATTATGAAGTTTTATCATGTCAAAGAAGTATGGATAAAATAATTCGATTACTCAAAGCGTATGAGGGAAGTTATCGTAAATGAAGGAAATAAGATTATAGTGATTCGTCATATCTTTTGACGTCATCACAATTGATCTCCGAATTTAAAGAAAATCTTTGTAATCTATGTTGGATTTGATGCTTCGGTGATTAAGGAGATTATGATTCTCTTCGAATTAATACGATAATCCATCTTGATTTCTCTGTCAGGTATTTCACTATAAATCCACCTCCTTCGTTTCCTTATAACTCACACCTTCTATTCTTTCTCCCTCAACTCATATTTTAAAGTATTTGTCAATATGCTTCATCCAGTACTGATTCTCGATATACTCCTCACTTTCATATCTGTCGTTCTTCTTTTTCATCTGCCTCCGGAAGAATCTATTTACTTCCACTATACTCTCGGTTTTATAGTGTTTTTAGTTCTTCCGTGTCTTTATATTGCTATATGCATCGATATATACAGTTTATAATTTTTGGGTGGTTGTTGGGTTTTATATCTTCCCTTATATTTCAAAGCCCCTGCTTTTGTCTTCTATAATCATTGACATCCACAGTTAATGCTCCCTTCTATTTGCTGCGATTTATACTCCAATTTCTATTTTGGAGTTTTGTCCTTTCGTTTCTTCTTCTTGCGATTAAGCAACGTTTGTAAGGGTCCAGTATTCGCAGATATGAATTTTAGAATGAACATAGTTAATGTTCTAAGAAGGAAATGGTAATGGCACGATCTTGATTTGTTAATTTACCAGAATACCCTGAAAAGACCGAATCATCAAGAAAATATATTCTTGATATTTTTAGAGATTAAATAGAATACAAGAGTCGTGTAACATGGAACATGATGACGGCATGGTCTGTGAATCGTCATGTCCCATTAGAAACTCAGCATGACTTACTGTAATATAATCACGTTGATCAAGTGTCATTATATTATACTAACTCATGCTTCAGTTCCCAACACTACTTCAAAACATTCATAATTTAAACTCGAAAGTTTATAGAATATAGAAACTAATAGTTTCTTATATGATGTAACACTGATAGCGCAAAGAGATAAATGACTTCAGATAAGATTAGTTGTGAAAATATCTTTAGAAATATCACGGATATTTATAATGAAAGATATGATAATATCTTAGAATTTCTAATATTGATGGATGATGATGAAGATTTGTTTGTAAAGGTTTAGAATAAAGAGTAAGGTATTCGTTAATGACTTTAGCAGGCACTGAATCATTTGGATTCTTTGAAGGCAAATTTAGTCTTTGTGATTTGTCCACAGCCTCCTTCATAGTCTGTTCAATCCGTTTTCCAGTTCCAAACCTTCTCTTTTTCTCAGCTTTTCCACCTTAATATTCTTCGTCATCAAACTTTTTACTGTTAAGATCGTTTACAGTTTTTGATGCTTCATCAGTATTTCGAGAACTAGTTCGCAGTTTAAGGTGTTTTTCAGAAACTTCACATTCAAAGTATATAAGTCCAGAAGATAGACACATATAATTGTTGGCGTAGACATGCTGCGAGATTTCAAAATACTGATTGCTAATTTCTGATGATTCATATGGCAATTCTCGTTACAAGATGCAGATGAGTAAATGATGGGATTTTGATAAATATAAAGATTTTTCGGAAAGTCAAAGATCAATGAAGTTGTTAATAAGTTTACTGCTAATGTGGCGAGATATGAAAGGTTCCCCGGTAATAATGATGAAGGGGTAATCATTATAATAAGGCTTATTCGAATGAACAATTGAAGTTGGTTTACTGGAGCTGTGACAAAATCGTCTATTTTTAGAAGGGATTGAAAAGTTATTTTAGCTAGTAAATGCCAAAAGGTCTGACATGGATACATGTTAAATTATGACTTTGGTTTCAAGAGTTTTTCAGGTACGTAACTGTGGATAACATGTGGTTGGATCATCATCTCGATTGTTCATTATTTGAAGTGTCTTCAGGTATTTCGAAGGGCTTGAACACAGATTATAATCGTTAATATACATACGATGTTCTAACACAGTTTTGAAGTTAAAGTATAGCTTTGAAAGATGTAAGAATCTAAGAGTGATGATATCGTTTATAACTTGAATTGAATTCGGCGATTTCAAAATCAGAATATGTAATTAGATTTTTGAATGAGTATGGTTGTTTTGATTTCTATAAAAGAATGTATATTGTTGTGAAAGTAGGGAGTATAATGGATGATTTGCTGAATCAGATTCGAAGAATGTAACATATTAATTGTGAATTTATATATCTCTCGGGTATTAACTACCCGTTAAAAAAAATGTCACAATTAATATTTTGTACAAAAGAATTTTATTACAGTATTTATGGAAATATATGTGTATATTTCTTCAGATGTAATATAGATTTAATGAGTTAATATTAAATTAAACTCACTTGATTTATGGTTAAGGCTAGGATAGATAATTTCTAAACTTTAGAAATTACATAATCGTCGTAGAATGTTTTTTCAATGAAGTTATGAATCAATACTTCATCGTTGTGGTATTCCTTAGTATCTACAGGGCGTATGACGTCGATGCTCATGGGACAGATTGTGAAGTTGAGGTTTGCGATGCGGTTGTTGTTGGTGGTGGTAATGGTACTGTTGGTGTTGCTGATGGTGGTACTGTTTATGCTGCTGGTGCTGCTGCTGGTGTTTGTAACCTTTGCACCATATTCTCCAAAGCCACTACCCGAGCGCGAACCTCGTTGACTTCTTCTATTACACCGGGGTGATTGTCGGTTCGGACGAGCGGATAAATAAAATCTAGAATTTGGTGTAGTATGTAATCGTGACGAGATACTCTAGAAATAAGAGAGAAAATGGTGTTTCGGATAGGTTCGCCGGTAAGTGCTTCAGGTTCTTTGCCAAGAGGGCAATGTGGTGGATGGAAGGGATCACCTTCTTCTTGTCTCCAATGATTAAGGAGGCTATGAACCCATCCCCAATTCATCCAGAATATATGATGACTAATTGGTTGATCCATTCCGGTCACACTGCTTTCGGAACTTGAGTGGGATTCCATTTCGGAATCCGAGGGACTTGAACTAATGACGAATTCCATTTCGTACGATTGAATAAAGAATTTTTGGATATGAAATGATTTTCCGGCTATCGGGTGGTATTCTAATTATATAGAGCAAAAGGTTTCGTAGATTACGGAGGAATTTACGGAATATGTCAGGCAAAGTTTACAGTAACAGATACGCTAAGATATGAATTAGCAGATACGCTAAGATATGAATTTTGTCTATACACTATTCATGCAATCAATGCAATAAGATGTGTCTAGACTAAGAATGATAAGCAGGCAATTTCCGACAAGAATGATGAGCAAAACTTTTGAAATGCAGACACGGTCGAAGTCCAGACTCATTAATGCATCCTAACGACTATCAGTTAGACACACTAATGCAGACCTGGTTCGCTAAGACCACCGCTCTGATACCAACTGAAAGGACCCGTTCATATACATTATAAACGATTCACAATAGTTGATTACATCGCGATGTATTTGACCTCTATATGATACATTTTACAAACATTGCATTCGTTTTTAAAAGACAAACTTTCTTTATAACAAAAATTGACGGTATGCACACCATTTCATAATACATCCAACTATAATTGACTTAATAATAATCTTGATGAACTCAATGACTTGAATGCAACGTCTTTCAAAATATGCCATGAATGACTCCAAGTAATATCCTTAAAATGAGTTAATGCACAGCGGAAGATTTCTTTAATACCTGAGAATAAACATGCTTTAAAGTGTCAACCAAAAGGTTGGTGAGTTCATAGGTTTATCATAACAATCATTTCAATATATTAATAGACCACAAGATTTCCGTTTATAAATATATGTACACTCGCAAGCGTATAAAAATATTCTATAAGTTGTAGGCACGCGGTAACAATCCTTAACGTTCATGTTTTACCCTCTGAAGTACACCAGATCAGGTGTGTTTAAAATAACCTCGAAGTACTAAAGCATCCCATAGTCAGGATGGGGTTTGTCAGGCCCAATAGATCTATCTTTAGGATTCGCGCCTACCGTACATAGACAAGTAGTTTAATGTTACCAAGCTAAGGGTATATTTCTGGTTTAAACCCACGTAGAATTAGTTTTAGTACTTGTGCCTATTTCGTAAAACATTTATAAAAACAGTGCATGTATTCTCAGTCCCAAAAATATATATAAAAGGGAGCAAATGAAACTCACCATACTGTATTTCGTAGTAAAAATACATATAACGTCATTTAACAAGTGCAAGGTTGGCCTCGGATTCACGAACCTATATTAATTATATATATTTATATGTTGGTCAATATTTGTCCAACAATTTTTGGTCAAGTCATAGTGTACCACAATCCTAATGCTCGAGACTAATATGCAAAAGTCAACAAAAGTCAACTTGACCCAAAATGACTTCTAAAATTTATACGTGTTTATTATATAACTTAACTATAGTCGTTTTATATATTTAAATATATTTATTAGATTTTATAATAATAAAAGTCATTTATTAATAAAAATTTATATTAACGTTTATATATGATAAAATATACTTTTATATATCTTAAGTAGTAAAATTTATAAAGTTCACTTAATATCTTAAAACTATAGTGGTAAGTATTATTAATGTAATTAAATTACGCGTGGTGAAAAATATCTTTGTATCCCCTATTTATTTGATAAAATAATATTGACCATAATAATAATAAGTAAAAGTTGTATTATTTTGTAATAATAATTATTATTATTCTATAAAAAATATCAATATTTATATTTACTAAAAATGTTATTATGATAAAATGATAATACTAACATAATAGTAATAATGATATTTTATAATAACAATGATATTTCTATTTCTATTAAAATAATAACGACGATAGTAATAATAATCATTTTAACAATAATACTAAAATTCAGTTGACTATAACTTCAAATCCGTTCATCGAAACCATTCGATATCTAAATGAAAAGTTCTTAATTTTTCGCTAGCTTTCCAATGACATGCATATCATATACCCTATCTCAGTAGCATATGTATCTAATTCAGGATTCAACAAACCTATCTAAGGACAATATCGAATGTACAAGCATGCATAATCCTATATACTCGAGCACTAGTCAGGGATACACTATTGATATATAAAAGTTAAGTTATGAGTGCTCACGTATCAATATTGAGATTCAATATTGCAGGAAAGTACGTAGACGCAACGGAGATGATAAACACTAGATTGACCTCACGAGCATACCCATGAACCATACCCATCACTTCCATAGCTATAACCCATAATTTCCTTAGCTTCGACTCATTCAAAAAACTAGTTTGAAATCACTCGGACATCACTCCGTCGTAATATTTTATGTATACTAATAATATCTTGAAATATATATATGTAAATCGATTGAGAGAGTTTAGAAAATATATTTTCAAGTTTCTATGAAATAATGAAACCTATTGAATTCTATTTATAATAGATTTTTGAATTATTAAAGTGAATTATTAAATTATGAATTATTAAAGTGAATTATTAAATTATGAATTATTAAAGTGAATTATTAAAGTATGAATTATTAAAGTGAATTATTAAAGTATGAATTATTAAAGTGAATTATTAAAGTATGAATTATTAAAGTGAATTATTAAAGTATGAATTATTAAAGTGAATTATTAAAGTTAAAGTAAAGTAAAAGTAAAGTAAAGGTAAAGTTAAAGTATAGTAAAAGTATAAAAACTATGTATGTATAATACGCGTATAAATATATATAATATTAATTTAAATCGTTATATATATTTAATGAAATAAAATATAAATATCGTTATATTTATTATACTGGTTAAGTAATGAGTTGTCAAAAGTGATTCTAGATATTTATAAAAGTTTAATAATAAAGTTTTTTTTTAAACTGAAAACGTTTTTGTACGTTTGAAAATAGATTAATAGAATATTATGGAAACCAATTCTCCACTAGCTTTTGTCTAACTTTCGTAAATGACACTTTTTATTTTTATTTATAAATTATAAATAGCTTTACAAATTATTCCGAATATCGTTAAGAGGAATAGATTTCTCAAATCATAGTGGACCTCTCAACTGAGACTTGTAATGATAATTCAATGTTTCTGATAATTCAATCATTTAATATATTTTTTTTTAATTTCTTCGATAATCATATTGAAACAAATACGTTCATATAAAGCATTATACTTTTAAATACTTTGTTGACATTTTCAATTTATAACATATACACATATACATACATATTCATATATGTTCATTTAATGGTTCGTGAATCATTGGAATTTGGTCGAGGTTTAAATGAATGTATAAACATAGTTTAAAATCCTTGAGATTTAACTTAACAAACATTGCTTATCGTATCAGAATAATATAAAGATAAAGTTTAAATTTAGTCAGAAATTTCCGGGTCGTCACAGTGAAGCAGATGTCAAATAATCTGCTGTCAGTTTCGCAAGTAGCAGATAAAAAGCATAAGGTTGCTTTTGATGATCAAAGATGCTACATTTTGAAGAAAGAGTACGTAATACCAAAAGATATGATTCTTATGACAGCTCCCAGAAATAAAGACTTGTATATTTTGGATATGTCCACAGCCCATGTTAAAGATGCAACAGGTCATCAAGCTTTCATATCCAAAGCTACAGAACAAGAATCAATATCATGGCACAAGCGTATGGGTCATTTGAGCTTGAGAAAGATGAACAATCTTGTTCATAATAATCTGGTTGAGGGAGTAAATGTTAAGAGTTTTCAAATTCTTGAAGGATGTCTTCCGTGTAAGAAAGGCAAACAGACTAAAAAGTCACATGCAACAAAGAAACATCATTCAATTGTTATTCCTCTAGAGTTGTTACATATGGATCTTTTTGGTCCGATTAATCGAACAAGCATCTCTGGAGATTCATATTGTTTGGTAGTGACTGATGAATACTCACGATACTCTTGGGTAGTGATGTTAAAGAAGAAGTCTGACATGTTTGAAAATATAAAGTTGTTGTTTTTGAAGCTGGAATCTTTGTACATGTTAAAGGTTAGGAAGATTCGAACAGATAATGGTGCTGAATTCAAGAATCAGCAGATGGAAAATTTTTGCAACGAGAAAGGCATTCAACAACAGTTCAGTCCAGCTTATACTCCGCAATCAAATGGTGTTGCTGAAAGACGTAACAGAATGTTAATTGAAACTGCGAGAACAATGTTAGCCGACTCAAGTTTACCGGTTAACTTCTGGAGTGAAGCTGTTGCTACAGCATGTTATACAATGAACCGATTGTTAGTAGTCAAGAGGCATGGAAAGACTTGCTATGAATTGCTACATAAAAGGAAGCCTAACATTAAACATTTCGAACCCTTTGGTGCACCGTGTTCAATCATGATACGAGATACTGGAGGAAAATTTAATCCTAAGGCTGTTCCTGGTATGTTTCTTGGTTATGGGAATCCAAACAAAAGAGTTTTCAACACTGTATCTAAACGTGTTGAAGAACATTTCAAAGTAGATGTTCAAAGAAATGCTGCTATTCTCGCTGGGAAAGGTTTTTCATGGCAGTTTGATTATGCAGATTTATTTGATTTGTTTGGTCTTCCGTCGGTTGCTACTGATGATGAAGTTATTGCAAAATTGATGAATGAAATGCATACGTCTCAATCAAAAATGGTTCTGCAATCATAAACGGTACCACAACCACACACAGTGCCACAACAACAAATTGTTCAAGATGATGAAGAATCCGGTGATTATCAAGATGATCCATCTTATGATGGATCTGATTCTGAAGAGGAGTCACAACCTATAGATAGTGGCGAAAGTGTTCATATTCTGCCACAAATTGTAGAAGTTCAGGAAGAACAACCAGAACCTGAAGGTGTTCGTAGATCATCACGAACAGTTGCACTACCTCGACACTTAGATGATTTTATTGTGGATTCGAAAGGAGTTTCTGGAGCACCATCAAATAATGCCTCAACGTCTGAAAATCAAGAAGCTTCAAGTGCAAATGTTATGCAAGCTTTCTATTCCTCGCTAAATAGGTCAGGCAAACTCTTTTTACATGCACATTCATGCTTTGTGTGTCAAATTGAACCAGACTCTGTTGAGGAAGCTCTACTATTTGATGATTGGGTAAATGCTATGCAAGAAGAGCTTCTGCAATTCAAGCATTTAGGTGTATGGAAACTGGTGAATCCGCCTCATGGTTGCAAACCTTATGGGCTTCGATGGGTATTGAAGAATAAGAAAGATGAGCAAGGTATTGTAATCCGAAATAAAGCAAGACTGGTTGTGAAGGGATATCAACAGATCCCTGAAATAGATTATGATGAAGTATTTGCACCGGTTGCTAGACTTGAGGCTATTCAAATATTTTTGGCATTCGCATCATTTAAAGGCTTCAAGGTCTATCAAATGGATGTCAAAAGTGCATTTTTGTACGGGACTCTCAATGAGACCGTGTATGTTGAGCAACCACCTGGTTTTACAGATCCTCACTCTCCAGAAAAGGTATATCGTCTAGAAAAAGCACTGTATGGGCTTCATCAAGCTCCAAGAGCGTGGTATGCCACGTTGTCCAACTATATGATTGATAATGGTTTTAGAAGAGGTGTCATCGATCAGACACTTTTCATCAAAGAAATGGGCAAGCATATTATGCTAGTACAGGTGTACGTGGATGATATTATATTTGGATCTACAGATAAGACGATGGTGGATGATTTTGAGGAAGTAATGCAGAAACGGTTCAAGATGAGTTCGACGGGAACTATCAAATTCTTCCTTGGTATTCAGGTTGTACAAACAAATCAGGTGCTAAGGTTGATCAAACCTTATATAGGAACTCCGCTATCGGTGAATCACGGGATTACACCGGATATGGAAGGTGCTAAGGTTGATCAAACCTTATATAGGGCCATCATTGGTTCTTTGATGTATCTGACAGCGTCTCGCCCAGATATCATGTTCGCAGTTTGTTTATGTGCTCGCTATCAAGCAAATCCGAATGTACATCATTTGTTTGTGGTGAAAAAGATAATGCATTATTTGAAGCAAACTCCGAATTTGGGCCTATGGTATCCTTGTGATAATGATTTTGAACTGACGGCTTATAGTGATTCCGACTATGGTGGATGCAAGAAAGATTTTAAGTCAACATCAGGAGGTTGTCAATTCCTTGGAAATAGACTAGTTACATGGCAGTCCAAGAAGCAGACAGCAGTAGCCTTGTCTACTTGTGAAGCTGAATACATTGCTGCAGCAAGCTGTGCATCTCAGGTTGTGTGGATACAACAGCAGCTTCGTGACTACGGTTTGAATATTTCTAACACTCCTATTTTTGTTGATAATACTGCTGCCATAGCTGGTACGAAAAATCCTGTGAATCACTCTAAGACTAAACACATAGGGATTAAATACCATTTTATTCGAGACTGTTATGAGAAAAGACTTATTGATGTTGTCCAAATTGGCACAAAAACACAACGGGCTGATCTTTTCACAAAAGCTTTTGATAAACCACATTTTGATTTCTTGTTAAATGAATTAAGTGTCAAAATACTGTCAGATGTCGTTCCTGACAAAGAGACCAAAGAGTAACTTCATTTTATGTGTTCTGCATGTATAGCTGTATATACTGTGTGATTTTATTTCCTGCTTGTTTCTGTGTGTTTAAAATCCAAAAAGCCAAAAAGATTTTAGGTTTTTAGTATTTTAGGGGGAGAAATGATGCAACATCAACATCGGAAATTCAGAAAATTAAAAAATTAATGCTACATCATAATTAGAAAACCATAAAAATGAGTTGTATGATCTAAATGTGGAAAATGAGATACGGACTTAATCATAGAATGAGATGATCATAATCACAATCATGTAAATATCTTGATAAGGATTTCATGGAAAGGTTTATAGCGGTTGAGGGTAGTCACTTAACTACCACAGGTGCATACTTTAAAGAAAATTGTTGAGGAAATCAACAAAAGGTGAGGGTATCCCCTATCATGACATATAATCTAGAAACACTTGATGTAGAATATCCCCAAGTAAATTCCAAATTGCTGCACCATTGAGTCTCACGACTAATTGGGATATTCAAGCGATCAATAATTATTGAGAATGTTCTAATTGACTGTGCATACCGACTTCTATCAATCTTTAATTCCTGAATCGTACAAAAACTCCAAAATAGTAGGTTTATCTCAATGAGAATGTCTTTCCTGTGAACGGAAACAGACAGTCCATGAATGAATGATTTAAGTTACGTGTTACACAAATGAAGAAAAGAGATCTTCATCGCAAAGAAGTCTATTCGAGAAATAAATCAAAGTCAAGACTGTAGTGTGTTGCCAAGTACATAATAAAAAAAAAATTTGGTGGCACATTGCATATCAAGTTATTTCATGAAAACAGAAGTGAAACCATAAAGACAAAAATATCAAGGTCAAGATAATGATGGAATCGAGAAGAGAAGTCTTTCCAAGAATACTATTGAATGTGAAGATTACCATAAAGAACTTAAATCAGTCATACTTCATCAAAATCATTCTTTTGGACTTATTATCATTGTCTGTGATATGGGACTGTGCCCATTAAGGCCTAGATAGCGAAAGATGTTTTCAAAGGGATATTCTGAATTCTTACTCATTAAGAAAGCTACGTCTTTCATTCCGTTTCCTCCAATAACTTTAATAATAAAGAAGGAATGAGATTGATAGCAGTTGGTTACATAAAAGGTTGCACGATTGACAGAATATTCAATATACTATGAGATCCATCAGAATCATATGAATTGAAAAGTATACGTTACGATAGAAGCTAATGGCTGACAGGGATATTCCAAAATTACTATGAGAACCTTCCTGTTCAATTAGACCTATCGTATGTGCTTGTGGTAACAGAAAGCGTCAATAGACTTGTGCTCAATTGACTACCTAATAAATCGTGCGATCTCAAATGATGTCTAAGTTAATGATTGAATCTAACATAGCAATATGTTAATGTAATTAATTAACTTGATCATCAAAATGTCTAAGAGGAAAGTCTGTAAAAGTTTAATGAAGATAGATACCATGTTAAGATCAATTTCTCACAAAAATTATGTTTGCTTTTACGTTTGAACTTTATTGTACGTATTGTTGTCTGAGTGTTGATTGATCATGTATATATATATATATATATATATATATATATATATATATATATATATATATATATATATATATATATATATATATATATATATATATATATATATCTGTAAGTATTGATTGCACGTGGATCAATACATACTATTTGAACATCTTCTGTGATTAGACGTGCATGTATATATTTTGATAATTTAGCTTCCTTAGGTTTATGACTTACAGAAACTGCTTCCTGTAAATAACATGTTTTTGTGTCATACAATCTTGGATCTTTCTTAACCTTGATCATTGACTTTCTGACGTGAATTGTTCTTCGTTTAAACTTATTATTGTAATAAGTTTAAAATCCTAAAAACTACAAAAAGATTTTTAGTGTGTTAATATTTACTTTGAAAAATACAAAAATATTTTATTTGTTTGCTTGTGTGAATGTGTGTATATTTCCATGAGGTTACGAATTGTGTCTCGATGTCAAAAAGAAGTGAAATACACATCTCAAATTTTAAGCTTGTTAAAGTTTTCAAAATGTAAATATTTTACTTGTAAAATCAGCCCAGTGGATTTAAAGAGGGGAAGTAATCGGGGTTATAAAAACGAAAAGTTTAAAATTTTGAAAAAAAAACCTAGACAGTCGACCGATTGTTATTATAAGTCGGTCGATTTACTGAAAAGTCACCCGACTTACTTGTTTGTCACAATGTCTGTCGCTTGTCACATATGTCGATCGTTTGTGTCGTATGTCGGCCGACATAATCTCATAGTCGACCGACTATCAACCTGGGTATAAAAAGGCCTCAGACGGTCGAAGTTCTTTATTTCGTGCGATTGTGTTGTTTTACCAAAATTCGAACTTTGCAAGGAGGAGTTTTTGATCGTGTTTTTCTTATTCATCTTTGAATTGTGATTCCAGCGCCTTTAACCAATCAAGGTAATTCCTTTTAAATCGAAAGTTATTGAAGTTTTCTTGTTTATTTTTCATTTTCGATTAAAATTGTGCGAATTAGGACCTGTTAGAGTTAATTGGTGAATAGATCATGTAAATCGGCCTTCTCTGTACCATTATTAGTCATTGATTGCAACAAAACACCATAAAATCGATGAATTTGTATTTGGATCTGTGTTTTGCTCCGTTAAAACAATCGGCCAATTGACTTCCTAAGTCGATCGATTTATATGTATGTCGGGCGATTTTCTAAGTCGATCGATTTATATGTATGTCGGGCGATTGTCCTTGAAACTCGACCGACTTATCTTGTATGTCGACCAACTCTATAATCTTGTAATTTTCTTATTTTTTAACGCTTTTCGATTCTTGTATATATGTTTGTATAGCAGAATCAATGGCTCAACAGGGTACTCCAGTGAACGAAGACGTGCATGAGGAAGAGGTGATTCTGTCCAAGAATCTTCCGGGCTTGACGGCAAGCGAAAACGCCAATCTAGAGGCATGTCTAAACGAGGAAGGACCTGAAGCAAAGGAAGGCTTCGTTGATATTATCAAGTTTTTGAAAAGGTCCAGGATTCATACTGCAATCACTCTAGAATGCAAGGCATACTACTCGCACCAACGAGAATTCTGGAACAATGCTTCTATTGTCACTGAACATGGAAAGAAGGTGATACGAAGCAGCGTTGGTGGTACAATTGTGAAGATCTCAGCTCAGACAGTTCGTGAAGACTTAGGCTTTCCCGATAATGATTCTATGCCAGTCACACTGAATAGAACTAAGGTCCGAAGGTGTTTAGTAAGATGTGGATACTCTGGTGATCCGATGAAAGGTGCTGTTAAGAGAACTCGATTCTGTCATCAATACAAATACTTAACTTTGGTGTTGCTGAGATGCATGAGTCCAATGGTAGGCGGTTTTGATGAGCTGAACGAGACTTATAGTTCGATGTTTGCAGCACTAGTTCTTCATGCGGACTTCAATTTCTCCGAAGTGATTTTCAGAAGAATGTTGGTGAACGTGAAAAAGAAAAGCCACTTAATGTTTCCTAGGTTCTTGCAAGTGATGATTGAAACACAAGTGTAAGGATTGAATAAGGTTTGGGAGGATGAGATTACACTGAATCATCTGAACTACTTGACTTTCAATCGAGTCAAGCAAAAGAGAGGTCCGGATGAGCCATTCAAGAGACTGGTTGGCCACCTTGCAAATGAAAACTATGTATGTCCACCAGGTGCCGCCTGTCGTCATGAGAACATTACGTCTGGTAATGAAGATGATATCGTCGCAGTTGGTGAAGACGATCAAGAGGTTAATCAGCCACCGCCAGCTGTTGCATCTGAACAGATACTGGTTGATGAAGACGATGAAGGAGATGACTTTGACCCTGATCAATTCGAGCTGAGAAAGCGAAAACAAGCAGAGGGTCCTTCAGTTACGACAAAGCCGAAGCAGAGGAGAATAAGGTTCATTAAAAAGGCAAAAAGAACTGAGTCATCTTCAGCCGCTGAACAGCGACAATCACAACAATCACCACAACAACGACAATCTTCAGCTGCTGCTACTCAAGAAACACGTGCTGAAACTGATACAGGAGTTCATGCTGCTGCATCCACTACTGCTATTTCACAAGAAACTGCGGTTACTATTTTAAGTGAGAAGGTTGTAAATATGGCTTCTGAATTTGAAAATTTTAAAGAAAAAGCTGATGAACGAGAAAGAAGAAAGGATGCTGAGATTGCCAAACTGACCAAGCAGGTTGAAGATCAACAGGTTGAAATGAAGAAGTTACAAACTAAGGTTGATGCTCAGAATTTGCTGATTGTAAAGGCCGAGTCTGCAGCGAACAAGGCACTGTCTAAGGTGCTTGAGTGGGAAAATAATTTCGATATTGAGGCTGTTGATCTCGAAGAGGATATAGACTTTGGTAATTTTAACGATCAAGGTGAGGATGAGCTAGGTTTGGATCTTGCTAAAGGCACAAGCGAGAACCCACTAAGAAGGGGAGATCCCGCCGGATCTAAGCGTTGAGGAGCAGGTCGAGCTAGTGCGTCAAGAGCAATAAGCAAGTACTTCAGCTGACACGACTGCTAGCTCATCTTTTGAGAATCGTTACGATTCTAGTGATGATTTTGAGGAAATTGTCGTAAAAAATGAAAACGACAACGATTTTGATGAAGTAATTATTGAAGATGAACCAATAGGTGATTTTCCGGAGTACGAATGTAATAACGATAAAGATCTACCTACGTTTCAAGATTACTTCAAAATGAATGAAGAGCTTCTAAACCGTAAATGCGAAGAAAAAGAAAAGACCGAAGATTTGCCTCCAGGGTTTTTACCGGTCAAAATAAATGAAGAAAATGTAGAAGTTCTAGAAGCTGAATGGAAGATCCTGTTGAGGATCAGAAAATATTGTGAGAAGCCAGCACCGGAACCTGAATGGATGAATTACATTAATAGGCCGGCGAATCTTTTGGCTAAAGAAAAAATCATTGCTTAGGCCTACATCAAAGAGTTTGATATATACCCAATAAAGAAGGAGTACGGAGTGGACTACATCAAACATGGATTCGAGTTCAAGAGTCTACCGTACTTTGAATTTATGCAGGTGGCTAGGCTCAAGATGTTATATCGGGATTATGTCGGAATTCTTGATATTATTTGAAAGAAGATAAGACGATCGTTCTTGTCAAAGAACTTTGAGGGATTCAGACCTCAATTTCCCATGATCACTTATCGAACAAACAAGAAAACGGGCGAACGAAGAAAGATTGTTAAATACCAGCCGGTAAAATATATGAGAAAAGTTCATGTGATGAAAATGCCGCAGAACTTTAGCCCACGTTTTCGCTGGTGGTACTACGATGATCGCTCAGAGGAAGCAGTCATTGTTTTGGACAAAACGAAGGAAGATGAGACCGATTCGATACGGGTTTTAGATCCCGTTTGGTTGAGAAATTGCTGTAAAGCCGACATTTTCACATTGTACAACAATCGGATGCTGTACAGGCTAGAGAATAGAGTTCAAGCACAACAGTACATTCGTGTTGCAAAAGTTTGCTACTTGAACAATATGGTTACAGATTCGTACAGAGATTGAAGCAGATCGAAGACTTATGAGGAACTAGGTCTTAGGGGGAGTTTGTTAGTGCATAATTTGTAATTCCTAGTTCCATGAAAGTTAATGTATTATTCGATAATGTAATAACCTGTAATATTGTTAAACGTTTAAATGTAACGTGTAAAGTTACTCGACAGTCGGCCGACTGACATAGTCAGTCGACCGACTGTCAACCACAGTCGACCGACATATGATCTGGGATATTTAAGCCAAGTTAATCTCCACTAATTTGGCTAATTACTTTACACATTTCACATACATACAAACAGTTCTATGTCCGGTTTCACCCCAATCTTCATGTCCAAATACCACAGAATGTCAGTCTAGGCTTCGTGTTTATCAAGATCTAATCTTGGTTTGACTCGTACGAACCCGAAAACCCATAGATATTCGTTTAAGCTCGTTCTAGTGTTATTCTGCCTCTAGATCATGTTAGGTTGATTCTAAGGTCCTCTCCCAGCGTCTACAGAATGACGCCTCAAAGATGGTGGAGTTAAGAAGCATCCAGATATGGGCATCATTAGAAACCCATGTTGTGTAGTTAGGGTTTGAATGTTGGGGTTGTACAGTGGTATTTTCTTTGTCTGATCCAGATGGGATGGTCAGCGGGGGGCAGGGAATTGTGCCATCAATATAACCAAATATGTTATTGGTAGTGAGAAAGGGTTAGGTCATTGCCTTCCAATAGCCATAGTTAGTTGGAGATAAGGTGAACCCAAACTTGTGAGAGTTATGTGTTGTTTTCTCGGTTGAGGTGAAGGGGGTAAGAAGTGCCATTGCAGTTTGTGACGGCAGCCTTTTTTTTAGGGTTAGGGTTGCAGAGCTTTTACAGTAGCTCTAGTACCAAGATAAACAAGGTAATTAATATTGTATTGTATTTGTTTCTTTAAACTGTAGGTACAATATGAGTATATATAAGAGATATATTTACACTCTAGACCCTCTAATATAAATATGTATACAGTTGTACTTAGTTGTCTAATATGCAGACACAGCAATTTTCAACAATGTCGTAAATGCTCGATCCCACGGGTTTCGTTTTGATATCCCCCTTTTCGGATTTTGCTTCGTCTTTTCATCGTCTTTCTTGGTTAAAAATAGTTGGCAACCCGGTTTTATGTGCTTCGAAAGATAGTGCTACGGAGGTTGGTGATCTTTTTTGTGAAGTCTTGGCCGTGGCTATGTTATCCTCTTCTTTGGGTAGCATAAGCTCTTTATTCGTGTTCATCAAATCTTCATATCCGAAGCATATTCATGATTTGGTTGAAGTGGATGTTTGCACGTCAGCCACAGAGATTTTGTTTTGCAATGTTTCAGTATCCGAAGTTCCAGATTTGAGTTGCCTGCATCATGTTTTATTTGAGGCTTATGATCAACATTTGATGGAGTCCACAAATTGATTTGTATTGTCGAGCAGTCCTGTTGAAAACGTGGTCATCGATCGTCAAGCAGAGGTGATACAGGTTGGGACGTCTGTATCACAGTAATCTGGTTCTGTTCCGTTGCTAAATACAAGGGTTGATTAGGTTTTAATCCCCGTGTTGGATGGTAATTGTTTCGGATTAAAATTCTGATCTTTGTCCGATGAAGTGTAATGTAGAGATCTAGATCGAGGCCAACAAGAAAATTGAAACGCAAATAATGGGAATTGGAAATTAGCCTGCGGCTGGTGTTTATTCCCGATAACAAATAACAAAATAAAAACCGTGTTCTTTGGCTAAACAATGCCTTATTTAAATAAGCTAAAAGATAAGGATAAAACACTAAGAATTAAAATTCAAAACAACTAAGAGTCGATCAGGACTCTTAACACTCCAGCCGCTTGTTTTTTCTGCAATACTCCAGGCTTCACAGCCCACTGATAGGCCCAAACATTGTTTCTCCAAAATACTCATGAAGCCCCACTTGATTCTTGGACTTCCTTCGATAGACTTGAGCCCATTTATCACAAACCACACCATCGGCCAAAGATCCTGCATCAAAGTGACTCTGAATGACATCCCAGCTAGCTCAGGTAAGGTGGCTTCTCCTCCTGTTGCTTCATCGGTCGGTCACCGGGTTAAGGCTGTGGAGAATCTCATGTTGCTGTTGATACTACAAAAAGAATCGGGTTATTTCTTCGTATTTTTCGGAGAGCGAAGAAGGGTTTGTATTGCGTGTTGAAGAATCGGTTGAGAATGATTCGTCTTCTTCAAAGGTTGGATTGGGTTTACTTGAGTTGTCCGTTGTCTTTGATGCAGCTTCGACTAGATTAGGTGAGCGTGTGGTCGATTTAAAGAACAAGAAGAAAGGTTTTGCGAATAAAAAGAAAGCTTTGGTTGGTGATTTCACTCTTAAGGATCAAGAAGAAGAGGTCTATGTAGAAGGTTTTTGTGACGGTTTAGTAATACATGGTTTGTTACCACCGTCTTCGGGTGTCACATTGATAATGGTTCTTCTAATGTGATCTCCTATTCCTTCAATTCTCGCTCTGGGAAACCGCTTCGTCGTGAAATTGCTGATGGTAAGATGTCTAAATTGCATCCCTTTGGCCATGGCTATTCATCCGCGGATCTTTAACAATCGGGTTGTTCTTATCGTTGTCTTGTTGTATGTTTTGTTAGTTTAGTTTTGTGCGGATAGTTGTGTTGTATGCTTGTGGTTTGCGGTTAGAGTTGTTTTGCTTGTAGTGTTTAGGGTTGTTTAGCTTGTTTGGTTTTCGGTTTGGCTCGATGGTATAGCGCGTACTCGTTGTGGTTGTAGAGTTATGTTTTTCTGGTTTGGACCGAAATTGGTTGTATTCATGTTAGGTTCTTTCATAGAAAGAACTTTCGTTTTATAGTAATTGTTATTTTCGAGCTCCAGCTTTCTAAAACGAAACGAGTCGGGCTCGGCTCGTTTACACCTCTAGGTTAAACCATTCTTGTGTGGTAATTGTTCATGTTTATTATCTTGTTTGCTTTTGTTAGTAATTGTTATTATTACGAATATTACTTTTACTATTACACGCGATTAATTGGGTTGCGTTGTTGCTATTACATTACAATTACAATAGATATATTAATATTATTAGAGTGATGACCAATATGGTTATTACGTTGTTTCGCGCTTTTTCCATGAGCAATTCCTGAGAGTAATACCCTTTCCCCTCCAATGTTGCAGAAAAATAAATTGAAACAATTGACTACTCAACTGAGTCACTTGAAGATTCCACTGAGTGATATAATGTTGGCCACTAATGACTTTTCTGATGAATACAAGATTAATAATAGAAGTTTCTTTCACTTATACCAAACTACACTTTACCATTCGGATAAAGTAAATTCTTCCACTGTAGTTATAAAACACTTTTTGGCTAGAGATGACGATCACGTAGTAGAAGAGTTCTATTGTGAACTTGAAATGCTTACTACTTGTAAGCATCACAACATAGTCACTCTAGTTGGATTTTGTGATGAATGTTCTAAGATGATCCTTGTCAATGAGCACGCGTCTAATGGGCTGCTTGATGATTATTGGCGCAACATCAAAGACAAGTCTGTTCTTACTTGGGAAAAACGATTGAAAATCTGTCTTGATGTTGCACATGCATTGAAATATATTCATTGTGAAATGGAAGACCGAGTGATGATACGACACTGTGATATAAGTAGCCGAAATATTGTGTTGGATGAGAATTGGGGGGCAAAAATTAAATTTGGAGGATTTAGTCTGACGACAAGTAAGCTGAAAAGAGATATAGATGTACATGGTTTAGGAATAGTTTTGTTAGAGGTTCTATTTGGGGAAGCAAATTATTCCGATTTTTATGGCAAGATGTTTGACGGGACAATAGAAACTTATTTACCAACATACATCAACAACGGACAGATATATTTGATGCTAGATTCAACAATCAACAACGATAGTGGAGCCCACTTAGCTTCTTTGAAGAAATTTATCGAAATTGCATCTGAATGTCTCATGAAACCCGTAGACCAAAAGCCAACAATGAATGTCGTGGTTAATGAGCTCCAGCAGGCGTTATTCTTACAAGTAAGTCAATTTTTTTTCATCGTAAACAACATTACAGTACATGTTAAGAATGTTAGGATTTTAGGACCCAAACAACACTAGTAATTCTACAAGATTACTAGCCGAGTAGTGATTCTATCAAGATCACTCAAACCCACTTAATGAACGAAAGATTATAAATGCGAAAAAGTAAATCGACACAAGATATAACGTGGTTATATGCAATCGTTGTGATTGCTTTAGTCCACGGACCAACTAAAGATCGTTTATTTACTGAATATTTGAGAGTGGTGTGTTACAATTGCATACAATGAGTTCTATATATAGGAGAGAACAAGAACAACCAAACTTCAACTTGATCTTCAAGTGTGCAAGTAATCATCAACTTAGAACCAACTAGCCATGTTTTACACCTTGTATTGGCATGATCACAGCCCTAATTTTAGGTGTAAAGTATCCAACTTTGCACCAAAAGTGAAAGGTAGGCTAAACATGCTCGGATGTCAAGTGTGCAAGTTGACAACTTGCTGACAGGCAGGCGATGCGCCGCATCACCAAGGAATGCGCCGCATCCCTTTGCTTTCCACGAATGCAGATTCAAGAAATGGCATCACATGCGCCGCATCTGAAGGAGATGCGCCGCATCTGAAGGAGATGCGCCGCATCTCTGCCCTTTGATGCGCCATATCATCTTGAAACGCCGCATCCAAAACCTTCGAACCATTTTACTTGCATAGATGCACCGCATCTACCTATGATGCGCCGCATCTCGGCCCAGATTCAGTTTTCTTGTTTGTTTAACGACTCCATACTCCAACAAATCTCCCACTTGGAGACTTTGAACAAACTCCAATTATATCAATGAATTAACCAAGAACATTAAACCACCTTCGATTACCGCCAAATACCATTTGGAACACGCACGCTCAACACATACTTCGGATGAGTAGACTTTCGATAAAAGGTCTTCAATACTACTTGTTAAACTTGTAACACCATTCAAATCTCTAGCTGGGGTCTTCTCTCATCAATTCGTGAGAAGACCAATTGAGGTAATGCAAAAACTCAATTTCTCTGTCGTAACCACCTTAGTAAACATATCGGCAGGATTCTTCGTACCAAGGATTTTCTCTAAGAATAAAGTGTCATCATTTATATGTTGTCGAATAAAATGATACCTTATCTTGATGTGTTTCGTTCGACTATGAAACACCGGATTCTTCCCAAGATGAACCGCACTTTGATTATCACAATACAAGACGCAATAGTCTTGTCTTTTACCCAACTCGCCTAAGAAGTTCTTCAACCACACTAGCTCTTTAGAAGCTTCCGCAATACCATGTATTCGGCTTCGGTGGTTGACAAAGCAACACTCTTTTGCAATCGAGATAACCAACTAATCGCCGTCTTCCCCATTGTGAAAACATAACCCGTAGTGCTTTTCCCCGTATCATCACATCCACCCAAATTAGCATCCGCATAACCTCTAAGTATGAGATTGTTTTTGGAGAAACACAATCCCATATTAGAAGTGCCTTTCAAATAACAAAGCAACCATTTGACCGCTTCCCAATGCTCTTTCCCCGGATTAGACATATAACGACTTACAACTCCCATTGCTTGAGCAATATCAGGTCTTGTACAAACCATGGCATACATAATACTACCCACGGCCGATGCATATGGAACCTTTTCCATATCCTTCTTGTCTCTTTCCATCTTTGGTGATTGACTTTTCGATAGTTTTAAGGTGCTTCCCAAAGGCATAGAACGAGCCTTTGAATCTTCCATGTTGAATCTCTCTACTACTTTCTCAATATATTTGGATTGAGACAAGTATAGAGTACCCTTCACACGATCACTCACAATACTCATGCCAAGTATTTGCTTAGCACCACCAAGATCTTTCATCTCGAATTCTCGGGAAAGTAATCCCTTCAACTTGTTAATTTCGGACATGTTAGAACCTGCAAGCAACATGTCATCAACATACAACAATAAGATTATGTAAGAAGACTTGAATTTCTTCAAATAGCAACAGTGATCCGCTTCACATCTTAAGAAACCAATCTTCTTCATAAACTCGTCAAACTTCAAGTACCATTGCCGAGGTGCTTGCTTCAATCCATACAAACTTTTCTTTAGCTTACAAACCCACTTCTCTTTACCCTTTACCTCAAAGCCCTCGGGTTGCCTCATATAGATCTCTTCAACAAGATCACCATGTAAGAATGCAGTTTTTACATCTAGTTGCTCAAGATGTAAGTCTTCGGATGCAACCATAGAAAGTACCAAACGGATAGTAGTCATTTTAACTACCGGTGAAAATATCTCTTTGTAGTCAACCCCTTCCTTTTGTTAAAATCCTTTGACTACCAAACGAGCCTTGTACCTTCTCTTGCCATCTAACTCATTCTTGATTCTATACACCCATTTGCTTTGCAATGCCCTTTTATCATGAGGTAACTTCACTAGTGACCAAGTCTTGTTCTTCTCAAGTGATCTCATCTCTTCTTTCATGGCAAGCTCCCATTGTATGGATTCTTTTGTTTTTCTTGCCTCAAAGTAACTTTCGGGTTCACCATTCTCGGTATAGAGCAAGTAGTTTGTTGATGGGTAATACCTAGGATTAGGTTTGGGCACTCTAGTCGAGCGTCTTGGTGTAGGAGTAACCGGAATGGTTGGACCGGTTTCATTTGTATCCTCCTCATCACTAGAACTCGCACTATGTTCGGAATCATCACCGCTTTCCGAACCATCCCCATCATTAGCATTTTCTGACGCCTCACCGTCATTTGGCAATTCATTGTTTCTCAAACTCCCACTAGAACCTGCAAGATCATCAATAGAAACATCGTCAAAAGTAACTTGACTCGGTTTAGGACTCCCCGTTTCCGGTTTGCCATAGACCGAATCTTCATCAAAAGTAACATCTCGCGAACGAATTACTTTTCTAGCTTCATTGTCCCAACAACGATAGCCCATTTCATCCGACCCGTAGCCTATGAAAATACACTTCTTTGACTTAGCTTCAAGCTTATCTTTATCCACATCTTTGGTCTTCACATATGCATTACACCCAAAGTTCCTAAGGTGACCATAACTCACCTTCTTACCTTGCCATTCTTCCTCGGGAATTCGGAAACCCAACGGTGTTGAGGGTCCCCTATTTATCAAATAAGCCGCCGTATTAACCGCATCCGCCCAAAACATCTTAGGCAAACCGGCATGTTGTCTCATGCTCTTAGCCCTTTCATTTAACGTACGATTCATACGTTTGGCGACCACATTGTGTTGCGGTGTTTCCGGTACCGTTTTCAACATTCTAATACCGAGCTTTGCACAATGGTCTTTAAACTCAAGACTACCATATTCTCCTCCATTATCCGACTTCAAACACTTTCGAGTGGAGTCGTCAATGAAGGTGACATAATAACGAGAACCTCCATGTGATTCTACATTAGTTGGACCAAACACATCCGTATGAACGAGCTCCAATTTCTCCAACTTAGGTGTATTCCCTGATTTCCCAAAAGTCACCTTCTTTTGCTTCCCATATACACATGGTTCGCAAAACCCAAGTTCTACCTTCTTTAAATCCGGAATTCTCCCACTCGAAACAAGCATCTTCATACCCTTCTCACTCATATGCCCGAGTCTTTGGTGCCATAGAGTTGATTCGGACTCAACATTAACCGTAGCAACCACCGTGTCTTCATCAAACACTTCAACCATATAAAGAGTTCCCTTTTTATGTCCACGAGCCACTAAACAACTACCCTTAACCACCTTCCATTGGCGGTTTTCAAAAGTAACCGCATTACCTTCATCATCTAATTGACCAACCGAAATAAGTTTCCTTTTCAATTTAGGAATGTACCTTACGTTCTTCAAAGTCCAATTAGAACCAAGAGTAGTCTTCAAAACAACATCTCCAATGCCCTCTATGTTGAGTTGCTTGTTGTCCGCCAATCTTACCTTGCCTTGGTATGAACGAAAATTCTTCATCATGCTTTTGACATGAGTAGCATGAAACGAAGCTCCCGAATCCAAAATCCAAGACTCCATAGAATTTTCAACACTACACAAAAGTGCATCATCACTTTCCCCTTCGGCCAAGTTTACACCTTTCGCATAACCGTTTTTGCAATTCCTTTGAAAGTGCCCTTTTTGATTGCAACCCCAACAAACGACTTCACTTCTATACTTCGATGGATACCTCTTCTTAGACTTTTTCCTACCCTTCTTGTCACCGCGTTCAAATTTCCTACCCCGGTTGTCGGTACTTAACAAAGAACCGGACGTTGATTCTCCCGAGTTTCTCCTACGAGTATCTTCACCAAGAATCAAATCTCTTATAGCTTCAAACGCTAGCTTAGTAGTTCCCGTAGAGCTACTAACCGCGGTAACCGTACCCGACCAACTTTCCGGTAATGATGAAAGCAAGATAAGTGTTTTTAGTTCATCATCAAACTTAATCTCTACCGATTCAAGTCTTGAAACGATATTATTAAATTCATTGATATGATCCGTTGCACTCGTACCTTCCTTCATCTTAGTATTGAACAATTGACGCATGAGAAATACCTTATTTGCAGCGGTAGGTTTCTCATACATGTTAGAGAGTGCTTTCAAACAAGCCAACGTCGTCTTCTCATTCACAACGTTGTATGCAACGTTCTTAGCAAGTGAAAGACGAATAGCACCCAAAGCTTGACGATCCAAAAGCGTCCAATCGGCATCGTCCATGCTTTCGGGCTTGGTCTCTAACAAGGGTTGATGTAGTTTCTTTTGATACAAGTAATTTTCAATTTGCATCTTCCAAAAGCCAAAGTCTCTCCCATCGAATCGGTCGATTCTAAACTTCCCGTCTTCCGCCATCGTTCCCTTAACGAAACCTTGTGCTCTAGATACCAGTTGTTAGGATTTTAGGACCCAAACAACGCTAGTAATTCTACAAGATTACTAGCCGAGTAGTGATTCTATCAAGATCACTCAAACCCACTTAATGAACGAAAGATTATAAATGCTAAAAAGTAAATCGACACAAGATATAACGTGGTTATATGCAATCGTTGTGATTGCTTTAGTCCACGGACCAACTAGAGATCGTTTATTTACTGAATATTTGAGAGTGGTGTGTTACAATTGCATACAATGAGTTCTATATATAGGAGAGAACAAGAACAAGCAAACTTCAACTTGATCTTCAAGTGTGCAAGTAATCATCAACTTAGAACCAACTAGCCATGCTTTACACCTTGTATTGGCATGATCACAGCCCTAATTTTAGGTGTAGAGTATCCAACTTTGCACCAAAAGTGAAAGGTAGGCTAAGCATGCTCGGATGTCAAGTGTGCAAGTTGACAACTTGCTGACAGGCAGGCGATGCGCCGCATCACCAAGGAATGCGCCGCATCCCTTTGCTTTCCACGAATGCAGATTCAAGAACTGACATCAGATGCGCCGCATCTGAAGGAGATGCGCCGCATCTCTGCCCTTTGATGCGCCATATCATCTTGAAACGCCGCATCCAAAACCTTCGAACCATTTTGCTTGCATAGATGCGCCGCATCCACCTATGATGCGCCGCATCTCAGCCCAGATTCAGTTTTCTTGTTTGTTTAACGACTCCATACTCCAACAAAGAATGCTAATAAAACAGGAGTATACTATCTAATTCCTATAGTCAACAAAATTTGTATCTAGCACAAGCTAGAAAATTAAGTAACATCTGAATGTGTCGCACAAATTAAGAATAAGAGTCTAGTTAAATATCACATATTTGTTACTAATTTATTTATTTATTTATTATTATTATTATTATTATTATTATTATTATTATTATTAGTATTATTTTTTTTTTTTTTTTTTTTTTTTTTGTTCAATTTTTTTGCGTGTTTGTATACTTCTATTCACTTTAATTATTTCATAAAGGAAGAGAACCAGATATCCGATGATCAATTTCCACCTGTGGAAATTCGTGACTTTAGATCTCCTAATCTGATGCAAAGAGAAAATATTTTTTCGGTAGAGGAAGATTTTGAAGATGGCGTTGATGAAATAACATATGTACGTACTCTGCCATTACTTTAGCTCTTGCTATTCCGTTAAAGCGAATAAATGATAAAGTAACATGTCAATTTAGATTTTTTATTCGAATAGAAAGATCGAGATTTTCTTTATATATTATATAGGGGTGATATAATCTGCAGGGACCATATACCCCTGGTGTTGGATATATACTTTTACGCCTATTAATTAGTGGGAAAAATTTTTATGCTATCAAATATATATTAAGCATGAAATTCCCTTTTATCTGTGATCACAATGACACAGGGGAACAATTTGAAGCATTTGAAGATTCCAGCGGAAGAAATAATACATGCCACAATGAATTCGGACTCACGTTACGTGGAACACTATGACATACATGAAGTCGAACTCCAACGTTTTAATGAAGATGATATTCCCTCTGGGGAAGGGAAGAATAACGAATGTGAACTACCCAGAAGACGGAAAACTGTTGAGTGCAAAGAAGAATTAAACAAGGAAAGTATTTTCTTGGGCAACAAGGTCAAGATGCGAAAAAGGAAAGTTCCAGAATGTTCTTGCTTGTTCCCTAAGTTGTTTCCTTATTTTGTTTTTGCCTATAAATATGATCATATGTAACCCATAACAATGTGCACAAGATAATAAAGAAATATCTATGGTTTGCGCCCGTGGAGTAAACCCTTCTCCGTGTTTTGGAGTTGGGATATAACCACGTTAAATCAATGTGTCGTTTATTTATCGTTTCATGCTTTATTTTATCGTTTGTCGTTTTGGGTTTGGTGATTGGTTTAAATTACCGGTCTTGTTTGGGTCCATAATTCCTAACAAGTGGTATCAGAGCTCATGATTTCGAGTGGGAGCGATGGCGATTTGAAAGCATGGTGAACGAACGACGGGTTTTGTACAACACGTATCGAGATCAAAGGATTTTGTTAGAAGATCGCGAAGAACTCATGAGTATGTCTATGTACTCATGAGATAATCTATTAAAATTGGTCTATGATTATAATAGGTTATCGTGGTGGTTCGCGGTGGTAACGGAGTCGGTGGTCGGATCGATAGGTTTTGTTGTAGAAGAGAGATTTTTTCAGCATTCGGAATTCTGGCGCAGCTGTGGTAGAAAATTCGTAGCGGTTTCTTTAACAGTTGGATCTCCGTGATATTTTAACCGTAGGTTGTTGACTCATAGATCTGGTCGTGTACCAAATTTGAAAGGGATCAGACAGTTGGATTAGGAGATACGATTTTACGAAGTTGCAGTAACTCGATTTGGGGTTTAATTGCAGAGCTGTGGTCGAAAATTCATAGAGGGTTCGTTAACCATCGGATCGTCGTGAAACGTTTTCTGTAAATGTTAGACATGTAGTTCTAAAATATATCCAAAATTCGTAGCGATCGGACCGTTCAATTTGGAGATATATTTTTTCGAAAATTGCAGCCGCCAGGAAAAACCCTTTTGGGGTTTGTTTGCGCAGCTGTGCGAGAAAATTAATTGTGGGTTCTTCTACCGTTGGATCGACTTGATTTTTGGATTAGTGATGCTACACACATAGTTATAGTTTTGGTAAAAATTCTAGGTTGATCGGACGGTTGGATTTTCAGTTATGATTTTTCGAATTTGGGCAGTTTCAGGGTTGAACTTTTTCGGGTTTGATGACGCGAGTGCGAGACGGTTTTTTGTCTCGTGAAACTTCAATCGATACGACCTGTGTTTTCAAAGATGTTGGTTTGTTATGGAAGCTCAGGAGGGTGGTTTTTCTTTCGGGTTAGAGCGGGTGAATAACGAACAAGATGCATCAGGTTGAAAGTCGACAATGAGACTTATCGGGGAAGTTTGTCGCTTGCGTGGTTATGAAACTGGGTGACCAAGCATATGGTCGGATATTCCAAGATGATTGGGATATTATGGAACTTGAGCTTTCTAGGATCGTTGAGGGTGTCGGAAACTCGGTTGAGTTTAGTAATCGACGGAAGTTATCGAGCTAGTGGGAGTTAGTCAACTAGTAGAGTGGTGGAGATAATTATGCGACGTTGTTCTCCAAAGTTCTCAAGATTAGTATGATGATTCCGGGTAACACTAGAGCTTCGAGTACTTTTTTTACTCTCTGATGGCAAATAAATTTGTGACTGACTGGTGGTACGAACCAAGTTTCTTCTCGAGTAGCCGTGGTTTTATTTCTTACTCGTACAGTGGGAGCGTGCTTGGGATGAGAAGATGGGTTTGTGAAATTCATAGCTATGAGGAAGTCAGTGTACCAACGAGGAAGCGGAAAGTTGAAAAGTTAGTAGACTTCAAGGTGGTGGTGACGTTCTCACTAAGGTATCTTGAAGAAGAGTCTACAAAGGCGTCTGTTGGAGTTCTTTTTTGTTGGTGAAGGAAATCATTGATGGACGGAAAATCCTGTACGAGGGTGGTCGTTGACATGTGTGTTCGGGGTTGGACATGTCTAGAGTGATTGGTGAGGCGGTGTAGTCTCATGAAGAATCCTGTATTTGGAGTGTTGCATACTTCAATTGGTCTTCTAGTGTAAGAAGATGATCTTCGTGTTAGAAGATGGTGGCGTAGAAACCGAGATGGCCCAAGCTAGCAACTAAGAGATTGGATTATCGCTCAGCGGTGTTTTTTGGTGTCGAAATACTTCATTTGCTCTTCGATTAACGAGTGAAATGCGGCGTGATTCGGGTGTCTCATCTGGCGGTATCAAAAGGAGTTAGTAATCGGCTAGTCTAGAGTTATTGTGGGTTTTGGAATAAACATTGTTGACGGGTTGGCGAAGGTTGTTTAATGTCTCCTTCGAGTGGGAGATTGTTGAGTGCAAAGAAGAATTAAACAAGGAAAGTATTTTCTGGAGCAACAAGGTCAAGACGCGAAAAAGGAAAGTTATAGAATGTTCTTGCTTGTTCCCTAAGTTGTTACCTTATTTTGTTTTTGCCTATAAATATGATCATATGTAACCCATAACAATGTGCACAAGATAATAAAGAAAGATCTCTGGTTTGCGCCCGTGGAGTAAACTCTTCTCCGTGTTTTGGAGTTGGGATATAACCACGTTAAATCAATGTGTCGTTTATTTATCGTTTCATGCTTTATTTTATCGTTTGTCGTTGTGGGTTTGGTGATTGGTTTAAATTACCGGTCTTGTTTGGGTCCATAATTCCGAACAAAAACTGTATGTATAAAACGATTAACGTCACGAAAAAGAGAGTTATTCACAGAAGTTGAAATGCTTATTAACTGTAAGCATCGGAACATAGTCACTCTACTTGGATTTTGTGATGATTACTGGAAGTACCTTGTCGTTGAGCATGCTCCTAATGGATTTCTTAATGAACATCTTGATAACATCCAAGACAACCTGGTTAATCTTACTTGGGTTAAACGTTTGAAAATTAGCCTTGATGTTGCAAATGGATTGAAATATCTTCACCATGAGATGGAAGATCAAAAGATGATAATAAACTGTTCTATCGCGAGCAGCAGCATTGGGTTGGATAAGAACTGGGGGGCGAAAATTCATTATTTCGGGAACTCAATGCTACTGTCTCGGAATCAAGGTGAGGACGTTTACAATTCAAAAAGATTGGTGATAATGAATACACTGATCCAAAATTTGTGGAGAATCGTATAGTTACAAGAGGAACAGACGTATATAGTTTCGGGGTAGTTTTGTTTGAACTTCTTTGTGGGAGGTTAGCCAATGACCCAATTTACCATATAGAAAGTAAGACAGGGCTAGCATATGTGGCACGACTACATTTCAATGAAAAAACCTTAACGAAATTGATAGATCCTATAATAAAGGAAGGAAGTGGTGATTACAAGTTTACGCTAAGTAGAGGAGCCAATAAGGATTCTTTGGAAACATTTATAAATATTGCATATAAATGTTTGGCAGAAGCTGTGGACCAACGTCCAACGATGAAAGTAGTTGTCGAGGAGCTTAAGAAAGCCTTATTATTTCAAGTAAGTTGAACCTTCAGTTACATGACCTTTTCTTTTTTCTTAATCTATATCACTATATCAAATGGCAAAATTGTATTGATCATTGTGTTTGATAAAACTTAATGATTTAGCGTTGAATGATTCATAATCTGAATGATTCAAAGTCTTTGAATAAACTTGGTTTTAAATGGAAATAAGTTGTTTGATAGTCATTTTGATTAAGTAATATGAACTGAGTAAAGTTATCTTATTAACGTGTTAAATGAATGAAAAATTCAATATACATATTTGTTAAATATTCTTATTCTTGAATATGATTTGAAAGGGATATAAAAAAAAAAAAATAGGTTCCTAATGGTTAAGAGAGTATTTCATCTCTGAACATCATATGTCATTCAGAGGTTGGAAACAAACGCGTTAAATGCTGAATCAGCGTTCAACGATGAACCATTCAATTAAGAGGAAACAAACACACTCTTAGTTATTCTTCTTATATACTTTTGAAATACAAGGTGCATAAATGCGTCAGGCATATGTACCAGGCATATAAAATTCACACAAGTTTTTGCTTAAGGTGTGTAAACTGTGAAAACATATATGTACTTTTGGAGTAATGATTAGGAGTTTTACACTTCTCAATTTGATGTCGTTATAAAGTTATTTATTTTATTTGCTCCATCATGGCTTACAGGAAAACAATGAGGATGATCCCATAATTTCACTTGAAGACATAATAAAGGCGACAGGAAACTTCCATGTTGGCAACTGGATTGGAAAAGGAGGCTTTGGGAACGTTTATACAGGAATACTTCCTAAAGGTGATGGATTTGATACCATTGTTGTAAAGCGATTGGATAAAAAAGGTGGTCAAGGGGAACAACAATTTCGGAATGAGCTCCAAATTCTTTTCAATTATAAGCATGAGAATGTCATCCGTCTTGTTGGCTATTGTGATGAAAAAGATGAAAAAGTCATCGTTTATGAGTATGCGTCGAGAGGAAGCCTTCATAAGTACTTGAATAATACTAGTCTTACTTGGATGAAATGGCTTAACATATGCACTGATGTTGCAACAGCATTGGCGTTCCTTCATGGAGGAGTTGCAACACAGGCACCGGTGATCCATAGAGACATTAAAACTGAAAACATTCTATTGACTGATGAGTGGAAAGCAAAGTTAGCTGATTATGGACTTTCCTTAATAAGTGCAGTAAACAAGAAAACAGAATATATCATTGATAATGCATGTGGCACAGAGGGCTACGTGGACCCACTTTACCGAAAATCTGGTTTCTTAACTAAGGAATCCGATATCTATTCATTCGGTGTTGTTTTATTTGAAATTTTGTGTGGAAGATCAACATTTTGGTTCCGCAAACATGAAGGTCAGTTTCTACCTAGTTTCATTAAACAGAGATTCGGAGAAGGAAAGCACAATGATGTAGTTTTTGAGGCTATAAAGGGAGAGATTGTGCAGAAGGCACTGGATGCATTTCAGACAATTTCCTACCCGTGCTTGAATGACGATAGAGAAAATAGACCAACAGCTAAAGAAGTTTTGAAACAACTTAAGAGGGCACTAGAGAACCAAGTAAGTTATCATAGTTTTTACAAAGGTAGAATTCCTATAGTTGCATGCCAAATAAAATAAATTTAATAACTTATAAGTGAACTCTGCCTCCAATGTTTAGCAAAATTAATAGAAATCTTGTAAAGTATTTAAATCATATCATAGTGCTAGTGGAGACGAATACTTTTACAAATTTATCAATCACAGCCGTCAGTACAGTAGGAGTTTGATATGTGGAATTCATTAGGACATCTTGTTTTAGTTGATATATATGTATCTTTGTACCATTTCATCATTACTTTTTTTCATAATTGCTCATGAGAATCTTTGTTTATATACTATCAAATGTTCAAATTATAACTAAAGTTACCTCAATTGATAATTAGAATTTCGCCTCTTGAACATGGCTAACTATTAAACATTGCATTTTTTACATGCAGATCTGAAATCAAGAGTAGGCCCTGTTAAAGTCAAATATATTCATCAGATGCAGGAAGTTATTGTGTCTGAAGATCAATTCAAACTGTCTTGAGCTAAAAAAGAATTTGGTTGAATCTTAAACTGTTAATTATCAAGGAACGATGTATGATTTTATTGAACAAGGCCTTGAAATTCGTCCTATGTAAGAAGACATGTAAATATTTTGAGCATCTTCTGTTCTTTTTTTTTTTTCCTTTTTTTTTCTTTTTTTTTAAAAGTAAAGCATCTTCTGTTCTTAGAATCGGATTGTAAAGAAGACATACATTTGAAGTATCTTTTATAATTTTAGAGACATTTTTAAAGATATAGTATATGATATAACCCAACATATCTGAAAGGACCCGTTCATATACATTATAAACGATTCACAATAGTTGATTACATTGCGAGGTATTTGACCTCTATATGATACATTTTACAAACATTGCATTCGTTTTTAAAAGACAAACTTTCTTTACATCGAAAATTGACAGGCATGCATACCATTTCATAATATCCATATCCAACTATAAATTGATTTAATAATAATCTTTGATGAACTCAATGACTCGAATGCAACGTTCTTCGAAATATGCTATGAAATACTCCAAGTAATATCTTTAAAATGAGCAAATGCACAGCGGAAGATTTCTTTAACACCTGCGAATAAACATGCTTTAAAGTGTCAACCAAAAGGTTGGTGAGTTCATTAGTTTATCATAATCATTTATTTCCATCATTTTAATAGACCACAAGAATTTCATTTCCAGTTCTCATAAATATACGTCCCATGCATATAGACAAAAATAATCATTCATATGGTGAACACCTGGTAACCGACATTAACTAGATACATATAAGAATATCCCCTATCATTCCGGGATCCTCCTTCGGACATGATATAAATTTCGAAGTACTAAAGCATCCGGTACTTTGGATGGGGTTTGTTAGGCCCAATAGATCTATCTTTAGGATTCGCGTCAATTAGGGTATCTGTTCCCTAATTCTTAGATTACCAGACTTTAATAAAAAGGGGCATATTCAATTTCGATAATTCAACCATAGAATGTAGTTTCAATTACTTGTGTCTATTTCATCAAACATTTATAAAAGCGCATGTATTCTCAGTCCCAAAAATATAAAGGGTAAAAAGGCAAATGAAACTCACCATACTGTATTTCGTAGTAAAAATACATATAACGTCATTGAACAAGTGCAAGGTTGGCCTCGGATTCACGAACCTAAATTAATAATATATATTTATGTGTTGGTCAATATATGTCTAACAAATTAGGTCAAGTCATAGTGTACCACAATCCTAATACTCGAGACTAATATGCAGAAGTCAACAAAAGTAAATTTGACTCAAAATAATTTCCAAAAATCTATACATGATTAATATATAGTTTAAATATCGTCGTTTTATTTTTTTAAATATTTTTAAAAGATTTATTAGAGTAAATAATATAATTTATTTATTAATAAATAAAATTTTATATTAAATTTAGATAATAAAATATACTTTTATATATATTAAGTAATAGAATTTATAGGGTTCATTTAATATCATAAAGATAATATTGAAGGTATTTCGTATGCCCGAGAGACATATTAAATTAATGCGGCTAATATGATATGATCCAAGTCGGGTCATACCCAATAACAAACTTACCGACACCTCATACGTATTTGATCTTAACGATTGGATCATTAAGCAAATACGCGACACTTGGATTTTAGAAAATCGGGTTTCTAAAATATTATCACTTGAGATAAATTATTTGGATAATTTATATATATAATTGTTTATGGGTTTAAATGATTATATTGTGTTATATTTTATAAAAGGTTTTATAAAATATATAAGTAACAAAATAATACATAAGTTTATAATAAGTTTATAAATTTTTTATAAACTTACATGTATTATTATTTAACAAATATGTGGCAGTTTTTTGGGGTCTCCAAGAGAGCATCTCATGCTCCTTTTGTTACTTTCAATTCTACACAACTCCATATAAGCATGCTTACACTTCTACCAAGTTAGGCACTTATTCTCTCAAGTGTTACATGCAAAAATAGACTTAAAAAAAACTGCAGAATTCAGCTCATAAGAGAGCAGTAGGCCGTGGCCTTTTGGGGTGATTAGAGAGGTTCTAAATTCAATTTTGCAAGTCTATAATCAAGTGTAATAAAATCCTAACCAAAGGCTAGGTGTTGGTGCACAAGTTTGGGGTATAACTACTTGAGGTTTCATAGTTTTGGAGCTCCATTCATCATCATCTTCATCATCATCTATCAACAAGCTAGTAGGAGGTATAATCTCTTTATTTGCTTGTAGTTTGTAAGTATTATTTCACAACTTGATCCATGGGATTTAACTTTAAAATGGTTTAAAGATTAACAAGTTAAAATGTAACTAACATGCTTCCGCTTTGATATGTTTCATAAAAGGTTTTAAGTATCATGTAACTTGTTAAATCCCAACAATGGTATCTAGAGCCGAAGTTGTTGAAATATGCTTCGAGATGGTTATTAAACCCACTATAATTTTGCATTCTATGAACATGCATGAAGTAGAATGTAAAATTTTCGGTTTTGGGTGGTTGTCATTTTGGCCAAAATCACTTGTGATTCTGCATTCTGTACTGCAAATCACTTGTGATTCTGTACTGCCAATCACTTGTGATTCTGTGTTGTCGATCACTTGTGATTCTGTATTGCCAATCACTTGTGATTCTGTGTTGCAGATCACTTGTGATTCTGTGTTGCCGATCACTTGTGATTCTGTATTGCCAATCACTTGTGATTCTGTATTGCCTATCACTTATGTTGATGATGTTCACAATCTAAGCCTTGACCTTGTGTTTGGTTGCATGCATGGTTGATTGATATTTATTCAATTGGTTTGTAATAATATTTATTCATTTGGCATGTAATAATTCATTTGGTTATGTAATTTATTTTATATTTGGTATGTAAAATAGATTAGGTTGTAATTTCATTTTTTAGACAAAATGTATTAGGATATATTTTGTAAAATGATGAAGAATGATGAAGACTTGAAGAACACATGAAGAAGCATTTGGATGCAAGGTTAAGTGGGAGATTTGAAATCTCCTACTTTGTGTATTTACCCCTTAACCCGTGGCATTTGTTTTCGGCTAAACAAATGCCTATCTAAATGGCTAGATTGTGAACATCTTTGTTTTGCATGCGTGGTTGTTTTAATTTCTTGTATGATTGTGGATTGTATGTTTGTATGCTACAAGTTAATCACACAAGTTAACAACAAACAAAACTAAAATTTAATTGGTTAAATTAGACGTTATTAATCACATGCAAAACGACAATTTAAATGGTTAAATTGAAATGGCTAATAGGACATTAATAAACGGTTATTAAGATCATAATAAGGATCATATATATAAAATGGTTTATATCATGTAATTGGTTTAATTACAAGACATGAAAATAGTTTTTCATAAGTACCATGCACTAAATGCATGTTGGTGTATGGTATAAAAGTTTTCTCAAACTAGAATTAACGAAAACTCAAAATCCCTTTCACTAACAAGGTAAACAAGTTAAACGCCATCCTATTGTGTGACACTTAAAAGTATTAGGGAACTCATGATGGGATAAAGGTCACCTAACCATTATGAGCAAACTAATATGATTAAGGTAAATTTCGCATGCTTGTGGGATAAAGGTCACCTAACCACATGTATGTTAAATTTACAAGTCTATACAAGTAGGACGACTTGATTTGGGAATCATGAACTTAGGATCACCGAAGCATGAGGAACAAATAGGCGTTGATGGGATAAATATGCCATGCAAAAGGATTGCATGATCCCATACTCTAGAAGTTGCAAATGGATTGCAATTGTCATTTATTGACTACCTAGCTAAATCAAATTGCGGGATAAAGGTCACCTAACCGAATTTTGGTTTACCGTTGGATTCTAGAATTTAATAATTCAATTTGATTTAAAGGGTATTGAATGTTAAATTAAAATCGATACTTAAACGAACTTTGTAAATTTTGTAGATGGCCGCCAATAACAACAACAACATTCCAAACGCACCACTTAACCTGAACCACCTATCATTAAGGTCTCTCTTAGAGAAAGACAAACTCAACCATACAAACTTTATGGATTGGTTCCGCAATCTTCGGATTGTCCTCAAACAAGAGGATAAAATGTATGTGCTTGAGGACCCCATTCCCGATCAACCGGATGAGAATGATGTGGAGGCAATGGCCTCTTACGATAAGTATTGCCACGACTCCCTTCAAGTCTCATGCTTAATGCTTGGGACTATGATTCCCGAACTCCAAAAGGATTTCGAGCATCATAGTGCATACGACATGATAACGCAATTGAAGGAGATGTTCCTCCAACAAGCGCGTGTCGAACGCTTCGAAACGGTTCGAGCGCTACATGCTTGTCGTATGGACGATACCCAATCGGTTTCATCTTATGTACTTAAGATGAAAAGCCTTATCGATCGTGCTAACCGTCTTAACCTAAACATATCTAATGAGTTAGCCACCGATCTTATCCTTAACTCCCTATCAAAAAGGTTTGATCAATTTGTAATTAATTACAATATGAATGGGATGGATAAGAGCATAGGTGAGCTTCACGGTATGCTTAGAACGGCGGAAACTAGCATGGGTAAAAGGGCTTTACCCGTGTTAGCAATCGATCAAGGTGGGTCCAAAGGTAAGACCTCTAAGCCAAAGGTGGCTAAGAGAAAAGGACCCGCTTACCAAGGCAAAGGGAAGGGGAAGATGGTTACCCCAACCATCAACAAGGCTAAGAAGCAAAAGGTAGCCGAGAAGGCAAACCCCAAGGAAGACCCATGTTTCGGTTGCGGTGAAATGGGTCATTGGAAACGAAACTGTCCGGTCTATCTTAAGGAGTTGAAGGACAAGAGGGATGCAGGGCAAACCTCAGGTAATATATATATGGTATATATAGAGCTTAGTATTACTTCTTCTAATACATGGGTATTAGACACTGGATGTGGAACTCATATTTGCAATTCTTTGCAGGGGTTCAAAAGAAGTGATCATAAGGCGGGAACATCAAGTCTCTATATGGGCAATGGTGCAAAGGTGCATGTTAAAGCTC
Source organism: Rutidosis leptorrhynchoides (assembly GCF_046630445.1). Classification (NCBI taxonomy): domain Eukaryota; kingdom Viridiplantae; phylum Streptophyta; class Magnoliopsida; order Asterales; family Asteraceae; genus Rutidosis; species Rutidosis leptorrhynchoides. The sequence goes on along the minus strand of NC_092336.1, from coordinate 456,508,878 downwards.
AAGGAGATTTTATTTTGAAGCTTCCAAGCGGATTGGAACTTATTTTAGAAAATGTTTTGTATGCTCCGGATTTGTGTAGAAACATTATTTCTATTTCTCGCTTAAAACAATGTGGTTACGTTGTTAATTTTATTGATGATGATATTCATGTTTCTAATGATAATGTATTCTATTTCAAGGCTTCGCCTTCAAATGGAATTTATGAATTGGTTCATGATGACGCATCATCGAGCTCTATATACCATACAAGCACCAAGAAACTCAAAAGGGATTTGAGTGATTCCTATTTATGGCATTGTCGCCTTGGTCACATAAACAAGAACCGAATGCATACACTTCAAAAGAATGGACTTTTGAAATCAAATGAAATGGATTCGTTTGATGTATGTGAATCTTGTTTACAAGGCAAGATGACTAAAGCACCTTTCAAAGGGACTTATGAAAGGGCTAAAGATTTATTGGGATTAATACATTCGGATGTATGTGGACCCTTTAAACCCATGACTAGGAAAGGTGAAAGATACTTTGTTACTTTCATTGATGACTTTAGTCGTTTCGGATATGTCTACTTATTAAGACACAAGGACGAAACGTTTGAAGCATTCAAAGAATATCAAAACGAAGTACAAAATCAACTCAATAAGACAATTAAGGTACTTCGTACCGATAGAGGAGGTGAATACCTAAGCGATGCTTTCCAAGATCATCTTAGAAGTTGTGGGATTATCTCGCAACTCACTCCTCCTGGAACACCCCAACTAAATGGAGTTTCCGAAAGGAGGAACCGAACCCTAATGGATATGGTTCGATCTATGATGGCAAGAAGCTCGTTGCCTCTATCATTTTGGGGTTATTGTCTAAGCTCCGCGGCTCGTATTTTAAATATGGCCCCAACCAAGAAAGTGGAACGAACTCCTCACGAGATGTGGTTTGGTAAACCTCCATCTCTATCATACTTAAAGGTATGGGGATGTGAAGCTTATCCTAAGCGTTACGTCCCTAATAAGTTGAATGCTCGATCCACAAAGTGTATCTTCATAGGATATCCCAAAGATGACATGGGATATTACTTCTATGATCCATCCGAGCAAACCGTATTTATTGCTCGGAAGGCGGAATTCCTTGAAACTAAGTTCCTAATGGAAGGAAATAGTGAAAGGAAGATAGATCTTGAAGAGGTTCAAGATCAAGTAGATGATACACAATTGGTTGACACTAGCACTCAACATGAAAATGTTGATAGTGATCAAATGGATGATCAAAATACACAAGACATTCGTAGATCTGGTAGGATTAGCAATCCTCCTGAGAGATATGGGTTTCTCATAGATGGTTGCTATACGGTTGATTTGGATGAACCAACAAACTACCAAGATGCTTTATCAAGGATTGATAAAGATAAATGGCAGGAAGCCATGAACGCCGAGATGCAATCCATGTATGAAAACCAAGTGTGGGAACTTGTTGAGCAACCTCCTAGCTCTAAGCTAGTTGATTGCAAATGGCTTTTCAAAATGAAAACCGACATACATGGAAACTTGGATACATATAAAGCTAGACTTGTTGCAAAAGGTTTCACTCAAACTCAAGGGGTTGATTATGATGAAACTTTCTCGCCTGTGGCAATGCTAAAGTCTATTAGGATATTATTTGCCATTGCTGCTCACTACGACTATGAAATATGGCAAATGGATGTCAAAACCGCTTTCCTAAATGGATATCTTATGGAAGATGTCTATATGGTCCAGCCTGAAGGTTTTGTTGATCCAAAATATCCTAAAAGTGTATGCAAGTTAAAGAAGTCAATCTACGGATTGAAACAAGCATCTAGAATGTGGAATCATCGTTTTAATGAGGAAGCCGAGAAATTTGGCTTCATTAAAAATGGTGATGAAGCTTGTGTATATAAGAAAGCTAGTGGGAGCACCATCATGTTCCTTGTACTATATGTGGATGATATATTATTATTTGGGAATGATATTACCACAATGCAAGGAGTCAAAACTTGGCTAAAGAGTTGCTTCTCCATTAAGGATCTTGGAGATGCACAATACATATTGGGGATAGGGATCTATAGGAATAGATCCAAGAGATTGATAGGTTTAAGTCAAAGTACATACATTGATAAAATCTTGAAAAGGTTCAAGATGGAAAACTCTAAGAAAGGTTTGGTACCTATTCAAAGAGGAACCGTTCTCAATTCATCTCAGTGTCCTACCACGAAAGATGAACAAGAGAGAATGAAGAAAGTCCCATACGCATCTGCTATTGGGTCTATCATGTATGCGATGATATGTACTAGACCGGATGTGTCATGCGCTCTAAGCTTGACAAGTAGATACCAGAATAACCCAGGAAACAGTCATTGGATTGCTGTTAAAAGCATATTGAAATACCTTAGGAGGACTAAGGATATGTTTCTAATATATGGTTCTGGTGAGGAGGAACTCGCCGTAAAAGGTTACGTGGACGCGAGTTTCCAAACTGATCGAGATGACTCTCGATCACAATCCGGTTATGTCTTCATGTTAAATGGTGGTGCGGTCTCTTGGAAGAGTTCGAAACAGGAAGTTGTTGCGTTATCCACTACAGAGTCGGAGTACATTGCCGCCTCACTGGCAGCTCAGGAAGCTGCATGGATGAAGAAATTCATCGACGACTTAGGAGTGGTCCCTTCCATTCAGGACCCTCTTGAGATCTTTTGTGACAACGAGGGTGCGATTGCTCAAATCAAGGAACCTCGTGCTCATCAAAAGACTCGTCACATTGAGCGGAGATTCAACTACATCAGGGATGAGGTTGAAAAGGGAAAGATATGTATTCACAAAGTTCACACAGATCAAAATGTTGCGGATCCACTCACGAAGCTTTTACATGGGCCAAAACATGAGGGACATGTTTGTGCATTAGGGCTTCGATATTCTAGTGATTGGATATGATCTATTTTAAGTATTGTACCGGAACGAAATTATTCAAACTCATTAATATAACTATGGTGTTAATTTATTTGAGTTATGTTCCTATTTTGCATATTTCATCCATGAATAAGCAATTACTCTAAATTTCCGTAGTCGATCACATTTGTGGGAACAAGTGTGAGGTTTAGACTATTATGAACTCGGATTGGTATACATTCATAGGTTGAATGTGGGGCAAGGTTGCAACCAAGGTTCATAGATATTTGTGGGAAACAAATATTGGAAGACCCGCTCTCAAGAATTACTGTATAGAGCCTTTGTGGTTGATCACATGTAATCTTGAGTAAAGGCGAATATCATTGTATCCTCTGACCTGAGATACATATTGGGTTCGGATATTCACCAAGTACTGTGCCTTGATTCTTTCCTTCGCTATTCTGAAACATGGTAGTACATAAGGAAGAACTCAGGTATATTACAAAGTGTATATCTAGGACGTATGTAGTCAAGATGGAATTTGTCCCTCTTATTCGTTGAGAGTCAGATGTCTAAGGCCTGAAAAGTTAAATCTATAAGAGAGTGATCACTCTGTATCTCTTGGATTTAACATAACATCTAGGACGAAAGGAAATAATGAAAGATTCACCTACTTATATCAGTTCGAGTAGGGAGCTCGAAAGGGATGATGTTATTGAATGGCACAAAGTCATAACATATTAGGGGTGATGGACGGTGTGTTAGGCTGTATCCGTCACTTGCATTAATTTCTTATGTTTCTCGTGCAAGTGGGAGATTGAAGGTATTTCGTATGCCCGAGAGACATATTAAATTAATGCGGCTAATATGATATGATCCAAGTCGGGTCATACCCAATAACAAACTTACCGACACCTCATACGTATTTGATCTTAACGATTGGATCATTAAGCAAATACGCGACACTTGGATTTTAGAAAATCGGGTTTCTAAAATATTATCACTTGAGATAAATTATTTGGATAATTTATATATATAATTGTTTATGGGTTTAAATGATTATATTGTGTTATATTTTATAAAAGGTTTTATAAAATATATAAGTAACAAAATAATACATAAGTTTATAATAAGTTTATAAATTTTTTATAAACTTACATGTATTATTATTTAACAAATATGTGGCAGTTTTTTGGGGTCTCCAAGAGAGCATCTCATGCTCCTTTTGTTACTTTCAATTCTACACAACTCCATATAAGCATGCTTACACTTCTACCAAGTTAGGCACTTATTCTCTCAAGTGTTACATGCAAAAATAGACTTAAAAAAAACTGCAGAATTCAGCTCATAAGAGAGCAGTAGGCCGTGGCCTTTTGGGGTGATTAGAGAGGTTCTAAATTCAATTTTGCAAGTCTATAATCAAGTGTAATAAAATCCTAACCAAAGGCTAGGTGTTGGTGCACAAGTTTGGGGTATAACTACTTGAGGTTTCATAGTTTTGGAGCTCCATTCATCATCATCTTCATCATCATCTATCAACAAGCTAGTAGGAGGTATAATCTCTTTATTTGCTTGTAGTTTGTAAGTATTATTTCACAACTTGATCCATGGGATTTAACTTTAAAATGGTTTAAAGATTAACAAGTTAAAATGTAACTAACATGCTTCCGCTTTGATATGTTTCATAAAAGGTTTTAAGTATCATGTAACTTGTTAAATCCCAACAAATATGATAGGTATTATTAAAGCAAGTTATTTCACGTAGTAAAATATGTTTGTATCACATATTTATTTGATAAAATAATATCTATAATGATAGTAAGTAAAAGTTGTATTATTTTGTAATAATAATTATTATTATAAAAATATCAATATTTATAATTACTAAGATGACATTATGATAACTTTAATATTTATGATAATTTTTAATATTATCTTTAAAATAATAATTCTATTTAAAATAATAATAATAATGATATTTTATAGTAACAATGACATTTCTATTAAAATGATAATTTTTGTTAAAATGATAGTTTTAATACTAACGATACTAACGACGATAATAATAATCATTTTTAATAAAAATATCGAAAATTCAATTGATTATAACTTCTAATCCGTTCATCGAAACCATTCGATATCTAAAGGAAAAGTTCTTAATTTTTCGCTAGCTTTCCAAGGACATGCATATCTTATACCTTATCTCAACCGCAAGTGTAACTAATTCAAGATTCAACCTAACCTGTCTAAGGGCAATATCAAAAGTACAAGCATGCATAATCCTAAATACTCGAGCACTAGTCAGGGATACACTATTAGTATGTAAAAGTTAAATTATGAGTACTCACGTATCAATATTGAGATTCAATATTGCAGGAAAGGTATGTAGATGCAACGGAAATGATAAACACTATATTGACCTCACAAGCATACCCATGAACCATACTCAATCACCTCCATAGCTATAACCCATAATTTCCTTAATCTTATCCTACTCGGAAAACAATTTTGAAATCAATCGGACAGCACTCCGTCGTAATATTTTATGTATACTAATAATATCTTGAAATAATACGGAGTAAATATATATATGTAAATCGATTGAGAGAGTTTAGAGAAAAATATTTTCAAGTTTCTATGAAATAATGAAACCTATTGAATTCTATTTATAATAGATTTTTGAATTATTAAAGTGAATTATTAAAGTATGAATTATTAAAGTGAATTATTAAAGTATGAATTATTAAAGTATGAATTATTAAAGTGAATTATTAAAGTATGAATTATTAAAGTATGAATTATTAAAGTGAATTATTAAAATATGAATTATTAAAGTTAAAGTAAAGTAAAAATAAAGTAAAGGTAAAGTTTAAGTATAGTAAAAGTATAAAACTGTGTACGTATAATACGCGTATAAATATATATAATATTAATTTAAATCGTTATATATATTTCATAAAATAAAATATAAATATCATTATCTTTATCATACTAGTTAAGTAATGAGTTGTCAAAAGTGGTTCTAGATATTTATAAAAGTTATATACGTTTTAATAATAAAGTTCTTTTTAAACTGAAAACGTTTTTGTACGTTTGAAACTAAATAGATCAATCGAGTCTTTATGAGATTCAATCTTCCACTATCCTTTGTCTAGTTCTCAATGATTGACAATTTGTTCTTATTTATAAATCACTTTACCATTTTCCGAATATTGTTAAAATGGAAAGATTTCTCAAATCAACGTGGGCCTTTCAACAGAGACTTGTAATCATAATTCAATATATCTGATAATTCATTCATTTGATCTTATCTTCTAATTCCATTGATAAACATTTTGAAACAGATACAATCATACAAAGTATTTAGTATAATGTTTTGTTTACGTTTCAAGTTATAATATATATACACATATACATATATAATCATATTCGTTTAATGGTTCGTGAATCGTTGGAACTTGGTCGAGGTTGAATGAATGTATGAACATAGTTTAAAATTCTTGAAATTTGACTTAACAAATATTGCTTATCGTGTCGGAAACATATAAAGATTAAAGTTTAAATTTGGTTGAAAATTTCCGGTGTCGGAAACATATAAAGATTAAAGTTTAAATTTAGTTGGAAATTTCTGGGTTGTCACAGTACCTACCCGTTAAAGAAATTTCGTCCCGAAATTTGAGTGGAAAGGTCGTGAATGATAATAAGTATATTTTCATGATGCATACGGGCTGAAAATTAGAGTTTTATCATCAGCGAATAATTTAGATAAACAATCCATTTATATGAAGAGTACGAACGAAGCTAACATAGAAGAGTGAAATGAGTAAGTGTAGATTCATCTTATCATTTGACGTAGATATGATTGATTCCCAGATTTCAAGGGATTTGAAGAAAATCTTCTTAATAAGATTTGACTCTCCGGTAATCAAGGAAATTAGGATCCGCTTTAAATGCGATCGTCCATTTTAATTGTTCTGTCGGAGATTTTCTTATAAATTCACCTCCTTCGTTTCCTTACAACTCACACCTTCTGTTGATGCATTTTATGCAAGTCCCTAGACATCTACCCACGTCCATTGCAGGTACAACAGTTTACAGGCCACCATGATTGCTCGTTATTATCCTATCCATGTTTGTATGTGGTTACAGGAACTGCAGGAACGAGATTTAGATGTTTGACTATGTTAGACTTAGTCAGACATACGAGTGAAACCTCACTAGTACGGCTGACAGGCTCATACGCATGGTTGATGCTGAGCTAAGTCACAATTACAACCTAAATGACAAGACACGAGTGATGAAGCCAACTCGTACGTGTGATGAATGAATCGTATGGGTGAGTCAATAGCAGGGGTATATAAAGTCTTATGTTCTTCATTTTAGGTTAAGCCTCTCATTTGTTACACACACTCAGATCTAGTGAGCTCTTCCGATTCTCTCTCAGTCCAAATCACCCAGGTGGTGAATAATAGCTCTAGGTGTTGATCTAATCACACTTGATTTAGTTGTGGTTTGACTAAATTAATCAAAAAAAAAAAAACTTAACCTATTCACTAGAGGGTTTGATTCACTTATTCTACCATTGTGTGAGTTAAATCTATTGATTTCTAAGTTCCTAGTCATGTTTCATCGCCTTCTATTCTTTCCCCCTCAACTCATATTTTAAAGTATTCATCAATATGCTCCATCCAGTTCTGATTCTCGATATACTTCTAACTTTCATATCGATCATTCTTCTTTTTCATCTACCGCCGGAAGAATCTATTTACTTCTACTATACTCTTGGGTTTATAGTGTTTCTAGTTCTCCCGTGTCTTTATATTGCTATATGCATCGATATATATGGTTTATAATTTCTGGTTTGTCGTTGGGCTTTATATGTTCCCTTATATTTCAAAGTCTCTGCTTCTATCTTCTATAATCATTATTATTCACAGTTAATGCTCTCTTTTATTTGCTGCAATTTATACCCCAATTTCTATTTCGGAGTTTTGTCCTTTCGGTTCTTCTTCTTGCGATTAAGCACCGCTTGTAATGGTGCAGAATTCACAGATACGAATTTCGGAATGAACATTGTTAATGTTCTAGGAAGGAAATTGTGATGGCACGATCTTGACTTGTCAAATTACTAGAATACCTTGGAAAAGGCCGAATCATCAAGAAATATTTTCTTGATATTTTAGAGGTTAAATAGAATACAAGAGTCGTATAACATGGCACATGATGATGTTATGATCTGTGAATCATCACGTTCCATTTAGAAACTCAGCATGACTTACTGTAATATAATCACATTGATCAAGTGTCATTATATTATACTAATTCATGCTTCAGTTCCCAACACTACTTCAAAATATTCCTATTTTAAACTTGAATGTTTCAGAATTTATAAACTAAAATAGTTTCTTTAAAGATGTAATACAGATAGCGCGAAGAGGTAAATGATTTTAAATAAGAAAAATTAAGAAAATATCTTCAGAAATATGGAGGATATTTATAATGAAAGATATGATGATATTTTAGAATTTCTAATATCAGAGGATGATGAAGAATATTGTCCGCAGGGGTTTAGAGTCAGGAGCAAGGTATTCGTTAATGACTTCAGCAGGTACTGAATCATTTGGATCCTTTGAAGTCAGGTTCAGTCTTTGTAATTTGTCCACATCCTCCTTCCTACTTTGCTCAATCCGTTTTCCAGTTCCAAAACTTCTCTTTTTCTGTGCTTTGCCAGCACACTTCATCATTATCATCTAGCGTTTACTGTTTAAAGTCGTTTATAGTTTTTGCTGCTTCATCAGCATTATTTTTTTCCATTTTCGGAGAACCAACTCGTAGTTCGGAGTGTTTTTCAGAAACTTCACATTCAAATTAAGTCCAGAAGATAGACGTTATATATACACATATAACTGTTGGCGTAGACATGCTGCGAGATTTCAAAATACTGATTGCTAATTCTCAATGATTCGTATGGCAATTCTCATTACAAGATGCGAATGAGTAAATGACGGGGTTTTAATGAATAATTATAATGACTTTTTGGAGAGGCTAAAGTTAAAGGGTAATGAAGTTGTTGGTACATCTGCTAATAATGTGGTGGAATGTAAAAGGTTCCCTGGTAACGATGGTGTATATCTTAAGGTTATAATAAGGTTAGTCTGACTGAAAAGTCGAAGTTGACTTGCTGAAGCTGTGACAAAACTGGCTACTTTGAATAGGAGTCGCAAAGTTAATTTTGCTAATAAATGCCAAAGAATCTAACGCGGATACATTGTTTAAACTTTTACTTTGGTTTCAAGAGTTTTTCGGGTACATAACTGTGGGTAACATGTGGTTGGATCATCATCTCGATTGCTCATCATTCGAAGTGTCTTCAGAAATTTTCGAAGGGTTTGAACACAGATTGTAATCGTTAACATACATTTGATATTCTAACACAGTTTTGAAGTCAAAATATAGCTTGTGAAAGATGTAAGGATCTAAGAGTGATGATTTTGGTCATATCTCAAGTTGAATTTTGAGATTTCAAAATCAGAATATGTAATTAAATTTTGAATGAGTATGGTTGTTTTGATTTCTATAAAAGAATGTATATTGTTGTGATAGTAGGGAGTATAATGGATGATTTGCTGAATCAAATTCGAAGAATATAACATATTAATTGTGAATTTATATATCTCTCGGGTATTACCTACCCGTTAAAAAAAATTCACAATTAATATTTTGTAAAAAAAAATTTTATTACAGTCTTTATGAAAATATATATATGTATATTTTCTTCAGATGTAACATAGATTTAATGAGTTAATGTTAAATTAAACTCATTTGATTTACGGTTGAAACTAGAATTGAATATTCCCTAAAGGCTTTAAAAAGTACATAACTTTTACGCAGTATTTCTTTAATGACATTGAAATTATGAATCAATACTTCGTTATTTGTTGATGTATGATGTTCGGTTCGTGGAATTCTTGTGAATTTCACAAAGTACGAATGATGTTATCTGAAAAGTTTCGGGTACATCGATTATGAAAGTGTAAAATCAAATATATACTTGATTTATTATGAATTGGAATTTGTTGAATTGCGACAGAGATTGTAGTTAACGCTGGTTAAGTTGCGGCCGAAGGACGTACATTATTGCATATTTGTAATATGAATTAACCGAGTAGTTAAGATTCACATACAATAGCTTAGCACGGAAAGATTTATTTCAATATATATATATATATATATATACATATAATTTCTTCAGAGGGAATGAGTTAATTCTTCATAACTCGTTGATACAATATACACGTTATTGATTCGTAATGATGTCCACAGTGATTCTTGAACTGATGGAGTTTGTGATGTTATCGGTGTTGTTGTTTCGGATGTTGACTGTACTGACGATGCTGGTAACGCTGACGGTACTGTTGATACTGTTGGTAAAGCAAGTTTAGCTTGTTAATCACACACCATTTTTGTCAGGGTTTCTACTCTTCCTTCTATCATTTTGGCTCGCTTAACTGATTTATGGTTAGGACTAGATTAGATAATCTCTAAGACTTTAGAGATTACATAATCGCCGCGAAATGTTTCTCCAATGAAGTTATGAATTAATACTTCGTCAGTTATTGTTGTTGGTACTCCTTGGTATCTATGGTGCGTATGACGTTGATGCTCGTGGGACAGATTGTGAAGTTGAGGTTTACGACGCGGTTGTGGTTGGAGGTGGTAATGGTACTGTTGGCGTTGATGATGGTGGTACTGGTTATGCTGCTGATGCTGCTGCTGGTGTTTATAATCTCTGCACCATATTCTCCAAAGCCACTACCCGAGCACGAAACTCGTTGACTTCTTCCATTACACCGGGGTGATTGTCGGTTCGGACGAGCGGATAAATAAAATCTAAAATTTGATGTAATATATAATCGTGACGAGATACTCTGGAAATGAGCAAGAAAATGGTGTTTCGGACAGGTTCGCCGGTAAGTGCTTCAGGTTCTTCGTCAAGAGGGCAATGTGGTGGATGGAAGTGATCACCTTCTTCTTGTCTCCAATGATTGAGGAGGCTACGAACCCATCCCCAATTCATCTAGAATAGGTGATGACTGATTGGTTGATCTATTCCGGTCACACTGCTTTCGGAGCTTGAATGGGATTCCATTTCGGAATCTGAGTGACTTGAACTGATGACGAATTCCATTTCGTACGATTGGATAAAGGATTTTTTTTTTCGATATGAAATGATTTTGGCTAACGGATGGTATTCTAATTACATAGAATATATATATATATATATATATATATATATATATATATATATATATATATATATATATATATATATATATATATATATATATATATATATAGATAGATCAAAAGATTTCGTAGATTACGATGGTATTCTAATTACATAGAATATATATATATATATATATATATATATATATATATATATATATATATATATATATATATATATATATATACATACATATATATATATATATATATATAGATCAAAAGATTTCGTAGATTACGGAGGACTTTGCGGGATATGTCAGGCAAAGTTTAAAGTAACAGATACGATAAAATATGATTTAGCAGATATGCTAAGATATGAATTTTTGTCTATACACTATTCATGTCATCAATGCAGCAAGACGTGTCTTAGACTAAAAATGATAAGCAGGTAATTTCCTGAGGATGATAAGTAGTTAATTTTCGACACAAAATGATAAGCAAAACTTTTGACATGCAGACACGGTCGAAGTCCAGACTCACTAATGCATCCTATCGACTTATCAGTTAGACACACTAATGCAGACCTGGTTCGCTAAGACCACCGCTCTGATACCAACTGAAAGGACCCGTTCATATACATTATAAACGATTCACAATAGTTGATTACATTGCGAGGTATTTGACCTCTATATGATACATTTTACAAACATTGCATTCGTTTTTAAAAGACAAACTTTCTTTACATCGAAAATTGACAGGCATGCATACCATTTCATAATATCCATATCCAACTATAAATTGATTTAATAATAATCTTTGATGAACTCAATGACTCGAATGCAACGTTCTTCGAAATATGCTATGAAAGACTCCAAGTAATATCTTTAAAATGAGCAAATGCACAGCGGAAGATTTCTTTAACACCTGAGAATAAACATGCTTTAAAGTGTCAACCAAAAGGTTGGTGAGTTCATTAGTTTATCATAATCATTTATTTCCATCATTTTAATAGACCACAAGAATTTCATTTCCAGTTCTCATAAATATACGTCCCATGCATAGAGACAAAAATAATCATTCATATGGTGAACACCTGGTAACCGACATTAACTAGATACATATAAGAATATCCCCTATCATTCCGGGATCCTCCTTCGGACATGATATAAATTTCGAAGTACTAAAGCATCCGGTACTTTGGATGGGGTTTGTTAGGCCCAATAGATCTATCTTTAGGATTTGCGTCAATTAGGGTATCTGTTCCCTAATTCTTATGTAACATCCCAAATATTTAAGGTATTATTTTATGTAAATTTTTATTGCCAAGAAATTATATGGTAAAAGTCATTTTATGTTAATGGATGAAAGTTAAGTTTATTGGTTAAGTTAGGAAGGACTAAGGGTGAAAAGTTAAGATTAAGGACTTCCCTAACTAGAGTTGTGGTGGGGAGGGTAGAAAGTGTCAATAGGCCAAAGTTATTTTAATAAAAAGAATCAAAATGCTGGAATTTGTTATTAGTGCAAGAAAAATTACAGAAAACCTTCCTGGAGCCTTGAGAGTGTCGACTTTTGCAAGAGGGAAGAGGAGGATTCCTCAATTGTTGAAATTTAACCCATGCAAGCTTGAATTAGTGAAATCTAACACACCTTAATCACTCTAGCAAGCTTTAATCTTCCAATTTCACTCTCTTTGTGCACAATTAGGGTTCTTAAACTCTAAAAGACAAGGTATGGATTTTGTGTCTAATTATTGCTTGCATTGTATGTTAATGATGAGATTATGCTTAAGAAAGTTGCTATTTGTTGAGTTGTGCACAATTGTTTGAGTTAGAATGGATTTGTTGATGATTTTGGAAGTAATTACATGTATGAACTTGCATTATAGATGTATGGCATGATTATGGTGAGAATGATGATGTTCTAGTTAGATTTCTAGTCATGCACACCAAGTGTTTGTTAAAATGTCTCAAAGAGATGATTATGTGTTCTAGCTAGAAATTGTGATGAAGGATGTTCATGTATGAACTATGGTTATTGTTGTAGGTTATAGAAATTGATAATTTGACAAGTTAATGGTGTTAGTAATGAAATTGAATTACTATGCACATTTGATGTTTAATGAAAGGATTAAAGGAAAAGTTGCATGATAAAGCTAAAAGTGATGAGTTAGTAATGTACATGATTAAAAGGTGATGTTTGATTGGTAACATGCTTGTTTTAGAAAAGATGAGTTCAAGGTTAGAAAGTATGTGTGTATGTATGTATGTTGTGATTAGGGGGTTAAGTGTATGAGTAAGTATAAATGATGTAATGATCCAAGAAAGTTATGATTTTGATTTAGTTATGTGATTAATGAAATTAGCTCATATATAGGTGCTAATCAAGGAAAAGAGGTCACAAGTGATCAAGGAAATCCATTTAAACAAGGTGAGTTTATAGGGGGTAATATGGGCGGGTCAAGAGTGGCTTAGTGTTCTCGGATTGCATCCGTGCAAGAGAGTAACGACTAAGTGCACTAGTTATGTAGCTTAGATAGAACTATTGGGTTAGCTCAATAGTTGTATCTATGGTTGATGTTTATCTTAGGCAAGGTTATCACATTGCTAGTAATCTTGCCTATGGTTCGTGTTAGCTTAGACACTTTGGGTGTCTACGTATGAGATGATGATAGCTTAGGCATATTTAGTATGTCTATGGTTAGCTTAGACATGATTACTAGGTTTGGCCTAGTAGGTCATGTCTATGGTATGAATGATCGGATCCGAAAGTATGCAAGCAACCTAAGGGTTGAAGGATAAGTGTTTCGATTATGCCCAAATGATTTATGTTTATGTTTTATGTTTATTGCTTTCCTATAACTCACTAAGTGTAAAAGCTTACCCCCATGATGTTTTATGTTTTAGGTGCTAAGGTTCATCGTGAAGGTAAGGAGCCCGTGTGAAGTGCTAGAGGAGCATTGGCATTAGCGTAAGTGGTATTGCAAGTCCCTTTTGTAATCACGCTCTATGGTTACCGCTTATCAAACGCCATGTATTTGAAGTGTCATGTTTGTCATTATTGAATTTGGGACCAAATGATGGTTTTGTTTCATGAAAACACGTTTGATGTCTAAATGTTGTTATTAGATGGTATACGATGTTAGAAACTGATTTCAGATGTTTGGGTATGAATAATGTTGTTTTATATGTGTTTGAGAATGATGGAATGTGCAAAAGTTGGGTTATATACAATGTTGCAGGTCAGGCACCCGGAACAGGGTTATGTCGCGCCGCGGCAAAGGGGTCCGCGCCGCGGCAATGCACTGATGTTCAAAACAGAACCAGGGTTAAGGAGTCTAAAATTTTATGTGTTGTGTCGCGCCGCGACAAGGCTTGCCGCGCCGCGGCATAAGCCTTGTCCGGCCAGTGACTTGAATTTAAAAAAAAAAAAAAAAAAAAAAAAAAAAAATTACTCGATTCAAGGCGTTAAAAGTTGGTATCAGAGCTGTGGTTTAAGGGACTTGGATAATCCACGATAGGGATTATCTAGGCTTAAACCATTGTTGTGAAAGGATAAGCGGTTTAGGACTTGCATAAGTGTTATAGTCGTATAGTTGTGCCATGCTCCATAGGGTAGAGTCATCGACTAGACCCGTAGTATAATGATTGGTTTATGAAAGGAGTTTGATACTCGTTAGCCATGATGTTATAGTGGACTTAATGTGTAATGAATGGTGTAATAACAACAGGCCATTGTTATTACTTCATTTTAGTACACATGAACGCCTACTATAGTTATGGTGAAACGAGTTAGGAATTCTTTCGAATGGTTTGATTTTGTTGAATAATGGTGTTACCGGTATTTGAACTAATGGGTTGATTGTGATTTTCAGTATGGCTATTGTATCACCAAACCGAGGTCAAGATGAGGATGATGAGTACGTCCGCACCCCATCCACGGAGTCTATAGAAGACTCTCACAACGAATCGGAAGAAGTTAACATGCCAAATGACATTTCGGGGCAAATAGGGCAAGCCTTGATACGTTATACTCCAACTTTGTTAGAGAAGATTAAGACGTTGATCAATGATCAATTAGATGAGAAGTTAGAGACTTTTGTTGCTAATAACCCTACCTTAAGAGGTGAAGGGGGAAGTGGAGTAAGGCAAGAAGAGGTAGAAGCCCCTAAGAGAAAGGATGACCGTTTTGAATATAAGAACTTCGCAAATTGCCATCCTCCCGAGTTTCATGGTAAGGTTGACCCTATTGTTAGTCAAAGATGGATTGATGAGATTGAAGAAACTTTCATGTTGTGTGAATGCCCCGAACATTTGAAGGTAATTTATGCGGCTCATCAAATGAAGGGTAGTGGTTACGAGTGGTGGAATTTCATAGTTAAATCTCATGGGCGAGACGTGGCTACAAGTTTCTCATGGGACAAGTTCCGTGAAATGTTTATGACTCAATTTGCTCCACCCGCCGAGGTTAGTAGGTTGAAATCCGAGTTTATGAATATAGAGCATGGAAGTAAGTCGGTGACCGAGTTTAATGCCGAGTTTAATGACAAGTCTCGTTTTTGTCCGGACTTTGTGTCAAGTCCCAAGTTGATGATGGATCATTATCATGAAAAGTTGAATCCCGAAATAAGTGAGTTTATCGATAATAGTACTTATAAGACTTTAGCCGAGATGATGAATCGAGCACTTGTTAGAGAACACAAACTTAGGAAGAAGGCGGCGTTTAAGCGAAAGTTAGATCAAGACTCTAAGGCGATGCAAAATGTTAGTCCGAAAAAGGGTAAGTTTGGTTCCGAATCCCCGCACAAGTCAAAAGGGGGTTTTGTGTCGGGTAAAAGCGGTGGGAAAGAAGCCAAGTTGTGTACTAGGTGTGGTAAGAATCATACGGGTGAATGTAAAGCGGGTACTACCGATTGTTACTCTTGCGGTAAGCCGGGACATAGGGCCGCCGAATGTCCTAAGAAAGGTAAGCAATGTTATTATTGTTTTGAGAAGGGTCATTTTCAAGCCGAATGTCCGGAATACAAGAAGGATTTGGCTAGTGGTAATGTTAAGAAGGAGGTTAAGACGGAACCGAAGACTAGTGATAGCCGACCAAGGGCCCGAGCTCATCAGATTACCGCACTCGAAGCGAAGGAGTCCCAAAATGTGGTGTCAGGTACCTTTATTGTAAACTCTTTACCTGCGCATGTTTTGTTTGATTCCGGTGCTACGCGGTCGTTTGTATCATATTCTTTTTGTAAGCATTTTAATATGACCCCAAGTATGTTAGAACACCCATTAGAGGTTGAAATAGCGGATAATAAGACTGTGATGGTGTATAGTATCATTAAGGGGTGTGAAATTATTTTGGATGATGAAAAGTTTGTCATTGATTTAATACCCATGCATATGGGGGAATTTCAAGTAATAGTGGGCATGGATTGGCTAGACGACAATGAAGGAATAATTTTGTGTCGTAAGAAAATTGTGTTAGTTCAATCACCTAGTGGGAAGGTTATATGGATTTATGGGGAAAGAGCTAGGCGTGCTATTCCTATATGCACGTATGCTAAGGCTAAAAGGTTTTTGTCTCACGGGTGTTGTGCGTTTTTGGCACATGTTGTGGATAATTCGAAAAAGATTGTTGATTTAGATGATGTACCGATAGTTAACGAGTTTCCGGATGTGTTTCCAAGTGAATTGCCCGGTGTACCTCCCGAGCGTGAGGTAGAGTTTAGAATAGATTTGATACCCGGGGCCACGCCAATTGCCAAAGCTCCATATCGATTAGCCCCATCGGAAATGAGAGAAATGATGACTCAATTGCAAGATTTGATAGATAAAGGTTTTATACGTCCTAGTAGCTCACCTTGGGGAGCTCCGGTTTTATTTGTGAAAAAGAAGGATGGAACTATGAGAATGTGTATTGATTATCGAGAATTGAATAAAGTCACGATTAAGAATAAGTATCCGTTGCCAAGGATAGACGACTTGTTTGATCAATTACAAGGTGCAAGTTTCTTTTCAAAGATAGATTTAAGGTCGGGTTACCATCAATTGAAAGTGAGGGAAGAAGACGTCCCTAAAACGGCTTTTCGAACGAGGTATGGTCATTATGAGTTTGTGGTTATGCCGTTTGGGTTAACGAATGCACCGGCCGCATTTATGGATTTGATGAATAGAGTTTGTCGACCGATGCTTGATAGGTTCGTAATTGTATTTATTGATGATATTTTGGTATATTCTAGGAGTGAAGAGGAACATGCGGTACATCTAAGACAAGTATTAGAGACTTTAAGAAGAGAAAGATTGTTTGCTAAGTTCTCTAAGTGTGAGTTTTGGCTTCGTGAAGTTCAATTTTTGGGTCATGTCATTAACAAGAAGGGTATTTGTGTTGATCCGGTTAAAATAGAGGCAATTATGAGATGGGAACCACCTACGAATCCTACCGAGGTTAGGAGTTTTCTAGGCTTAGCGGGGTATTATCGACGGTTTATACAAGATTTCTCAAGAATAGCCACCCCACTCACTAAGTTGACTCGGAAAAGTGTGCCATGGAAATGGGAAGAAAAGCAGGAACAAGCGTTTCAACTCCTTAAGGAGAAGCTTGTTCAAGCTCCTATATTGGTTTTACCGGAAGGAAATGAGAACATGACGGTTTATTGTGATGCTTCTAAGAAAGGCTTAGGGTGTGTATTGATGCAAAATGGGAAGGTCATAGCATACGCTTCCCGACAATTGAAGGAACACGAGAAACGTTATCCCACACATGATCTAGAATTGACGGCCGTAGTTTTTGCTTTAAAGATTTGGCGTCATTATCTTTATGGTGTTAAGTTTTCCATTTATACCGATCATAAGAACTTAAAGTATTTGTTTGATCAAAGGGATTTGAATGATAGGCAAAGGAGGGGTCTTGATTTAGTGAAAGATTATGATTGTGAGATCTTATATCACCCCGGAAAAGCGAACGTGGTGGCGGATGCTCTTAGTAGGAAGTCGAGTCATCAACCGATTAAGATAACAAGTTTGGCTATGGTAATAGCACCTCAAATATTTGATGATATTCGTGATGCACAAGGTGAAGCATTATCGCCCGAGAACGTGAGAAAGGAAAGGATCAAGGGGCAAGTTAATGATTTTATAGTGGATTCTCGTGGTGTAAGGCTTAGATATGGGAGAATTTGGGTACCTTTGCAAAGTGGTGTTAGAAGTGAGCTCCTTGACTTAGCTCACAAGTCTAGGTATTCGATTCACCCCGGTGCTACGAAGATGTATAGAGATTTAAGGAAAGACTATTGGTGGCCGGGAATGAAAAGGGATATAGTTAAGTATGTGCACAAGTGTCTTACTTGTCTTCAAGTGAAGGCCGATCATCAAATGCCTTACGGTAAGATGCAACCTTTAGAGGTACCGGTTTGGAAATGGGAGCATATTACGATGGATTTGGTGACTAAGTTACCTAAGACCCCTAGACAACACGATGCGATTTGGGTTATTGTTGATAGATTGACTAAGAGTGCATTGTTTTTGGCAATAAGAGAAGCTTCGTCCTCGGAAGCAATGTCTAAGTTATATATGAAAGAAGTTGTTGCAAGGCATGGAGTGCCGGTTTCCATAGTTTCGGATCGAGACACTCGATTCACATCTCGATATTGGAGGAGATTTCAAGAGGAAATGGGTACTAAGTTACACATAAGTACCGCGTTTCACCCGCAAACGGATGGTCAAAGTGAAAGGACTATACAAACTCTTGAAGATATGTTAAGAGCATGTATCATCGATTTTGGTGGGAGTTGGGATACTCATTTACCTTTAGTTGAATTTTCATATAACAATAGTTATCACTCTACGATTGGAATGGCACCATATGAGATGTTGTATGGAAGGAGGTGTAGAACCCCGATTTGTTGGGGCGAGGTAGGTCAACGAGAATTGGGAAGCACGGAAATAGTGCAACAAACCACCGAGATGATTGATCAAATTCGTGAAAGAATGAAGGCGGCACAAGATCGACAAAAGTCATATGTTGATAAGAGGAGAAAGCCGATAGAATTTCAAGTAGGTGATAAAGTGATGCTAAAAGTTTCTCCATGGAAAGGCATTATCCGTTTTAGAAAGAGGGGAAAATTGGGTCCAAGGTTCGTGGGACCATTTGAGATAGTGGCGAAAGTTGGGAAGGTAGCCTACCGTTTGGCTTTACCCGATGAATTGAGTAATATACATGACACGTTTCACGTGTCGCAATTGAGAAAGTGTTTGGCGGATGATTCAACCTATGTTCCTTTGAATGAAATTGAGGTCGATAATAAGTTAAGATATGCGGAGAAGCCGATAAAGATTTTGGATCAAAAGGTTAAGCACTTGAGAAATAAATCGGTTATATTGTTGAAGGTATTATGGCAATTTAGAAAAGGTTCCGAATGTACATGGGAACCCGAAGAATGGCTCTTGAAGTATTATCCGTCGTTGCATCAAGAATGGTTCGCGAGGACGCGAACGATCCAAGAGGGGGAGAGTTGTAATATCCCAAATATTTAAGGTATTATTTTATGTAAATTTTTATTGCCAAGAAATTATATGGTAAAAGTCATTTTATGTTAATGGATGAAAGTTAAGTTTATTGGTTAAGTTAGGAAGGACTAAGGGTGAAAAGTTAAGATTAAGGACTTCCCTAACTAGAGTTGTGGTGGGGAGGGTAGAAAGTGTCAATAGGCCAAAGTTATTTTAATAAAAAGAATCAAAATGCTGGAATTTGTTATTAGTGCAAGAAAAATTACAGAAAACCTTCCTGGAGCCTTGAGAGTGTCGACTTTTGCAAGAGGGAAGAGGAGGATTCCTCAATTGTTGAAATTTAACCCATGCAAGCTTGAATTAGTGAAATCTAACACACCTTAATCACTCTAGCAAGCTTTAATCTTCCAATTTCACTCTCTTTGTGCACAATTAGGGTTCTTAAACTCTAAAAGACAAGGTATGGATTTTGTGTCTAATTATTGCTTGCATTGTATGTTAATGATGAGATTATGCTTAAGAAAGTTGCTATTTGTTGAGTTGTGCACAATTGTTTGAGTTAGAATGGATTTGTTGATGATTTTGGAAGTAATTACATGTATGAACTTGCATTATAGATGTATGGCATGATTATGGTGAGAATGATGATGTTCTAGTTAGATTTCTAGTCATGCACACCAAGTGTTTGTTAAAATGTCTCAAAGAGATGATTATGTGTTCTAGCTAGAAATTGTGATGAAGGATGTTCATGTATGAACTATGGTTATTGTTGTAGGTTATAGAAATTGATAATTTGACAAGTTAATGGTGTTAGTAATGAAATTGAATTACTATGCACATTTGATGTTTAATGAAAGGATTAAAGGAAAAGTTGCATGATAAAGCTAAAAGTGATGAGTTAGTAATGTACATGATTAAAAGGTGATGTTTGATTGGTAACATGCTTGTTTTAGAAAAGATGAGTTCAAGGTTAGAAAGTATGTGTGTATGTATGTATGTTGTGATTAGGGGGTTAAGTGTATGAGTAAGTATAAATGATGTAATGATCCAAGAAAGTTATGATTTTGATTTAGTTATGTGATTAATGAGATTAGCTCATATATAGGTGCTAATCAAGGAAAAGAGGTCACAAGTGATCAAGGAAATCCATTTAAACAAGGTGAGTTTATAGGGGGTAATATGGGCGGGTCAAGAGTGGCTTAGTGTTCTCGGATTGCATCCGTGCAAGAGAGTAACGACTAAGTGCACTAGTTATGTAGCTTAGATAGAACTATTGGGTTAGCTCAATAGTTGTATCTATGGTTGATGTTTAGCTTAGGCAAGGTTATCACATTGCTAGTAATCTTGCCTATGGTTCGTGTTAGCTTAGACACTTTGGGTGTCTACGTATGAGATGATGATAGCTTAGGCATATTTAGTATGTCTATGGTTAGCTTAGACATGATTACTAGGTTCGGCCTAGTAGGTCATGTCTATGGTATGAATGATCGGATCCGAAAGTATGCAAGCAACCTAAGGGTTGAAGGATAAGTGTTTCGATTATGCCCAAATGATTTATGTTTATGTTTTATGTTTATTGCTTTCCTATAACTCACTAAGTGTAAAAGCTTACCCCCATGATGTTTTATGTTTTAGGTGCTAAGGTTCATCGTGAAGGTAAGGAGCCCGTGTGAAGTGCTAGAGGAGCATTGGCATTAGCGTAAGTGGTATTGCAAGTCCCTTTTGTAATCACGCTCTATGGTTACCGCTTATCAAACGCCATGTATTTGAAGTGTCATGTTTGTCATTATTGAATTTGGGACCAAATGATGGTTTTGTTTCATGAAAACACGTTTGATGTCTAAATGTTGTTATTAGATGGTATACGATGTTAGAAACTGATTTCAGATGTTTGGGTATGAATAATGTTGTTTTATATGTGTTTGAGAATGATGGAATGTGCAAAAGTTGGGTTATATACAATGTTGCAGGTCAGGCACCCGGAACAGGGTTATGTCGCGCCGCGGCAAAGGGGTCCGCGCCGCGGCAATGCACTGATGTTCAAAACAGAACCAGGGTTAAGGAGTCTAAAATTTTATGTGTTGTGTCGCGCCGCGACAAGGCTTGCCGCGCCGCGGCATAAGCCTTGTCCGGCCAGTGACTTGAATTTAAAAAAAAAAAAAAAAAAAAAAAAAAAATTTACTCGATTCAAGGCGTTAAATCTTAGATTACCAGACTTTAATAAAAAGGGGCATATTCAATTTCGATAATTCAACCATAGAATGTAGTTTCAATTACTTGTGTCTATTTCGTCAAACATTTATAAAAGCGCATGTATTCTCAGTCCCAAAAATATAAAGGGTAAAAAGGCAAATGAAACTCACCATACTGTATTTCGTAGTAAAAATACATATAACGTCATTGAACAAGTGCAAGGTTGGCCTCGGATTCACGAACCTAAATTAATAATATATATTTATGTGTTGGTCAATATATGTCTAACAAATTAGGTCAAGTCATAGTGTACCACAATCCTAATACTCGAGACTAATATGCAGAAGTCAACAAAAGTAAATTTGACTCAAAATAATTTCCAAAAATCTATACATGATTAATATATAGTTTAAATATCGTCGTTTTATTTTTTTAAATATTTTTAAAAGATTTATTAGAGTAAATAATATAATTTATTTATTAATAAATAAAATTTTATATTAAATTTAGATAATAAAATATACTTTTATATATATTAAGTAATAAAATTTATAGGGTTCATTTAATATCATAAAGATAATATGATAGGTATTATTAAAGCAAGTTATTACACGTAGTAAAATATGTTTGTATCACATATTTATTTGATAAAATAATATCTATAATGATAGTAAGTAAAAGTTGTATTATTTTGTAATAATAATTATTATTATAAAAATATCAATATTTATAATTACTAAGATGACATTATGATAACTTTAATATTTATGATAATTTTTAATATTATCTTTAAAATAATAATTCTATTTAAAATAATAATAATAATGATATTTTATAGTAACAATGACATTTCTATTAAAATGATAATTTTTGTTAAAATGATAGTTTTAATACTAACGATACTAACGACGATAATAATAATCATTTTTAATAAAAATATCGAAAATTCAATTGATTATAACTTCTAATCCGTTCATCGAAACCATTCGATATCTAAAGGAAAAGTTCTTAATTTTTCGCTAGCTTTCCAAGGACATGCATATCTTATACCTTATCTCAACCGCAAGTGTAACTAATTCAAGATTCAACCTAACCTGTCTAAGGGCAATATCAAAAGTACAAGCATGCATAATCCTAAATACTCGAGCACTAGTCAGGGATACACTATTAGTATGTAAAAGTTAAATTATGAGTACTCACGTATCAATATTGAGATTCAATATTGCAGGAAAGGTATGTAGACGCAACGGAAATGATAAACACTATATTGACCTCACAAGCATACCCATGAACCATACTCAATCACCTCCATAGCTATAACCCATAATTTCCTTAATCCTATCCTACTCGGAAAACAATTTTGAAATCAATCGGACAGCACTCCGTCGTAATATTTTATGTATACTAATAATATCTTGAAATAATACGGAGTAAATATATATATGTAAATCGAT
Source organism: Rutidosis leptorrhynchoides (assembly GCF_046630445.1). Taxonomy (NCBI): domain Eukaryota; kingdom Viridiplantae; phylum Streptophyta; class Magnoliopsida; order Asterales; family Asteraceae; genus Rutidosis; species Rutidosis leptorrhynchoides. The sequence continues at coordinate 456,485,613 of NC_092336.1, read as the reverse complement.
TGAGAGAGTTTAGAGAAAAATATTTTCAAGTTTCTATGAAATAATGAAACCTATTGAATTCTATTTATAATAGATTTTTGAATTATTAAAGTGAATTATTAAAGTATGAATTATTAAAGTGAATTATTAAAGTATGAATTATTAAAGTATGAATTATTAAAGTATGAATTATTAAAGTATGAATTATTAAAGTATGAATTATTAAAGTATGAATTATTAAAGTGAATTATTAAAATATGAATTATTAAAGTTAAAGTAAAGTAAAAATAAAGTAAAGGTAAAGTTTAAGTATAGTAAAAGTATAAAACTGTGTACGTATAATACGCGTATAAATATATATAATATTAATTTAAATCGTTATATATATTTCATAAAATAAAATATAAATATCATTATCTTTATCATACTAGTTAAGTAATGAGTTGTCAAAAGTGGTTCTAGATATTTATAAAAGTTATATACGTTTTAATAATAAAGTTCTTTTTAAACTGAAAACGTTTTTGTACGTTTGAAACTAAATAGATCAATCGAGTCTTTATGAGATTCAATCTTCCACTATCCTTTGTCTAGTTCTCAATGATTGACAATTTGTTCTTATTTATAAATCACTTTACCATTTTCCGAATATTGTTAAAATGGAAAGATTTCTCAAATCAACGTGGGCCTTTCAACAGAGACTTGTAATCATAATTCAATATATCTGATAATTCATTCATTTGATCTTATCTTCTAATTCCATTGATAAACATTTTGAAACAGATACAATCATACAAAGTATTTAGTATAATGTTTTGTTTACGTTTCAAGTTATAATATATATACACATATACATATATAATCATATTCGTTTAATGGTTCGTGAATCGTTGGAACTTGGTCGAGGTTGAATGAATGTATGAACATAGTTTAAAATTCTTGAAATTTGACTTAACAAATATTGCTTATCGTTTCGGAAACATATAAAGATTAAAGTTTAAATTTGGTTGAAAATTTCCGGTGTCGGAAACATATAAAGATTAAAGTTTAAATTTAGTTGGAAATTTCTGGGTTGTCACAATATCACTATCAAATTTCAGCACAATTTCGCCTTTGGCTGTATATTCATATAAAATTCAAAGACAGAGATTTGTATATTACAACTCTTTCATTTTTTGTTATCAGCAAATATTATAAATCAACTCCATAACAAGGTACTAGATAAAGAATTACAATGGCTTCATGTAGACGCTGGGAGAGGACCTTAGAATCAACCTAACACGATCTAGAGGCGGAATAACACTAGAACGAGCTTAAACGAATATCTATGGGTTTTCGGGTTCGTACGAGTCAAACCAAGATTAGATATTGATAAACACGAAGCCTAGACTGACATTCTGTGGTATTTGGACATGAAGATAGACGTTAAACCGGACTTAGAACCGTTTGTATGTGTGTGAAAAAATGTGTAGAGTCATTTACCAAAATAGTGGAGATTAACTTGGCTTAAATATCCCAGATTATATGTCGGTCGACAGTGGTTGACAGTCGGCCGACTGACTATGTCAGTCGGCCAACTGCCGAGTAACTATTCACATTAAATTTAAACATTTAACAATATTACAGGTTATTACATGATCGAATAATACATTAACTTTCATTGGAACTAGGAATTACAAATTATGCACTAACAAACTCCCCCTAAGACCTAGTTCCTCATAAGTCTTCGATCTGCTTCAATCTCTGTACGAATCTGTAACCATATTGTTCAAGTAGCAAACTTTTGCAACACGAATGTACTGTTGTGCTTGAACTCTATTCTCTGGCCTGTACAGCATCCGATTATAGTACAATGTGAAGATGTCAGCTTCATAGCAATTTCTCAACCAAACGGGATCTAAAACCCGTATCGAATCGGTCTCATCTTCCTTCGTTTTGTCCAAAACAATGACTGCTTCCTCTGAGCGATCATCGTAGTACCACCAGCAAAAACGTGGGCTAAAGTTCTGCGGCATTTTCATCACAGGAACTTTTCTCATATATTTTACCGGCTGGTATTTAACAATCTTTCTTCGTTCACCCGTTTTCTTGTTTGTTCGATAAGTGATCGTGGGAAATTGAGGTCTGAACCCCTCAAAGTTCTTTGACAAGAACGATCGTCTTATCTTCTTGTAAATAATATCAGGAATTCCGACATAATCCCGATATAACATCTTGAGCCTAGCCACCTGCATAAATTCAAAGTACGGTAGAGTCTTGAACTCGAATCCATGTTTGATGTAGTCCACTCCGTACTCCTTCTTTATTGCGTATATATCAAACTCTTTGATGTAGGCCCAAGCAATGATTTTTCCTTTAGCCAAAAGATTCGCCGGCCTATTAATGTAATTCAGCCATTCAGGCTCTGGCGCTGGCTTCTCACAATATTTTCTGATCCTCAACAGGATCTTCCATTCAGCTTCTAGAATTTCTACCTCTTCTTCATTTATTTTGACCGGTAAAAACCCTGGAGGCAAATCTTCGGTCTTTTCTTTTTCTTCGCATTTATGGTTTAGAAGCTCTTCATTCATTTTGAAGTAATCTTGAAACGTAGGTAGATCTTTATCGTTAATACATTCGTACTCCGGAAAATCACCTATTGGTTCATCTTCAATAATTACTTCATCAAAATCGTTGTCGTTTTCATTTATTACGACAATTTCCTCAAAATCATCACTAGAATCGTAACGATTCTCAAAAGATGAGCTAGCAGTCGCGTCAGCTGAAGTACTTGCTTGTTGCTCTTGACGCACTAGCTCGGCCTGCTCCTCAGCGCTTAGATCCGGTGGGATATCCCCTTCTTCTAAATCATCAAATACAACTGAGTGATTCAGACGATCCTTCTTTGCCAAAAAAATCACGTAAAGAATAATCAATATTTAGAGGAATTACTGACAGTGGGTTCTCGCTTGTGCCTTTAGCAAGATCCAAACCTAGCTCATCCTCGCCTTGATCGTTAAAATTACCAAAGTCTATATCCTCTTCGAGATCAACAGCCTCAATATCGAAATTATTTTCCCACTCAAGCACCTTCGACAGTGTCTTGTTCGCTGCAGACTCGGCCTTTACAATCAGCAAATTCTGAGCATCAACCTTAGTTTGTAACTTCTTCATTTCAACCTGTTGATCTTCAACCTGCTTGGACAGTTTGGCAATCTCAGCATCCTTTCTTCTTTCTCGTTCATCAGCTTTTTCTTTAAACTTTTTAAATTCAGAAGCCATATTTACAACCTTCTCGCTTAAAATAGAAACCGCAGTATCTTGTGAAATAGCAGTAGTGGATGCAGCAGCATGAACTCCTGTATCAGATTCAGCACGTGTTTCTTGAGTTGCAGCAGCTGAAGATTGTCGTTGTTGTTGTGATTGTTGTGATTGTCGCTGTTCAGCAGCTGAAGATGACTCAGTTCTTTTTGCCTTTTTAATGAACCTTATTCTCCTCTGTTTCGGCTTTGTAGTAACTGAAGGACCCTCTGCTTGTTTTCGCTTTCTCAGCTCGAATTGACTAACCAATTCATACCGATTATTACAACGAAGCTTCCTAGTTCCATGGGTATCAAGTCAATTTCAAATTCCTTACCCATAATGTTTAACGTACACCCCCGGTAATATGTGTCGGCACTCAATAGTTTCCCGTTGGCCACTTCAATGGTATAAGTGGTATTTAGTGGAAGTGGTGGAGTGCTAAAAGAATGAGTCAAAGTCTTGGATACAAAACTCTTATCGGCACCCGAATCGAATAAACAAGAGACATAAGAATTGTTGAGAAGAAACGTACCCGTGACTAGTTCATTGTCATCCCGGGCTTCCTCGGTGTTGATGTTGAAAGCTCGGCCGCGTGTATTGGGGTTAGCTTTCTTCTTTGGGCACGCATTCCTATAATGACCCGGTTGGCCACATTCAAAACAAACGCCCGATTTTGGTGCATTGGGCCCCTTTTGAGCAACGGGGGCGGTATTCCTACAATCGTGGGCCACGTGGCCACTCCTTTGACACTTGACGCAAAATGGTTTGGCACATTCACCAAAATGATGTTTGTAGCACTTGTTACAATAAGGCAAGTTTCCGGCATAACTCTTCTTGCCGTCGGAGGTGAAAGGCTTTTTGGTGAAGTTGTTGTTGTAGTTGCTTGATGGAATGGTTTCCCATTTTCTTTTGTTGTTACCCGACTTGTCCTCGGCTTTAGGTGCCGGTACGACAATTTCGTCCACCGTTTCTATCAATTTGCGGGCCATGTTCAAAGCTTCTTGATGATTAGGGGGTTTGGATGATATTACTCCGTGTTTGATGCTCTTTGGAAGACCATCCATGTAAAGTTCAACTCTTAAAGACTCGGGGTTCACAAGGTTTGGGCACATCAAGGCTATTTCGGAAAATCGTTGATTATAAGCCTTGAGGTCGTTTCCGACCGCTTTTAGAGTTCTTAGCTCTTGTTCGAGCTTTCGGGTTTCCTCGAACGGAAAGTATTCGGTGATCATCTTTCCTTTCAAATCGGACCAAGAGAGAGCGTGGGCTTCATCGGTACCCACCGATTGTACATAGGTGTTCCACCAAGTGAGAGTGACGCCGGAGAAAGTGTGAGTGGAGTACTTGACCTTGTCTTGGTCCCGACAACCGCTTATGCTAAAAACAGCTTCCGTTTGTTCAAACCATCGAGTGAGAGCAACCGGTCCTCCGGTTCCATCGAAAGTGTGAGGTTTGCACCCCATGAATGCTTTATAGGAGCATCCCTCGTTTGAGTTACCGGCTCCATTGTTGTTGTTGTTGTTGTTTTGGTTGTTGTTATTGTTATTGTTGTTGGATGAGTGACCGGCCATGGCCGCATTTACGGCGGTGGCTATCATGCGTTGTAGAGCTTGTTCGGGTGTTTCACGGTGTGGTGCACGACGAGGAGGCATTGTTCCTTCAAAACACAAGAATACCGTTGATTAGTATTTTCAATAATACTAATCGTGATATGGAATAAGGATAGAGAGAATTTTTCCTTGACTCGCCTTAAATTCTTTATGTCATAATGTCGGAACGTTCATATGAGTCACCGTAATATAATCCCGGAAATTATATTACCCTGATTCATATGTGCATTCGACATTATTTCATATAGTCAAGGTGGCGTGCCAATCAAATTAAACAACGTGAGATTAAGATGAAATAAGAGTAGATATGAGTAGAAGCGTTCGAGTATAAATGCACAAGTAGTCAAGTAATTCCTACTTCAAGTCTATATGCCGGTTGTAGTCTAGACTCACCAATGTACCCTATGACTCGAGGTTGACACCAATGAACTCTAAATCCCTACAACCAACGCTCTGATACCATCTGTAGCGACCCAACAAAATCGTCATTGACGGCGCCGTCTACTTAGGTCCCGTTACGTGGTCATAAGTCTTTAAAACAACGTTTGACCAAAAGATATGTCGAATTCATTTCAAATGTAAAGATTGTTCAAAGTTTACAAGAATAGTTCAACCACAAGTTACGTTACAACGTTATAGGTACAAATGAAACTTATGTGACACAATTTAAAAGTAGCCAAAAGACACTCCATGTATGCACGTATACCCGACATCCAAGCAAGTATCAAAAGTAATGAGCGGAAGCATGTATCACAAAACGTTCAAGGACCTGAGAAAAACATAGAAATCTGTCAACGAAAACGTTGGTGAAATCATAGGTGTATGTACAAAGTATGTTTTTGAACCACAAGATTTAGTATAAACCGGTTATCAAGCGTATACATCTCAAAAGATGTGTTTGTATCACGAGTATCCAATTATCAAAGCTTAACTGAATCTCACTTCTGCATATAGTGTTAGAACCTACACTATTCCGATAAAATTATATTTCATTCGCTAACGGTAGCGAACCGTCCGAATGAGGGTTCGTTAAACCCGTATGGCCACATAACATAAATTCACGCTTACACCCTACAAGTGTAATTGATGATAATTGAACTTGAGGATTTTTGTTCTATCTCGTACGTATCTTTGCTTTCGTATTTGTATTCAAAGTATAAAGGTATAAATCGTTTATGTTTTCTCATCCCACGTATAAGTATAAAAGAGTAAAAGTGGGGCTATGATCTCACCTTGAGCGTACGTATGTAAAAGTACTTCAACAAGTAAACGTGTGCAAGAACAAATGCTAGTCTTGACCTAAACAAATAGGTTTGTATCAATATCGGTAAACACGGTCGGTCAAAGTGTTCAATTAGTCCTATGGCTCATTACGACTCGATTATGTAGCATGTGAAACAAATTGTCAAGTTTCATGCAAGATACAAGTATAGAAACAAGTTAGAAAGATTGCATAATCATTTGGTTAAGTTTGTCAAAAAGTCAAACTTTGGTCGGTCAAAGTCAACGAAAAAGTCAACACGTTCGGGTCGGGTCCCGAACTATTTTTCTGAGGTTTTTATTCATATATAAGCATGTTAGAACAAGTCTCATGTGAATCGGAGGTCCATAGGGTGCCAAACATTTTTCAGAATTTGACCAAGGAGGTCAGAACCTGATCACGGTTTAGGCCGCGCCGCGACCCTGTATTGTCGCGCCGCGACAATACACGGGAGCTGATGCCTGGTCAGTCTCAAATGTCCAAGTCTTTTTCCGAACTTCGATCGAACACAAAACACAAACCGTAAACACTTATGACTCGCATTTTATATCGTTGGAAAGCTAATTTGACAAAGAAAACAACTAAGCACATTTCAACAACCAAAAACATCATTTTTAACAATCGGCTTTCTAAAATAAATGATCAATTAATATTCACCATAAATGCTCAAGTTCATAAATGCACAAAATAGGATTCGGGAATTAAATGCATCCACATAACGCGCTGTTTCGTAGGTAATCAAGCATACAATACAACTAACTACTTACTAACAACAATTCATGGCATCCAATACATCAAAAGTTCATTTCAAGTTCATCAAACCCTAACCCAATTTCACCAAAATCACAAATCATGTTTATGAAGTTTTCTAAAACAACCTACACATCAAATTGAAGCTAGTGACACTAGGAATGCATTTAATACTTGCACTTTAACATATTAACAACATTTAAGCATCCAAATCATCAATCAAACACACCAAACTTTCAAGTTCGTGCTAGTTATCAAAAATAACGAAATCCATGTTAGACTTGAGCCATAGACACTAATTAACCACTTTATAAGTTAAAAACATCAAGAACACAAAATCTAGTGATTTTAGAAACCTTACCCCAAGTAGTGAAATTGGTACCAGATCGAAGAGGATGAAGAGAGGATCACGAAAATGTAATTTGTTTTGATTGAAATTTTCTTGAACGAATTTAGATGATGATTCTTGGAGATGGAGTTTTAGAGATAGTTTGAAAGTGTTAAAAGAAAAGAGAAAAGAAATTGATAAAATGAATGGAGGAGATGGAGTGTTGACCTTTGACCTAGTCAAAGGTTTGGCACTTTGGCAAGTTTGGTCCCTCTAGTTTCATTCGGGTGCGTGAATTACCTAAACGAGAAAATTTTAAAACGCGTATTAACGAGGGATGTTATAAACATATAACGGAGTTTAAATAGTTAAACGGAAAAGTAAACGGAAAAAGGCGGGATGTTACATTACCTACTCCTTAAAAGAAATTTCGTCCTGAAATTTAAGTAGGCGTAGTAGTCGTTGTTTCTTCCTCGAGATCTTGCGTTTCCGAATTCGCGAATAGGTGAGGATATTTCTTTTGCATTTGATCTTGTCTTTCCCAAGTAAACTCGGGTCCCCTTTTGGCGTTCCAACGGACCTTGACAATTGGAATTCGGCTTTGTTTTAACGTTTTGACGGAGGTGTCCACAATTTCAACCGGTTTCTCCACAAAATGAAGTTTGTCATCAATAGTAAGTTCTTCGAGAGGGATGACGATATCGAGTTCGGCAAGACACTTTTTCAAGTTAGATACATGGAAAGTAGGATGAACGGAACTCAGTTGAGGCGGAAGATCTAAAGGATAAGCAACGGTTCCAACACGCTCCAAGATTTCGAAAGGACCAATATACCGCTTATTTAGCTTCCCGCGTTTCCCGAAACGAATTACACCTTTCCAAGGTGCGACTTTCAACATTACACGGTAACCAACTTGGAATTCGAGGTCGTTGCGTCTAGTGTCGGTATAGCTCTTCTGACGACTACGGGCCGTCCTAAGTCTATCTCGAATTTGGACGATCTTCTCGGTTGTTTCATGAATAAGTTCTGGTTCGGTGATTTGCTTGTCGCCTACTTCGGCCCAACAAAGAGGAGAACGACATTTTCGGCCATATAATGCTTCGAATGGTGCGGCGTTAATACTCGCGTGATAACTATTGTTGTAGGAGAATTCGGTGAGTGGGAAGTGCTTATCCCAAGCTTTTCCAAAGTCGACAACGCAAGCTCGTAGCATGTCTTCCAAGGTTTGAATTGTGCGTTCGCTTTGTTCGTCGGTTTGCGGATGGTATGCGGTGCTCATGTCTAAACGCGTTTCCAACACTTCTTGTAAAGTACGCCAAAATCTAGAAACAAAACGGCCATCTCGGTCAGAGATAATCAATAAGGGTACACCGTGTCGGGCTACGATTTCTTTGATGTAGAGTTGTGCGAGTTTCTCCATGTTGTCGGTTTCCTTCATGGCTAGGAAGTGCGCGGATTTGGTGAGACGATCAACAATAACCCAAATGGTATCATAATCGCCCGTCGTTTTTGGTAGTTTGGTGATAAAATCCATCGTTATCCTTTCCCACCTCCATTGCGGGATTTCGGGTTGTTGAAGTAGTCCGGACGGTCTTTGATGTTCGACTTTGACTTTGGAGCAAGTTAGGCATTTTCCAACATAAGTAGCAACGTCCCTTTTAATGTTCGGCCACCAATATTGTTCCTTGAGGTCGTGGTACATCTTATTGGCACCGGGGTGAATCGAGTATCGTGACTTATGGGCTTCGTCTAAAATAAGGCTTCGCAAGTCCCCAAAACTAGGCACCCAAATTCTTCCGACGAAATATCGGAGTCCGGTCTCCTTAGCTTCGAATCGAGAGGTGAGGACGTTCAAGTGTTCGAGAGAGATGTTTTCATCCTTGAGAGCTTCGTCTTGGGCTACACGAATTTGACTATTGAGGTTGGTGTGAATGGTGATGTTTAAAGCTCGGACACGAAGAGGCACCGCTCTTTCCTTTCGACTTAAGGCATCGGCTACTACGTTTGCCTTCCCGGGATTGTAACGAAGCTCGCAATCGTAATCGTTCAAAGTTTCAATCCACCGTCGTTGTCTCATGTTTAGTTGCTTTAGATCGAAGATGTGTTGAAGGCTTTTGTGATCGGTGAAGATGGTACTCTTGGTTCCATAAAGATAGTGTCTCCACATTTTAAGTGCAAAGACAACGGCTCCGAGTTCGAGATCATGTGTCGTATAATTTCGTTCATGAATTTTTAGTTGTCGAGAGGCATAAGCAATGTCTTTCTTCCGTTGCATCAATACACACCCAAAACCATGTTTCGAGGCATCGCAATATACAACAAAATCATCATTGCCTTCGGGAAGTGACAAGATAGGAGCGGTGGTTAGCTTTGTTTTCAAGATTTGAAACGCGGATTCTTGCTCGGTCGCCCAAATGAATTTCTTTCCCTTATGAGTTAATGCGGTTAGAGGACGTGCAACCAAAGAGAAGTTTTCGATGAATCTACGATAGTACCCGGCGAGACCTAAGAATTGACGAATGTGAGTAGGAGTAGTAGGAGTCTCCCATTTACTAATGGCTTCGATTTTCGTGGGATCGACTTTAATACCTTGATCACTTATAACATGACCAAGAAATTGAACTTCCTTCAACCAAAATTCACACTTGGAGAATTTGACATAAAGTCGTTCTTGTCTCAAGAGTTCAAGCACAAGTCGGAGATGTTGTTCGTGCTCTTCTTCATTTTTAGAATAGACCAAGATGTCATCGATGAACACAATAACGAATTTGTCCAGGTATGGTTTGCACACGCGGTTCATAAGATCCATGAACACCGCCGGTGCATTAGTGAGACCAAATGGCATGACAAGGAATTCATAACTACCATAACGAGTTCGGAAAGCGGTTTTGGAGACATCTTCCCCCTTAACCCTTAATTGATGATAACCCGAGCGGAGATCGATTTTTGAATATACACAAGACCCTTGTAGTTGATCAAAGAGGTCATCGATGCGAGGAAGAGGATATCGGTTTTTAACCGTCAATTTGTTTAGTTCACGATAATCAATGCACATTCGTAGGGATCCGTCTTTCTTTTTAACAAACAAAATCGGAGCGCCCCATGGTGAATGGCTAGGTTGGATAAAACCACGATCAAGTAGTTCTTGGATTTGACTTTGCAATTCTTGCATTTCGGATGGAGCAAGTCTATACGGTGCACGTGCTACGGGTGCAGCTCCCAGAATAAGATCGATTTGAAATTCAACCGGTCGATGAGGTGGAAGACCCGGCAATTCGTCGGGAAATACATTGGAAAAGTCACTAACAATTGGCACATCATTGATATGCTTCTCATCGGATTCGACTTTCTTAACATGGGCAATGATCGCAAAACAACCCTTACGGAGTAGTTTTCTAACTTTAAGGCACGAAACGAGGTTGAGTCCGGTGCAACTCTTATCGCCATGAACGATCAAAGGTTCACCATTCTCGATAGGAATTCGGATTGCGTTAAGATCTCAAAGGATGTGAGATTTCGTCTTGACTAACCAATTCATACCGATTATTACATCGAAGCTTCCTAGTTCCATGGGTATCAAGTCAATTTCAAATTCCTTACCCATAATGTTTAACGTACACCCCCGGTAAAATGTGTCGGCACTCAATAGTTTCCCGTTGGCCACTTCAATGGTATAAGTGGTATCTAGTGGAAGTGGTGGAGTGCTAAAAGAATGAGTCAAAGTCTTGGATACAAAACTCTTATCGGCACCCGAATCGAATAAACAAGAGACATAAGAATTGTTGAGAAGAAACGTACCCGTGACTAGTTCATTGTCATCCCGGGCTTCCTCGGTGTTGATGTTGAAAGCTCGGCCGCGTGTATTGGGGTTAGCTTTCTTCTTTGGGCACGCATTCCTATAATGACCCGGTTGGCCACATTCAAAACAAACGCCCAATTTTGGTGCATTGGGCCCCTTTTGAGCAACGGGGGCGGTATTCCTACAATCGTGGGCCACGTGGCCACTCCTTTGACACTTGACGCAAAATGGTTTGGCACATTCACCAAAATGATGTTTGTAGCACTTGTTACAATAAGGCAAGTTTCCGGCATAACTCTTCTTGCCGTCGGAGGTGAAAGGCTTTTTGGTGAAGTTGTTGTTGTAGTTGCTTGATGGAGTGGTTTCCCATTTTCTTTTGTTGTTACCCGACTTGTCCTCAGCTTTAGGTGTCGGTACGACAATTTCGTCCACCGTTTCTATCAATTTGCGGGTCATGTTCAAAGCTTCTTGAATATTAGGGGGTTTGGATGATATTACTCCGTGTTTGATGCTCTTTGGAAGACCATCCATGTAAAGTTCAACTCTTAAAGACTCGGGGTTCACAAGGTTTGGGCACATCAAGGCTAGTTCGGAAAATCGTTGATTATAAGCCTTGAGGTCGTTTCCGACCGCTTTTAGAGTTCTTAGCTCTTGTTCGAGCTTTCAGGTTTCCTCGCGCGGAAAGTATTCGATGATCATCTTTCCTTTCAAATCGGACCAAGAGAGAGCGTGGGCTTCATCGGTACCCACCGATTATACATAGGTGTTCCACCAAGTGAGAGTGACGCCGGAGAAAGTGTGAGTGGAGTACTTGACCTTGTCTTGGTCCCGACAACCGCTTCTGCTAAAAACAGCTTCCGTTTGTTCAAACCATCGAGTGAGAGCAACCGGTCCTCCGGTTCCATCGATAGGGTGAGGTTTGCACCCCATGAATGCTTTATAGGAGCATCCCTCGTTTGAGTTACCGGCTCCATTGTTGTTGTTGTTGTTGTTTTAGTTGTTGTTATTTTTATTGTTGTTGGATGAGTGACCGGCCATGGCCGCATCTACGGCGGTGGCTATCATGCGTTGTAGAGCTTGTTCGGGTGTTTCACGGCGTGGTGCACGACGAGGAGGCATTGTTCCTTCAAAACACAAGAATACTGTTGATTAGTATTTTCAATAATACTAATCGTGATATGGAATAAGGATAGAGAGAATTTTTCCTTGACTCGCCTTAAATTCTTTATGTCATAATGTCGGAACGTTCATATGAGTCACCGTAATATAATCCCGGAAATTATATTACCCTGATTCATATGTGCATTCGACATTATTTCATATAGTCAAGGTGGCGTGTCAATCAAATTAAACAACGTGAGATTAAGATGAAATAAGAGTAGATATGAGTAGAAGCGTTCGAGTATAAATGCACAAGTAGTCAAGTAATTCCTACTTCAAGTCTATATGCCGGTTGTAGTCTAGACTCACCAATGTACCCTATGACTCGAGGTTGACACCAATGAACTCTAAATCCCTACAACCAACGCTCTGATACCATCTGTAGCGACCCGACAAAATCGTCATTGACGGCGCCGTCTACTTAGGTCCCGTTACGTGGTCATAAGTCTTTAAAACAACGTTTGACCAAAAGATATGTCGCATTCATTTCAAATGTAAAGATTGTTCAAAGTTTACAAGAATAGTTCAACCACAAGTTACGTTACAACGTTATAGGTACAAATGAAACTTATGCGACACAATTTAAAAGTAGCCAAAAGACACTCCATGTATGCACGTATACCCGATATCCAAGCAAGTATCAAAAGTAATGAGCGGAAGCATGTATCACAAAACGTTCAAGGACCTGAGAAAAACATAGAAATCTGTCAACGAAAACGTTGGTGAAATCATAGGTGTATGTACAAAGTATGTTTTTGAACCACAAGATTTAGTATAAACCGGTTATCAAGCGTATACATCTCAAAAGATGTGTTTGTATCACGAGTATCCAATTATCAAAGCTTAACTGAATCTCACCTCTGCATATAGTGTTAGAACCTACACTATTCCGATAAAATTATATTTCAGTCGCTAACGGTAGCGAACCGTCCGAATGAGGGTTCGTTAAACCCGTATGGCCACACAACATAAATTCACGCTTACACCCTACAAGTGTAATTGATGATAATTGAACTTGAGGATTTTTGTTCTATCTCGTACGTATCTTTGCTTTCGTATTTGTATTCAAAGTATAAAGGTATAAATCGTTTATGTTTTCTCATCCCACGTATAAGTATAAAAGAGTAAAAGTGGGGCTATGATCTCACCTTGAGCGTACGTATGTAAAAGTACTTCAACAAGTAAACGTGTGCAAGAACAAATGCTAGTCTTGACCTAAACAAATAGGTTTGTATCAATATCGGTAAACACGGTCGGTCAAAGTGTTCAATTAGTCTTATGGCTCATTACGACTCGATTATGTAGCATGTGAAACAAATTGTCAAGTTTCATGCAAGATACAAGTATAGAAACAAGTTAGAAAGATTGCATAATCATTTGGTTAAGTTTGTCAAAAAGTCAAACTTTGGTCGGTCAAAGTCAATGAAAAAGTCAACACGTTCGGGTCGGGTCCCGAACTATTTTTCTGAGGTTTTTATTCATATATAAGCATGTTAGAACAAGTCTCATGTGAATCGGAGGTCCATAGGGTGCCAAACATTTTTCATAATTTGACCAAGGAGGTCAGAACCTGATCACGGCTTAGGCCGCGCCGCGACCCAGTATTGTCGCGCCGCGACAATACACGGGAGCTGATGCCTGGTCAGTCTCAAATGTCCAAGTCTTTTTCCGAACTTCGATCGAACACAAAACACAAACCGTAAACACTTATGACTCGCATTTTATATCGTTGGAAAGCTGATTTGACAAAGAAAACAACTAAGCACATTTCAACAACCAAAAACATCATTTGTAACAATCGGCTTTCTAAAATAAATGATCAATTAATATTCACCATAAATGCTCAAGTTCATAAATGCACAAAATAGGATTCGGGAATTAAATGCATCCACATAACGCGCCGTTTCGTAGGTAATCAAGCATACAATACAACTAACTACTTACTAACAACAATTCATGGCATCCAATACATCAAAAGTTCATTTCAAGTTCATCAAACCCTAACCCAATTTCACCAAAATCACAAATCATGTTTATGAAGTTTTCTAAAACAACCTACACATCAAATTGAAGCTAGTGACACTAGGAATGCATTTAATACTTGCACTTTAACATATTAACAACATTTAAGCATCCAAATCATCAATCAAACACACCAAACTTTCAAGTTCGTGCTAGTTATCAAAAATAACGAAATCGAACATATAAATCATATTTTCATGTTAGACTTGAGCCATAGACACTAATTAACCACTTTATAAGTTAAAAACATCAAGAACACAAAATCTAGTGATTTTAGAAACCTTACCCCAAGTAGTGAAATTGGTACCAGATCGAAGAGGATGAAGAGAGGATCACGAAAATGTAATTTGTTTTGATTGAAATTTTCTTGAACGAATTTAGATGATGATTCTTGGAGATGGAGTTTTAGAGATAGTTTGAAAGTGTTAAAAGAAAAGAGAAAAGAAATTGATAAAATGAATGGAGGAGATGGAGTGTTGACCTTTGACCTAGTCAAAGGTTTGGCACTTTGGCAAGTTTGGTCCCTCTAGTTTCATTCGGGTGCGTGAATTACCTAAACGAGAAAATTTTAAAACGCGTATTAACGAGGGATGTTATAAACATATAACGGAGTTTAAATAGTTAAACGAAAAAGTAAACGGAAAAAGGCGGGATGTTACAGCATCTCAGCAACACCAAAGTTAAGTATTTGTATTGATGACAGAATCGAGTTCTCTTAACAGCACCTTTCATTGGATCACCAGAGTATCCACATCTTACTAAACACCTTCGGACCTTAGTTCTATTCAGTGTGACTAGCATAGAATCATTATCGGGAAAGCCTAAGTCTTCACGAACTGTCTGAGCCGAGATCTTCACAATTGTACCACCAACGCTACTTCGTATCACCTTCTTACCATGTTCATTGACAATAGAAGCATTGTTCCAGAATTCTCGTTGGTGCGAGTAGTATTCCTTGCATTCTAGAGTGATTGCATTATGAATCCTGGACCTTTTCAAAAACTTGATAATATCAACGAAGCCTTCCTTTGCTTCAGGTCCTTCCTCGTTTAGACATGCCTCTAGATTGGCGTTTTCGCTTGCCGTCAAGCCCGGAAGATTCTTGGACAGAATCACCTCTTCCTCATGCACGTCTTCGTTCACTGGACTACCATGTTGAGCCATTGATTCTGCTATACAAACATATATACAAGAATCGAAAAGCGTTAAAAAAAATAACAAAATTAAAAGATTATACAGTCGGTCGACATACAAGATAAGTCAGTCGAGTTTCAAGGACAATCGCCCGACATACATATAAATCGATCGACTTAGAAAATCTCCCGACATAGAGTAAGTCGGTCGACTTAGGAAGTCAATCGGCCGATTGTTTTATCGAAGCAAAACACAGTTCCAAATACAAATTCATCGATTTTATGGTGTTTTGTTGCAATCAAAGACTAATAATGGTACAGAGAAGGCCGATTTACATGATCTATTCACCAATTAACTCTAACAAGTCCTAATTCGCACAAATTTAATTGAAAATGAAAAATAAACAAGAAAACTTCGATAACTTTCGATTTAAAAGGAATTACCTTGATTGGTTAAAGGCGTTGGAATCACAATTCAAAGATGTATAAGAAAAACACGATCAAAAACTCCTCCTTGCAAAGTTCGAATTTTTGGTAAAACAACACAATCGCACGAAATAAAGAACTTCGACCGTCTGAGACCTTTTTATACCCAGGTTGACAGTCGGTCGACTATGAGATTATGTCGACCGACATACGACACAAACGATTGACATACGTGACAAACGGCCGACATTGTGACAAACGAGTAAGTCGGGCGACTTTTCAGTAAATCGACCGACTTATAATAACAATCAGTCGACTGTATAGGGTTTTTAAAAAAAAATTTTAACTTTTCGTTTTTATAACCCCGATTACTTCCCCTCTTCAAATCCACTGGGCTGATTTTACAAACAAAATATTCACATTTTGAAAACTTTAACAAGCTTAAAATTTGAGATGTGTATTTCGCATCCTTTTGACATCGAGACACAATTCGTAACCTCATGGAAATATGCACACATTCACACAAGCAAACAAATAAAATGTTTTTGTATTTTTCAAAGTAAATATTAACACACTAAAAATCTTTTTGTAGTTTTTAGGATTTTAAACTTATTACAATAATAAGTTTAAACGAAGAACAATTCATGTCAGAAAGTCAATGATCAAGGTTAAGAAAGATCCAAGATTGTATGGCATAAAAACATGTTATTTACAGGAAGCAGTTTCTGTAAGTCATAAACCTAAGGAAGCTAAATTATCAAAATATATACATGCATGTCTAATCACAGAAGATGTTCAAATAGTATGTATTGATCCACGTGCAACATATCACAATACTTACAGATATATATATATATATATATATATATATATATATATATATATATATATATATATATATATATATATATATATACATGATCAATCAACACTCAGACAACAATACGTACAATAAAGTTCAAACGTAAGAGCAACATAATTTTTTGTGAGAAATTGATCTTAACATGGTATCTATATTCATTAAACTTTTACAGACTTTCCTCTTAGATATTTTGATGATCAAGTTAATTAATTACATTAACATATTGCTATGTTAGATTCAATCATTGACTTAGACATCATTTGAGATCGCACGATTTATTAGGTAGTCAATTGAGCACAAGTCTATTGACGCTTTCCGTTACCACAAGCACATACGATAGGTCTAATTGAACAGGAAGGTTCTCATAGTAATTTTGGAATATCCCTGTCAGCCATTAGCTTCTATCGTAACGTATACTTTTCAATTCATATGATTCTGATGGATCTCATAGTATATTGAATATTCTGTCAATCGTGCAACCTTTTATGTAACCAACTGCTATCAATCTCATTCCTTCTTTATTATTAAAGTTATTGGAGGAAACTGAATGAAAGACGTAGCTTTCTTAATGAGTGAGAATTCAGAATATCCCTTTGAAAACATCTTTCGCTATCTAGGCCTTAATGGGCACAGTCCCATATCACAGACAATGATAATAAGTCCAAAAGAACGATTTTGATGAAGTATGAGTGATTTAAGTTCTTTATGGTAATCTTCACATTCAATAGAATTCTTGGAAAGACTTCTCTTCTAGATTCCATCATTATCTTGACCTTGATATTTTCATCTTTATGGTTTCACTCTTGTTTTCATGAAATAACTTGATATGCAATGTGCCACCAATTTTTTTTTTTTATATATATATGAACTTTGCAACACACTACAGTCTTGACTTTGATTTATTTCTCGAATAGACTTCTTTGCGATGAATATCTCTTTTCTTCATTTGTGTAACACGTAACTTAAATCATTCATTCATGGACTGTCTGTTTCCGTTCACAGGAAAGACATTCTCATTGAGATAAACCTACTATTTTGGAATTTATGTACGATTCAGGAATTAAAGATTGATAGAAGTCGGTATGCACAGTCAATCAGAACATTCTCAATAATTATTGATTGCTTGAATATCCCAATTAGTCGTGAGACTCAATGGTGCAGCAATTTGGAATTTACTTGGGGATATTCTACATCAAGTGTTTCTAGATTATACGTCATGATAGGGGATACCCTCACCTTTTGTTGATTTCCTCAACAATTTTCTTTAAAGTATGCACCTGTGGTAGTTAAGTGACTACCCTCAACCGCTATAAACCTTTCCATGAAATCCTTATCAAGATATTTACATGATTGTGATTATGATCATCTCATTCTATGATTAAGTCCGTATCTCATTTTCCACATTTAGATCATACAACTCATTTTTATGGTTTTCTAATTATGATGTAGCATTAATTTTTAATTTTCTGAATTTCTGATGTTGATGTTTGCATCATTTCTCCCCCTAAAATACTAAAAACCTAAAATCTTTTTGGTTTTTTGGATTTTAAACACACAGAAACAAGCAGGAAATAAAATCACACAGTATATACAGCTATACATGCAGAACACATAAAATGAAGTTACTATTTTGTCTCTTTGGCAGGAACGACATCTGACAGTATTTTGACACTTAATTCATATAACAAGAAATCAAAACGTGGTTTATCAAAAGCTTTTGTGAAAAGATCAGCTCGTTATGTAGTTGTGCCAATTTGGACAACATCAATAAGTCTTTTCTCATAACAGTCTCGAATAAAATGGTATTTAATCCCTATGTGTTTGGTCTTAGTGTGATTCACAGGATTTTTCGTAACAGCTATGGCAGCAGTATTATCAACAAAAATAGGAGTGTTAGAAATATTCAAACCGTAGTCATGAAGCTGCTGTTGTATCCACACAACCTGAGATGCACAGCTTGCTGCAGCAATGTATTCAGCATCACAAGTAGACAAGGCTACTGCTGTCTGCTTCTTACACTGCCATGTAACTAGTCTGTTTCCAAGGAATTGACAACCTCCTGATGTTGACTTAAAATCTTTCTTGCATCCACCATAGTCGGAATCACTATAAGCCGTCAGTTCAAAAGCATTATCACAAGGATACCATAGGCCCAAATTCGGAGTTTGCTTCAAATAACGCATTATCTTTTTCACCACAAACAAATGACGTACATTCGGATTTGCTTGATAGCGAGCACATAAACAAACTGCGAACATGATATCTGGGCGAGACGCTGTCAGATACATCAAAGAATCAATGATGGCCCTATATAAGGTTTGATCAACCTTAGCACCTTCCATATCCGGTGTAATCCCGTGATTAACCGATAGCGGAGTTCTTACAGGACGTTCATCTTCCATTTTGAATCTTTTCAGAATATCTGATACATATTTCGTTTGATGTAAAAAGATACCCTGATTTGTTTGTACAACCTGGATACCAAGGAAGAATTTGATAGTTCCCATCGAACTCATCTTGAACCGTTTCTGCATTACTTCCTCAAAATCATCCACCATCGTCTTATCTGTAGATCCAAAGATAATATCATCCACGTACACCTGTACTAGCATAATATGCTTGCCCTTTTCTTTGATGAAAAGTGTCTGATCGATGACACCTCTTCTAAAACCATTATCAATCATATAGTTGGACAACGTGGCATACCATGCTCTTGGAGCTTGATGAAGCCCATACAGTGCTTTTTCTAGACGATATACCTTTTCTGGAGAGTGAGGATCTGTAAAACCAGGTGGTTGCTCAACATACGCGGTCTCATTTAGAGTCTCGTACAAAAATGCACTTTTGACATCCATTTGATAGACCTTGAAGCCTTTAAATGATGCGAATGCCAAAAATATTCGAATAGCCTCAAGTCTAGCAACTGGTGCAAATACTTCATCATAATCTATCTCAGGGATCTGTTGATATCCCTTCACAACCAGTCTTGCTTTATTTCGGATTACAATACCTTGCTCATCTTTCTTATTCTTCAATACCCATCGAAGCCCATAAGGTTTGCAACCATGAGGCGGATTCACCAGTTTCCATACACCTAAATGCTTGAATTGCAGAAGCTCTTCTTGCATAGCATTTACCCAATCATCAAATAGTAGAGCTTCCTCAACAGAGCCTGGTTCAATTTGACACACAAAGCATGAATGTGCATGTAAAAAGAGTTTGCCTGACCTATTTAGCGAGGAATAGAAAGCTTGCATAACATTTGCACTTGAAGCTTCTTGATTTTCAGACGTTGAGGCATTATTTGATGGTGCTCCAGGAAACTCCTTTCGAATCCACAATAAAATCATCTAAGTGTCGAGGTAGTACAACTGTTCGTGATGATCTACGAACACCTTCAGGTTCTGATTGTTCTTCCTGAACTTTTACAATTTGTGGCAGAATATGAACTCTTTCGCCACTATCTATAGGTTGTGACTCCTCTTCAGAATCAGATCCATCATAAGATGGATCATCTTGATAATCACCGGATTCTTCATCATCTTGAACAATTTGTTGTTGCGGCACTGTGTGTGGTTGTGGTGCCGTTTGTGATTGTGGAACCATTTTTGATGGAGACGTATGCATTTCATTCATCAATTTTGCAATAACTTCATCATCAGTAGCAACCGACGGAAGACCAAATGAATCAAACAATTCTTCATAATCAAACTGCCATGAAAAACCTTTCCTAGCGGGAATAGCAGCATTTCTTTGAACATCTACTTCGAAATGTTCTTCAACACGTTTAGATACAGTGTTAAAAACTCTTTTGTTTGGATTCCCATAGCCAGGAAACATACCAGGAACAGCCTTAGGATTAAATTTTCCTCCAGTATCTCGTATCATGATTGAACACGGTGCACCAAAGGGTTCGAAATGTTTAATGTTAGGCTTCCTTTTATGTAGCAATTCATAGCAAGTCTTTCCATGCCTCTTGACTACTAACAATCGATTCATTGTATAACATGCTGTAGCAACAGCTTCACTCCAGAAGTTAACCGGTAAACGTGAGTCGGCTAATATTGTTCTCGCAGTTTCAATTAACGTTCTGTTACATCTTTCAGCAACACCATTTGATTGCGAAGTATAAGCTGGACTGAACTGTTGTTGAATGCCTTTCTCGTTGCAAAAATTCTCCATCTGCTGATTCTTGAATTCAGTACCATTATCTATTCGAATCTTCCTAACCTTTAACATGTACAAAGATTCCAGCTTCAAAAACAACAACTTTATATTTTCAAACGTGTCAGACTTCTTCTTTAACATCACTACCCAAGAGTATCATGAGTATTCATCAGTCACTACCAAACAATATGAATCTCCAGAGATGCTTGTTCAATTAATCGGACCAAAAAGATCCATATGTAACAACTCTAGAGGAATAACAATTGAATGATGTTTCTTTGTTGCATGTGACTTTTTAGTCTGTTTGCCTTTCTTACACGGAAGACATCCTTCAGGAATTTGCAAACTCTTAACATTTACTCCCTCAACTAGATTATTATGAACAAGATTGTTCATCTTTCTCAAGCTCAAATGACCCATACGCTTATGCCATGATATTGATTCTTGTTCTGTAGCTTTGGATATGAAAGCTTGATGACCTGTTGCAGCTTTAACATGGGCTGTGGACATATCCAAAATATACAAGTCTTTATTTCTGGGAGCTGTCATAAGAATCATATCTTCCGGTATTACGTACTCTTTCTTCAAAATGTAGCATCTTTGATCATCAAAAGCAACCTTATGCTTTTTATCTGCTACTTGTGAAACTGACAGCAGATTATTTGACATCTGCTTCACAAAATTCACTTTATCAAAACTAACATTAGCATTAGAAATCACACCCTGAGCTGTAATAAAACCTCCTTCATCTCCTGCAAAAGAAACAGATCCTCCATTTGCTGACTTGACATTAGAAAGTAAGGACATGTTTCCTGTCATGTGCCGGGATGCCCCACTATCAACAATCCAGGTATTTCTACTCGGATCGTAGGTAACCTGCACAACAAGAAAAGAAGTTAGTTTGAGATGGACACCCATGCCCGAATGGCAGTGGGTTTCCCATCGACACCAATAACTTGCACATCCATCCATTGACCCTTTGATCCTGATGGATCTTTGGACTTATCAACAACCTTTGTCTCGGTTTTAGGTTTCCAAATGGTACGTTTTCCAACAGATTTCTTATAATAGTCATTCGTTTGAAAATCTGTGGTCAACCTTGACTGTACCCTTGTGGATGAATTAGCAACAGAATTTGACTTTGGTCTGTAAAAACTTTTTGATCTATTACTTGAAGTACCTATGGAACTGGTACTAGAAGCATAGTGTTTAGTTTTCGTATCAGTGTCAGATTTTCTGTTTGGTGTTTTCCAACCCTGTTGACAGTTAACAGCACAATGACCCTTTTTCCCACATTTATTACAGTTTTGAGTTCATTGAGTAGGTGCTTTTGAACTCAGATTCTTATTGGGCAAAGACTGTTTCTTGGGTGACATAGGCTTCTCAACTTGATGTTTCAAGCCCGGTCGACGGTTAGGGTGTACATATTTAGGCACATTGTTAGTATTAGGACTCCTCTTATTAAATAGTTCTTCAGTTGGTTGTGTAAGAACATATTCTTTATCTAGGTTGAGTCCCTGCTGATACTTAATAGGTGTCTGAAATATTTTCTTTCCATTAGAGTTCCTAGAGTTTACTTGTTTTCTAGGTGTGGGTCCTCTGCTTTCACTAGTCTTACCATCATTCAATGGATTTTTCAAGATAGTGATAGGTTTGGATTTTGGGGTAACAATCTCATAAACTTTTTCATACTCTGAGTCAGATTTACTGTCCTCCACTAAGCCTTCGACAACAGGCTTAGTACTATCTGATTTTTCATTCTCTACAGGCTGAACACTTAGGATTTCACTAAGGCAAGAATCTGAAGGTTTATTAATGTACTCATTCCTAAGAGGAGGAGGACACTCTTTATAACCTAAACCCTTTTTACCATCATTCTTGTTGTAGACAGTATAGTCAATGACATATGACATTCGTTGTCAAGTGTCATTTCTAGCCTTTTCTGACTCATACTTAATCTTAAACTCTTCCTTTTCTCTCTTAGCACATTCAAGTTGATTTAAGTACATCATTATGGCCTTTTGGTCACCTGAAATTGTAGCTCTTAAATCATGAACTTGATTTTCTAGAGTTTTGATTGTCTCCCTGAATTCCTTTTTATTGTTAAACTGAGTTAAATTAGTCTCATATAGGTCTTTTACCTCAAGATAAGCTGCTTTAACAATCCTAAGTTCCTGTTCTACTTCAGGACAATAAATACATCCTAAGGGGATATCATTCAGTTTAGAAACTATGCATTCAAGTTTAGCAATTTCTAACTTATGATCAGCACAATCGTTACATACCAAAGGAAATTCAGTTTGTACCTTAGAGTCACTTGATGTGTTTGCCATGAACGCGTATTCATTTTCTTCAGTCTCTGATTCAGGTTCAGATTCTAAACTAGAACTGGAACAGTCAGAATTACTCAACTCAACTGAAGTCTTGACATCATCTACTACAATAGTTTCGCCATCTGATGAAGACGAACTACTGTAATCAGTCCATACATCGCCGTCATTGTGCATTGCGTATTTGAACTTCTCATACACTCTCTTGTTAAGAACACCTCTTCTAACATATCTGATCATTGCATAAGTTCGCTCAATTCTTGCTTCCATCTTGCAGATGTAACACATGCATTCATTCACAGTACCAACACAACCAGCTTTTTCTCTTTCTTTTTTCTCACTTTCAGTTTCTTCTTCGGTCTTAGGCATTCTAACAACATTAGCATGATTTTCTTCATCAGCAAACACTGTCCAATCACAACCTTCGTCTGAATATGTTGCAATTAAGCCTTTTGATTTATCATTTCTGGTAGTATCACTGCTCGTTGTTTCAACTGGCACATTAACCTTTGTCTTATTATACTGATTGTGAAATGGATTGTGAAAACCAGTTTTCTGTGGCCTGGTACATGTTCTTTTGAAGTGTCCTAACTCATTGCAATTAAAACTTCTCACTTTTGACATATCAAAGCCTAACTTAGTATCTCTAGTAACACCTAAGCTCTGTTGACCTGTCCTTTTCAGAAATTTCTTCGCTCGTCTAATAACACTACCCATAGCCCAGAGGATATCCATCTTTTCAAGTTCATTCTCGTCAATCTACTCATAATCTTCAGCTTCTAGATGAGCATTACCAATTTGACCACCAACCATTTCATTATAAGAATTAACTACCAAAGCAACTAA
This sequence comes from Rutidosis leptorrhynchoides, assembly GCF_046630445.1. NCBI lineage: Eukaryota > Viridiplantae > Streptophyta > Magnoliopsida > Asterales > Asteraceae > Rutidosis > Rutidosis leptorrhynchoides. Next base: position 456,461,660 of record NC_092336.1, on the reverse strand, counting down.
AGCCATATCTTCCTCTACAACTGCAAGGGACCTAGTTCTTAAATTCTCAGTGTTGAGAACTACGGTTTTTGGCTCCTGTCTAATGGTGGACTGATTTGTACTAATAGGCTTACTTACTTGGGTTTGAAACATCACATTTTGAGCAGGTTGTGATCTATTTACAGCACTATCACTAGAAACAAACGCTGTCTGTAAGGGAGCATGAACATTACTCAATCCAGAAGCACCAGCTTTGTAAATTATAGGACTCTGCTGACCCTCAAGGCGTTTCTTCTTGGTTTCCATATCCAAGTCCTTTACCATCAATTTTGATGTGAATTTATCTAGGGTAAGTGATTCACCAGCAGACGAAGCTCTGTCTTCTACCTGTTCAATAAACGCATCCCACTTGTGTGGTAAACCATCTGTTAATTGTTTGATAGCTTTCTGTTCTGTAACTTCTACACCTAAGTTACCCAATTCAGAGACAAGATGACGATAACGAATGATTGTCTCCTCTAACGTTTCATGACTTAGAGCAGCAAACCTTTTCCATTCACTTTTGATTACTTTAGCTTTCTTTTCAAGATACGCTTTATTTCCTTCTACACCTATCTTAATAGCATTCCAAAGAGAATATGATGTTAAGTGCATATGATATTGATGATAAATATCACCATCTAAACCCTGAGTCAATTGAGCATAACATCTACATTCTAAGGCATATGTTTCTTTTTCGGTCACGCTATAATCTTCATACTTTTTACTATTACCATCAGTACCTAAAGGCTCTTTATATTCATGTTGTATCAAATCCCACATTCTAGGATCAAGGCCTCTAATGTAATTCATAAACCTAGACCTCCATCTAATATAATCATTTGTATTATCAAGTCTAGGAGCACGATTGGCACTGCCTGATTCACTATCAGATAGTAAAATGTTTTGAACGCCAGAAGTAATTGCCATTGCCTGATCAGACATTGTTAAAAATTAATTAAGGTTGAATCTGATCCAAAGTCGGTCGATTGAGTGGTAGTCGGTCGATTAACAGTTACAGTCGGTCGATTGTCGATGGTTAATCGGTTGAAGTTCTGTTTACATTTAGTCAAATGGTATTACTATTCTCAAACGGTCGATGTTCCTTCAATCGGTCGGTTTAGAACGAAAGTCGGTCGGTTTATAACGAAAGTCGGTCGGTTTTCAGACAATCGGTCGAACTACTGACAATCGGTTGAACTAATAACAATCGGTCGAAATAAACTAAAATCGGTCGATTGACACATAAGTCGGTCGACTGTTATTTCTCTCAGAGCTAGAATCCAAAAATCAGGTTTTTGACTTCTAAACGATTTCAAGCTCAAATTTCGAACTAAAACAACTGACCAACAGCTTAACCAACTTAGAGTGACTTCTGTAAATACTCTAAAGCAATTAAAACCAAAAGTTTAACGTAAAAGTATACAAAATTCAATCCAAAACCAATTTTAAAACAAGAACTCGTTTAAAACAATTGATTTAGCAAGCCAATGCTCTGATACCACTTTGTAGATGCTGGGAGAGGACCTTAGAATCAACCTAACATGATCTAGAGGCGGAATAACACTAGAACGAGCTTAAACAAATATCTATGGGTTTTCGGGTTCGTACGAGTCAAACCAAGATTAGATCTTGATAAACACGAAGCCTAGACTGACATTCTGTGGTATTTGTACATGAAGATAGACGTTAAACCGGACTTAGAACCATTTGTATGTGTGTGAAAAAATGTGTAGAGTCATTTACCAAAATAGTGGAGATTAACTTGGCTTAAATATCCCAAATTATATGTCAGTCGACAGTGGTTGACAGTCGGTCGACTGACTATGTCAGTCGGCCGACTGTCGAGTAACTATTCACATTACATTTAAACGTTTAAAAATATTACAGGTTCTTACATGATCGAATAATACATTAACTTTCATTGGACCTAGGAATTACAAATTATGCACTAACACTTCAAAAGTCAAGAGTTCCAACATTAGTTATTAAGCCTTCTATGACGAACCCAATAAAATGAAAAATTACAAATGGAATCTTAAATATCAGCTTTCTTCATACTATACAACGCAAATAAAGTGCAATTTCGATATCTCCATATTACCCACAAAGCAGTAGACACACTCACGTACATTCGGTCTCGAGCTTCTTTGGGCAGTTGCCACTCTTCGAACCATGTAGACCAGTCCAACCAAGAAAGAAACAGAGGCATTAGGATACCTGTCCAAATTCAGAGATGTCGCCAAACTTCAAGTGCAATATCACTATTGGAAAACAAAATGTGTAATTTTCCACACCGCAGCTACACAGAGGACATCCAATCCTGTCAATTTCCAACCCACGTATCGACAGAATTAGCTGAGTAGGTAGTCTGCGGTAACCATATATTAAATTGTTATCTTAAAAGATTAAATTCAAAGGTCTCTGTGATTTTGATCTTCGTGTGTTGATGTCAAATTTAAATGTTATCATTTGACCTTTATTTTGATACTTATTTTATCGCAAGTGTTAGATTTAGTCATCTTCTTAAATAGTTAACATTATCGTTAAAGTTATAGTAGTTTATAAAATCAAAATAGAATAGAAATCAACCTATCTTTTTTGTTCTATGATAAGTTATAATGTAATGGTGATTTAATGTTACAAGCATGTGATATTTTTCAAAATTCACATAACCAATACTTACCATTTTATTCATTTTATTGCAGATTTTAATAACTTAAAGATGGAAAGACCAAATGTGTCTATTTAGAGACAAATTTTTAGTAAACTGAAAATAGAGGGACTATAAGTGTAATACCAGTAATTTTATCATCAAAATCTAGCAATAAACACCTCATTTCTCGCATAACATTTTTCTAACATTCCAAAAAGAAAACGGGAGGAATGGGGGGGCGATTTTGGTAAATTCTTTAATTCTCCAATTTAATCATCTAAAAACTTGTCTACTACTCGTATAAGGTAAAGCCTTTATAATCTTCTTTTAATCTTTTATTTGAAATTGAAATTTGAATATGATTTGGGGGGTAAAAACCCTAGTTGGTGGATTTTGGGACACTGAGTAAATAAGTGTAGGGAGGTTGCGTGTACTCTTTTTGATTAAGAAAATAAACTTAAATCGATATATTGTGTAAAAGTAGAGATTTGATGATGGTGATGATTATTAATAAAAATCAGTTTTGATATGTATACTAAGTTGTGGTTAGCCAATAGAAGTGTTATCATTTATTACAATTAGGCAGAGAAAGTAGCCTACAAACCATTACAACAGCGGACACAAGCAGCGGCCAAAATTCATAAATTGCCTAAACTGCACTATATTTCTAAACTAAACAGTGAGTGCATTGATCCATGGAAAATGATGTAACCAATGATCAGAGACTGATCCCGAGCCATGTAAGTATTCATCTCTATCTAACAGATACTTACACATTCAAGAGGTGAAATTATAATTATCTATTGATGTAACTTTAGTAATTTGAGTATTTTGTTGACAATATAAAAATTTATGATTTGATAAAGTAAAAACATAGCTTCTGATGAGCAAATTACAACAGTATCAAACAGTACCTATGAGAAAGGAACAAACAAACATATATTAATCGAAACATGATGTCCATTTAAATATCAAACTCCTACTGTTCTGAGGGCCGGTAATCCGGCATCAAAATATTTCACTCGAAACAACATTGATATAATTTAAAATAGTTTACCAAAGATAAAAAAACAGAGCTCTTGTGTAAATCAACAAAACAAAGGTACCTGGATACGCAATTGAGCTTTTGGTATTGACTGTATGTCTATCATTTCAGACTTAACGAGGTTCCCACACTCGATTCATTCTCCTACACATAAATAACAATCAAAAAATAAAATTTATATACAACTATTATCAGTTTTGACGGTTTAGGAATGTAGTAATTGAGGTTATGATAAGTTCTTAGGTCCCCTTTTCTAGCGAACACATATGACAAATTTGGTAAATATACATTTATTCAAAGGAACACTGCCATGTAAGATAACTTACTTGGAATTCTAGTGTCTTCTTAAGTTGTTCCATAACTTCTTTAGCTGTTGGTGGGTTTTCTCTTATATCATTTAAACACCGGTAGGCGATTGTTTGAAATGCACTCAGTGCTTTCGGCACAATCTGTGCCTTTATAGCCTCAAAGACAACCTCGTTGTGTTTTCCTTCTTCAAATCTCTGTTTAATGAAACTAGGTAGATACTGACCTTCGTGTTTGCAGAACCAAAATGTTGATCTACCACACAAGATCTCAAATAAAACAACACCAAATGAATATATATCGGATTCCATGGTTAGGAAACCAGATCTTCGGTAAAGTGGGTCCACGTAGCCCTCTGTGCCGCATGCACGATCGATGATATAGTTTGTTTCTTGATTTATTGCGCTTATCAAGGAAAGCCCGTAATCAGCAAGTTTTGCTTTCCACTCATCATTTAACAGAACGTTTTCTGTTTTTATGTCCCTGTGTATCACCTTTGCCCGTAATCAACATGTTGAAAGTCCTCCATGAAGAAACTCCAATGCAGTTGCAACATCAATGCATATGTTAAGTCGTTTCGTCCAAGTAAGACGAGCATCATTTTGGTACCTATCAAGGCTTCCTCTTGATGCATACTCATAAACGATGACTTTTTCATCCTTTTCATCACAATAGCCAACCAAACGAATGACATTCTCGTGCTTATACTTGACAAGAATTTGGAGTTCATTCCGAAATTGTTTTTGTAAGGATTCAAAAGATTACCAAGTTTCCATATCCATATATGTTTATGTCTAAAATCAATTTAGTTATCATAGAAAGCGGAAGCATTTTGATTTTAATCTTTACCAAGTTTAACCACTTAAACATGAATCCCAAAATAGATCAAGTCAAGATAATATGCTTACAAAGTAAGAGAGCTAGTTTAGAGTTATACCTACTCCAAGTTAGGAGGTAATAAATGGATGAAGATGAAGATGATGAAGATGATGAACTAGCAAGTTTCTAACTTGAAACCTCAAGCTTGTAATACCCCAAACTTATCACCAACACCCTAGCTTTGGTTAGGATTTATGAACACTTGATTTTAGCTTGTAAAAAAGAAAAAGAACCTCCTTTCTCCCTTGAATAAATCACGGCCAGAATACAGCAAAAGGGGAGAAGAATGCAGTTTTTTTTCTTAATGTTTTGATGTGTATTCAAGTATTTTTGGTCTCCCACAAACCTTGGTTATTATGCACCTCAAAAATAGAAGCAACCATACAAAAGGCTAGTCAATTTGCATGCTTGCATAGATTCCCATGCCACTTCTATTTTGTTTATAAAATAAGTTTTATAAACAAAAGGGGATTTTATAAAACCATTTATATACTTGCACATTAATTATGTAAATTTTATATAAAACCAAATATATAAAATTGTAACATAACATTATTAATTATTTAACCTATAAATAATTAAATCCATAATATATAAATTATTCCATAATTTATATAATACACATCAAATAATATTTAAGAAAACCATTTTTCTTAAAGTTCAAGTGTCGCGTATTTGATCAATGAACCAATCGTTAAAATCAAATACAAATAAGGTGTCGGCAAGTTTGTTATTGGGTATGACCCGACTTGGATCATAACACGTCAGCCACATTAATTTAATATATCTCTCGGGCATACGAAATACCTTCAATCTCCCACTTGCACGAGAAACATAAGAAATTAATGCAAGTGATGGATACAGCCTAACACACCGTCCATCACCCCTAATATGTTATGACTTTGTGCCATTCAATAACATCATCCCTTTCGAGTTCCCATCTCGAATATGATTAGGTGAATCTTTCATTATTTCCTTTCGTCCTAGATGTCATGTTAAATCCAAGAGATACAGAGTGATCACTCTCTTATAGATTTAACTTTTCAGGCCTTAGACATCTGACTCTCAACGAATAAGAGGGACAAATTCCATCTTGACTACATACGTTCTAGATATACACTTTGTAATATACCTGAGTTCTTCCTTATGTACTACCATGTTTCAGAATAGCGAAGGAAAGAATCAAGGCACAGTACTTGGTGAATATCCGAACCCAATATGTGTCTCAGGTCAGAGGATATAATGATATTCTCCTTTACTCAAGATTACATGTGATCAACCACAAAGGCTCCATATAGTAAATCTTGAGAGCGGGTCTTCCAATATTTGTGTCCCACAAATATCTATGAACCTTGGTCGCAACCTTGCCCTACATTCACCATTTGAATGTTAACCAATCCAAGTTCATAATAGCCTAAACCTCACACTTGTTCCCACAAATGTGATCAACTACGGAATTTCGAATAATAGTTTATTCATGGATAAAATATGCAAAATTGGAACATGACTCATAAATAAATTAATGCCATAATCATATTAATGAATTTGAACTAATTCGTTCCGTTACAATACATAAAGTAGATCAATTCCAATCACTAGAATATCGAAGCCCTAACGCACAAACATGTCCCTCATGTTTTGGCCCATGTAAAAGCTTCGTGAGTGGATCCGCAACATTATGATCTGTGTGAACTTTGTGAATACATATCTTTCCCTTTTCAACCTCATCCCTGATGTAGTTGAATCTCCGCTCAATGTGACGAGTCTTTTGATGAGCACGAGGTTCCTTGATTTGAGCAATCGCACCCTCGTTGTCACAAAAGATCTCAAGAGGGTCCTGAATGGAAGGGACCACTCCTAACTCGTCGATGAATTTCTTCATCCATGCAGCTTCCTGAGCTGCCAGTGAGGCGGCAATGTACTCCGACTCTGTAGTGGATAACGCAACAACTTCCTGTTTCGCACTCTTCCAAGAGACCGCACCACCATTTAACATGAATACATAACCGGATTGTGACCGAGAGTCATCTCGATCAGTTTGGAAACTCGCGTCCACGTAACCTTTTACAACGAGTTCCTCCTCACCAGACCCATATATTAGAAACATATCCTTAGTCCTTCTAAGGTATTTCAATATACATTTAACCGCAGTCCAATGACTATTTCCTGGGTTATTCTGGTATCTACTTGTCAAGCTTAGAGCGCATGACACATCCGGTCTAGTACATATCATTGCATACATGATAGACCCAATAGCAGATGCGTATGGGACTTTCTTCATTCTCTCTTGTTCATCTTTCGTGGTAGGACACTGAGATGAATTGAGAATGGTTCCTCTTTGAATAGGTACCAAACCTTTCTTAGAGTTTTCCATCTTGAACCTTTTCAAGACCTTATCAATGTATGTACTTTGACTTAAGCCTATCAATCTCTTGGATCTATTCCTATAGATTCCAATCCCCAATATATATTGTGCTTCTCCAAGATCCTTAATGGAGAAGCAACTTTTTAACCAAGTTTTGACCTCTTGCATTGTGGTTATATCATTCCCAAATAATAATACGTCATCCACATATAGCACAAGGAACATTATGGAGCTCCCACTAGCCTTCTTGTATACACAAGCTTCATCACCATTTTTAATAAAGCCAAATTTCTTTGCCTCTTCATTAAAACGATGATTCCACATTCTCGATGCTTGTTTCAACCCATAGATTGATTTCTTTAACTTGCATACTTTTTTAGGATTTTTCGGATCGACAAAACCTTCGGGCTGTACCATATAGACATCTTCCTCAAGATATCCATTTAGGAAAGCGGTTTTGACATCCATTTGCCAAATTTCGTAATCATAATGAGCAGCGATGGCAAATAATATCCTAATAGACTTTAGCATTGCCACAGGCGAGAAGGTTTCATCATAGTCAACCCCTTGAGTTTGAGTGAAACCCTTTGCTACAAGTCTAGCTTTGTATGTATCCAAGTTTCCATGTATGTCGGTTTTCATCTTGAAAATCCACTTGCAATCAACTAGCTTAGAGCTAGGAGGTTGCTCAACAAGTTCCCAAACTTGGTTTTCATACATGGATTGCATCTCGGCGTTCATGGCTTCCTGCCATTTATCTTTATCTATCCTTGATAAAGCATCTTTGTAGTTTGTCGGTTCATCCAAATCAACCGTATAGCAACCATCCACGAGAAACCCATATCTCTCGGGAGGATTACTAATCCTACTAGATCTTCGAACGTCTTGTGTACCTTGATCATCCACTTGATCATTTTCAGCATCCTCATGTTGAGTGCTAGTGTCAACCAATTGTGTATCATCGGCTTGATCTTGTACCTCTACAAGATCTATTTTTCTTTCACCATCACCTTCCATAAGGAACTTGGTTTCAAGGAATTCCGCTTTCCGAGCTACAAATACCGTTTGCTCGGATGGATCATAGAAGTAATATCCCATGTCATCTTTGGGATATCCTATGAAGATACACTTTGTGGATCGAGCATGTAGCTTATTTGCTACATAACGCTTAGGATAAGCTTCACATCCCCATACTTTCAAGTATGAAAGAGAAGGAGGTTTTCCAAACCACATCTCATGAGGAGTTCGTTCCACTTTCTTGGTTGGGGCCATATTTAAAATACGAGCCGCGGAGCTTAGACAATAACCCCAAAATGATAGAGGTAACGAGCTTCTAGCCATCATAGATCGAACCATATCCATTAGGGTTCGGTTCCTCCTTTCGGATACTCCATTAAGTTGGGGTGTTCCGGGTGGAGTAAGTTGTGAGATGATCCCACAACTCCTAAGATGATCTTGGAAGGCATCGCTTAGGTATTCACCTCCTCTATCGGTACGAAGTACCTTGATTGTCCTATTGAGTTGATTTTGTACCTCGTTTTGATATTCTTTGAATGCTTTAAACGTTTCGTCCTTGTGTCTTAGTAAATAGACATATCCGAAACGACTAAAGTCATCAATGAAAGTAACAAAGTATCTTTCACCATTCCTAGTCATGGGTTTAAAGGGTCCACATACATCCGAATGTATTAATCCCAATAAATCTTTAGCCCTTTCATAGGTCCCTTTGAAAGGTGCTTTAGTCATCTTGCCTTGTAAACAAGATTCACATACTTCAAACGAATCCATTTCATTTGATTTCAAAAGTCCATTCTTTTGAAGTGTATGTATTCGGTTCTTGTTTATGTGACCAAGGCGACAATGCCATAAGTAGGAATCACTCAAATCCCTTTTGAGTTTCTTGGTGCTTGTATGGTACATTGAGCTACTAGATGATGTGTCATCATGAACCAATTCATAAATTCCATTTGAAGGCGAAGCCTTGAAATAGAATACATTATCTTTAGAAACATGAATATCATCATCAATAAAATTAACAACGTAACCACATTGTTTTAAGCGAGAAATAGAAATAATGTTTCTACACAAATCCGGAGCATACAAAACATTTTCTAAAATAAGTTCCAATCCGCTTGGAAGCTTCAAAATAAAATCTCCTTGAGCTTTAACATGCACCTTTGCACCATTGCCCATATAGAGACTTGATGTTCCCACCTTATGATCACTTCTTTTGAACCCCTGCAAAGAATTGCAAATATGAGTTCCACATCCCGTGTCTAATACCCATGTATTAGAAGAAGTAATACTAAGCTCTATATATACCATATATATATTACCTGAGGTTTGCCCTGCATCCCTCTTGTCCTTCAACTCTTTAAGATAGACCGGACAGTTTCGTTTCCAATGACCCATCTCACCGCAACCGAAACATGGGTCTTCCTTGGGGTTTGCCTTCTCGGCTACCTTTTGCTTCTTAGCCTTGTTGATGGTTGGGGTAACCATCTTCCCCTTCCCTTTGCCTTGATGGGCGGGTCCTTTTCTCTTAGCCACTTTTGGCTTAGAGGTGTTACCTTTAGACCCACTTTGATCGATTGCTAACACGGGTAAAGCCCTTTTACCCATGCTTGTTTCCGCCGTCCTAAGCATACCATGAAGCTCACCTATGCTCTTATCCATCCCATTCATGTTGTAATTAATTACAAATTGATCAAACCTCTTTGATAGGGAGTTAAGGATAAGATCGGTGGCTAACTCATTAGATATGTTAAGGTTGAGACGGTTAGCACGATCGATAAGGCTTTTCATCTTAAGTACATAAGATGAAACCGATTGGGATTCGTCCATACGACAAGCATGAAGCGCCCGAACCGTTTCGAAACGCTCAACACGTGCTTGTTGGAGAAACATCTCCTTCAATTGTGTTATCATGTCGTAAGCGCTATGATGCTCGAAATCCTTTTGGAGTTCGGGTATCATAGTCCCAAGCATTAAGCATGAGACTTGAAGGGAGTCGTGGCAATACTTATCGTAAGAGGCCATTGCCTCCACATCACTCTCATCCGGTTGATCGGGAATGGGGTCCTCAAGCACATACATTTTATCCTCTTGTTTGAGGACAATCCGAAGATTGCGGAACCAATCCATAAAGTTTGTATGGTTGAGTTTGTCTTTCTCGAGGAGAGACCGTAACGATAGGTTGTTAAAGTTAAGTGGTGCGTTGTTCATGTTGTTGTTGTTATTAGCGGCCATCTACAAAATTCAACAAAGTTCCTTTAAGTATTGATTTCAAATTTAATAGACAATACCCTTTAATTTGTTTTATTAAATGTTAGAATCCAACGGTAAATCAAATTTCGGTTAGGTGACCTTTATCCCGTCATTTGATTTAGCTAGGTAGTCATAATGACAATTGCAATCCTTTTGCAACTTCTAAGTTATGGGATCATGCAATCCTTTTGCATGGCATATTAATCCCATCAACGCCTATTTGTTCCTCATGCTTCGGTGACCCTAAGTTCATGATTCCCAAATCAAGTCGTCCTACTTGTGTAGACATGTAGACTTAACATACAAGTGGTTAGGTGACCTTTATCCCACAAGCATGCAAAGTGTACTTTATTCATATTAGTTCACTCATGACGGTTAGGTGACCTTTATCCCATCATGAGATTCCTAATATGTCTAAGTGTTTCCACAAAAGGATGGCGTTTAACTTGTTTATCTTGTATTAGTAAAGGGATTTTAGGTTTTCTACATTCTAGTTTAGAAAACAAAGTGCTATACACCAACATGCATTTGGTGTGTAGTATGTTTATGAAAAACCCATTTTTATGTGCCTTTTAGTAACCAATTACTAGTTTTAACCATTTCATTACCCTTTTAAATAAACCATTTTATTCAAGTCTAATAACCAATTATTAGTGTCATTTTGTTATGTTTTATTATAACCAATTATAATGTATTATGCAAGTTCTTAACATGTGATGATCTTGAAGCAACCAAACATACAAACATACACAAACATGCATAACAAAGTGTTCACAATCAAGAGCCATTTTGGTGGACATTTGTTTAGCCAAAAAACAAATGTCACCTAAGAGTGTTAACCAAAGTAAGAGATTTTTACCAAAATCTCCCACTTAATCTTGTAATCTTCAAATGCTCCATCTTGTAATCTTCATCTTCATTTTACAAAATTATATCCTAATACAATTTTTCTAGAAAATGAAATAACAACCTATTCTATTTTACAAACCAAAATAGAACAAATTACATACAAAATTACAAGATTAATTACAACCTTTCCAAACCAAAAATTACAAAATTATTACAACCATAAGAATGAATATTACAAATCAAGAATAATCACCAAATCATTCAACCAAACAAACACACGGTCTAGGCTCGATTGTGAACAACAACATAACAATAATCTTGGCCAAACTTGAAGTCCAAACCCACTTTTGGAGCTCCAAAAATTCGGCCTACACCATAAACCCCACCAAAACTCAAAATTTTTACATTCTACTTTCATGCATGTTAGTAGATTGTAAAATAAATGAGTTTTCTAGCCAAAAACAAGAAGCATATTCCTATGACTTTGGCTCTTGATACCATTGTAAGGATTCAAAAGATTACCAAGTTTCCATATCCATATATGTTTATGTCTAAAATCAATTTAGTTATCATAGAAAGCGGAAGCATTTTGATTTTAATCTTTACCAAGTTTAACCACTTAAACATGAATCCCAAAATAGATCAAGTCAAGATAATATGCTTACAAAGTAAGAGAGCTAGTTTAGAGTTATACCTACTCCAAGTTAGGAGGTAATAAATGGATGAAGATGAAGATGATGAAGATGATGAACTAGCAAGTTTCTAACTTGAAACCTCAAGCTTGTAATACCCCAAACTTATCACCAACACCCTAGCTTTGGTTAGGATTTATGAACACTTGATTTTAGCTTGTAAAAAAGAAAAAGAACCTCCTTTCTCCCTTGAATAAATCACGGCCAGAATACAGCAAAAGGGGAGAAGAATGCAGTTTTTTTTCTTAATGTTTTGATGTGTATTCAAGTATTTTTGGTCTCCCACAAACCTTGGTTATTATGCACCTCAAAAATAGAAGCAACCATACAAAAGGCTAGTCAATTTGCATGCTTGCATAGATTCCCATGCCACTTCTATTTTGTTTATAAAATAAGTTTTATAAACAAAAGGGGATTTTATAAAACCATTTATATACTTGCACATTAATTATGTAAATTTTATATAAAACCAAATATATAAAATTGTAACATAACATTATTAATTATTTAACCTATAAATAATTAAATCCATAATATATAAATTATTCCATAATTTATATAATACACATCAAATAATATTTAAGAAAACCATTTTTCTTAAAGTTCAAGTGTCGCGTATTTGATCAATGAACCAATCGTTAAAATCAAATACAAATAAGGTGTCGGCAAGTTTGTTATTGGGTATGACCCGACTTGGATCATAACACGTCAGCCACATTAATTTAATATATCTCTCGGGCATACGAAATACCTTCAGTTTTTCCCCTTGACCACCTGATGTATCCAATCGCTTCGCAACAATGGTATCGAATCCATCACCATTAGGAACTTTTCCTCTATAAACGTTTCCAAAGCCTCCTTTTGCCTTATGTTATAGATAAGTATTTATTTAGAAGGATAGCAAGACTAATAGAATTCTACATTTTTCATGTGCTTAGACACTCACTTGTATGATATATCCATATCAGTAATTCAAATCAACCTAAGATAGTTTAGTGGTTGGGTCGTGATATCATTATAAGAGGTCTCGTGTTTAAACCTTACTAGCATCGAGGTGACCAAAAGAGTAGAACCGGTCACGGGACCTCTGAAGTTCTATCTGTACTTTATGTATGTTAAACTAACATGATTAAAAATTAAAATATGTAAGCACTTTTATTGGTGTTAAAGATATATGAAAGAATATTAAGAGAGAAGCTTCAACTTACTTGGAAGAATAAGGCGTGCTCAAGCTCCTCCACAACAACTTTCATTGTTGGACGTTGGTCCTGAGTTTCTGCTAAGCATTCATACGCAATTTTAATAAATGTTTCCAAAGAATTCTGATTAGGTCCTCTATTTAGGGTAAACTTGTAATCCCGAATTCCTTCCTTTATGTTAGGATCTATCAATTTCGTTAGTGTCTGCTCATGAAAATGTCGTTGTGCCACATAAGCTATCCCTCTGTCACTCTCTTCAATGTATGTTGGGTCATCGGCTAACCTCCCACAAAGAACTTCTAACAAAAGTACTCCAAAACTATATACATCTGATTTTCTTGTAAATTTATGGTTCTTTTGAAATACTGGATCAGCGTACACAGTTTCCTCAATCCTTTTAAGATGAGGAACCTCACCATCTTGATTCCTCGACAAGAGCACTGAGTTCAAAAAGTAAAAAATTCCCCCCCCCACACCACAATTCTCGTCCAACCCAATGTTACTGCTCTGTATACAACAGTTAATGATCATCTTTTGATCTTCCATTTCATGGTGGAGATATTTCAATCCACGTGCAACATCAAGACATATTTTCAAACGTTTTACCCATGTAAGATTACTTGGCTTGTCGTCGTTGTTGATGTTCTTAAGATGATCACTGAGAAATCCATTAGAAGCATGATCAACGACAAGGAACTTATAAGCACGTTCAGGACAAAACCCATGTAGAGTGACTATGTTGGGATGCTTACAGTTATTAAGCATTTCAATTTCTGTGATGAACATTTGATTTGCTTTCTTACCTGGCATGAATTCTTTTACATATACATTTTTCTCAACTTTGGGTAGTTCGCCTTCATGTATAACATAGTGTCTCTCAAAACGTGATTCCCATGTTTTTACAGCTTCTAGTATTTCATCGTGCGGAATCTTCAAATGCATCAAATGTTTAGCATATATTAGTTTATCTTCATCATCATAATCATCAACGTCATTGTCATTATCATCATCAAGATCCCAATAAGGAGAGCTAAAGTTACGAAGGCCTAGAAGTGGTAATTGTTCATCAAAAATTTGGTCCTCCACCTTTAAGCAATAAGTAGAACAAAAGAAAGTAAATAATACACACACAAAAATAAAAAATAAAATAATGTTTCCTCAATATGTAATATACATTTTTTACTTTGATAAGTTATGTCTAGTTAAGTTTTATATAAGGTTTTGATGGAGATGGAAATACTCAAATTGAAGTCAATGCTGAAGTCAACAGTAAAGTCAATGCTAAAGTCAACACTGGAGTTAGACCAAAGAGAAACGTGGGAATGCCAGCTTGAGCAAGTGATTATCAGTTGAGAACTAACAGCAGAAGGAAGAAAGATTTAGTTAGTTAGTTGTTTGTTATAATTGTACACGTGTCATAATCTGGTAGTATAGTTATTTGGGTATGAACGGTAGTGATGTAATCGCAATGTAACAAAACTGTTGAATGTTAATGAGAAAGATAACAAATTTCTGAGAATTGAACTCTTTTCCTTTCTAATTGCTTTGGAGACTTGGCCGTCTTGAATAATGAATAGGAAATATCAGGTTTTTTGTTGTTTGAGTTGGTTAATTACTAGCAATAGGTATTAGAGTAATCACGGGTTGGTTATTGTTTACATATGTTATTAACGGTGTAAGATATTAACTTACTTGAAGGAGTAAAGCCTGCTCGAGCTCATCGACAACGACATTCATTTTTGGCCGATGGTCTGGAGTGTTCTCTAAACACACAGACGTAATTTCAATAAATTTCTTTAAAGAAGCTTTGTTGAGTCCACTTTCTCTATTGATTGTAGAATCTACCTTCCAATCTGTAGTTCCTTCGTTGATGTATGTTTGCAAATAATCAGCCAAATCTAGTTTAAGTGTCTCTCGGATAAAGTTGGTATCGACTGGTTTCCCAAGTAGAACCTCTAACAAAACTACTCCGAAACTATATACATCTCTTTCTCTTTCAAACTTAGTACTTGTCGTCATAAATTCTTTGTTAATTTCAATCTTTGCCCCGCAATTCTCATCCAACACAATATTTTCACTTCTTATATTACAATTTATGATCATTTTTTGGTCTTCCATCGTAGTGAAGATATTTCAATGCATGAGCAACATCAAGGCAGATTTTCAATCGTTTTGCCCAAGTAAGAACAAACTTGTCTCTTAACTTCCCACCAGTATTCACTAAGGTTTCCATTTGAAGCATGCTCAATGACAAGAACCATCTCAGAACCTTCATTACAAAATCCAACTAGAGGGACTATCTTGTGATGCTTACAAGTAGTAATCATTTCAAGTTCGCTAATGAATACTTCTTCTCCTTTATCGCCTTCTCCGGCGAATATGCGTTTTATAACCACAGTGCTCAACCTTTTTTGGTAGGCCATCGTTATTATTCCCTTCCAGAGAGGAAGGATTTAGTTTATCAAAATGGTCGAGTTCAACTTTGTATAAGTTATAATATGTTGTCATCCCAATTCGGTATTCATAAGAAAAGTCATTCGTCGCCAACATTATATCACCGAGTCGAATCTTCAAGTCACTCACTTGAATATTCAATTGTTTTAATTTATTTTTCTGCAAGACGAGCGGAAATGATGTTACTGTGACACTTGAAAGACGACTGGGGATAATTAATAGTATACATAGAGAAACTATGTATGAGATATTTCTTTTATAAAGCTTTTCCTCATGAGAGAAGTTTTTACTACTTTTGAATTGATACATATATACCAAAGACAACAAAAGTAGAGTCAAACTTAATTTGTGTTCTTGGAGTTCTTTAGTTAGAAATTCGAACATCAAAACTACTTCCTCTTCCCATTCAGGTATGTAACGAATGATTGACTTGAAAATGTTAATAATTTCATGTTTGAAAGTAGATCGCAATGAAAAGGAAGATGAAATACATAAAATAATTTAAAAGGTTATAAGCACGTGAACTTAAACTTAACGGGACAATTAACTTTCGTTAGAGCTAAGGGTACAATTGAGAATAAATAATGTCATTGAGGATTGTTTGTGTAGTTATAAATTGAGAGGGATGAAAAGAGCAAAAAAAAAAAAAAGTAACAACACAGATAATTTAAGCAATTTTGTCTAGTTATTAAAGTAAAAAATAGTAAATAAGATGTACAAATAGTTTTCCATGAAACGCAATAGTAATAATAATCAGTAATTAGTACGAAGTAATAGATAATAACCCAAAATAAAAACAAACTTAATTAATCGATCCATCACAGACTGAATACGTTCATTTTGTAACCTCTATATTAACAACCCATTTGTTGACAGTTACTTTACCATCAATTAAAACAACAAGAAAGAAGTTAACGCGGAATTATAACAAATTACTATAATAGGGAGTATAATGAATGCTACTAAAGGAATAAGGATGTTACCAGATTATCATATGAGACCTGAAGTTCCAATGCGTTCTCAAGTTCATGTGTAATACTGTTCATATCAGGACCGTGTATTCGTTCTTTATTTATGCAAGAATATGATATGTTTGAGAAGCTAGTGAGTGATTTTTCGGACATATGATTCCTTAAATCTGGAAGGATTATATCATTCACTGTGTCGTTTTCATAATGAAATCTGACCAATGATGCCAAAAACATATTATCCTCATCCGCATTTGGAATAAATGCTTTCCTCCCACATAATATCTCCCATAAAACAACGCCAAATGAGTAGATGTCTGACTTGTGGGTCACACCTCCGGTCTTCGGGATTTCTAGGTCCACATACCCTGTTGTGCCAATAGCATCTGAAAGGTGAACCTCCTTTCGGTCTACTGAATATTTGACAGTATTCGAAACCCGATAACTTGGGCATAAATTTGCTATCCAATAATATGGTGGAGTTGTTGACGTTACGATGTATGAATTTTTCTTTTTTTTTTGAAATAGTAATATTTGGTAACATGTTTACAAAACTAGAAATTTTGAAAAAAACTTAATAAAACTAGTAAAACCGGAGTTTCAAACTCCGGTTTGGCCAAATCGGTGTTCTAAAGTCCGGTTTCTATCTACTTTGCCCACATGGCAGAGTGACATGGCAAACCGGAGTTTCAAACACCGATTTGCCGCGTGACATTTTTTTTTTAAGGGATTCTGGGATGAGCTCATTTATTTTTTTAGAAAAAAGTTTTAATTGTTTTTGCTAGATTTAAGGGATGAATATCAATTATTAATAAGCTAATTTGAAACTTCTTTTAATATAGTTTGAGAAGTGAAAGTTCATATAGTTATTACTCGGTAATACGTATGAATTTGTTTGAATGAATGTAATGTTGGGAAATGGAATGGACTCTGAGCTGTGTGATTTGGTCTCTATGCATGAGTAAAAATTAGTTGAGAAGTCATCATGTCATCTACGCATTATTTAACTATATATATATATATATATATATATATATATATATATATATATATATATATAATTTTTAGAACAATTAAAACTTTTTTCTAAACAAATAGACGAGCTCATCCTAGAATCCCTTAAAAAAAAATGCTACGTGGCAAACCGGTGTTTCAAAGTCCGGTTTGCCATGTCACTCAGCCATGTGGACAAAGTAGATAGAAACCGGACTTTGGAACACCGGTTTGTCTCAAACCGGAGTTTCAAACTCCGGTTTTACTAGTTTTGTAAAGATTTTTTCCAAATTTCTAGTTTTGTAAACATATTACAAAATATTACTATTTCAAAAAAAAAATCACGATGTATGACAGAATAACTGCGTCCATCCTCATTATGGATGTAACTTAATGCGCGCGCAACACCAACACATATCCTCAATCTTTGGATCCATGTGAGTCTCTCTTTGTTTATATGCATCAAGAGACTTCCCTTGGCACAACACTTGTTTATAATGATCTTCTCATTTTTTTGGTCACAAAACCCGATAACGGAAACGAGATTTTCATGATTGAGAATCGAAAGCATAGAGAGATCTCTGTCCAGAACTCAATGACTCCTTGTTGATACCTAGGGTCTAATCTCCGAGCAGCAATTTTCAACGACTTCCCGGACCGTAAGAGCTGTCCCTTGTACACTTTTCCAAAGCTGCCCGATGATATTTCTGTCATCAAAGTTGTTGGTGGCCACTAGTATGTCATCAAGTGGGACTTGTAAGCTAAGTGAGCAAACTCCCTGATTGTAGATGTCATTTATCTGTTAATCAAATGATAAAGATCCGAGTAAAAACCAATAATTTGCAGATGATTGTAAAAGTTATAGCGAAGGGAATTGAAGAAAATATATAAGAAACCACACACACATATATGCAAGCTACTAGTAGACCTTTAATACTGTCATAACTTTTCTAAAATGAATGCAAAATTTTTATACTGTAAAGTTGATATTCGCTCATAGAAAATTACAAATAAAAACTGGGTACATGTCGGTATTAAGGTTTGGTCAGACCGTCGTTACGCTTTCGTGAGGTACGAATCCGGTGTGATTGCTGATGCTGCTATCAAAAAGATGAACGGGGTCTCTTTATTTGGTAAGAAGCCGTTCGTTGGTACCGCTTCCCGTAACCATAAATCTGGTCCTACTTCCGTGGTTCTTAATCGGGTACGTTCTTCGATTTTGAGGGTTAATCTTTGTGTTAACTACGATCTGGTTAACAAATTAAGGTCATATGCCCTTCTGATCGACCATCGTCCGTTTTCATATCGTAAATTAATTTCTATTTTAACCCGCAAAGCTGTTCTCGCAAACCAAATCATTAAATGGGGTTCGTTTGGATATATCGTGATGTGTATTGACGAAGAACACTTAAACAAGATTTGTTCCGAACACCCTAGTAAAGATGGTTTGATTTCCATCTCTCCCTTTTCAAATCGGGCTGATAAATTCTTTCGATTTTCTTGGATTGAGATATCCGGTATCCCGGTTAGTTTTTTTTTCTTTTCGGAATGCAACATCAATGAGTTAGCAGCAGGATTTGGAAAAGTCCTTTTCGTTGTTCGTTCTTCGACTGATTTGAAACATATTGGTACGGCTTTTGCGTTTATTGAATTAGAGAGTCCGTTGCTTGTTGATGTCACAAATGAAATTCGAAATAATTTGGGGTCGGAATCGTTCTTCATTCATGTAAGCGAAGTTACTCCAAAAGTCCAAATGATTATTGTCATGTTTTGATGATGAGTTCCCACCTACAGTTTTGGCAAATTATAATCGGGCGGTGTGTGAGGGTGATGTAATTGCTAAAGGTGATCGTTTGTTAGATAGATTGTTCCCTTCTAATCATAGGTTTACCAGTAACGAAGGGGTTTCTATAACAGGTTACACAAAATGTGAAGCGACATTTGAACGTCGGGCTTAATTCCGTAAGTGTTGATCCACCGGCCACTGATTTGAATGAGGTCCCTTCTGTCCTCGATAGTGATACGGTCAACTCTGCTTTAGTTGAGTTGATATTATACATAATAATTGATATACATATTAACGGATGAATAGTTGATATAACTATTGACGGATGAATTTTGTCATGCTCGACCCATTTGATCCATTCACAATACCCATTAGACCTGTCTCTATTTATGGAACTTCAGGATGTGATACCCATTTGACCCGTTCTTTTATATTTTGTATAAGACCCAATAGGTTAAAGAAAAAACTCATTGAACTTTTTTTAAATTTTGGTTTTATTAATAATAGGCCTAATTATTTTCAAGACCCAATTGACCCGACAGCTTAACTCATTCGACCCAAATTTGAGAGTATGGGTCTCAATTGCCAGGATAGTAACCTTCTCCATCGATCATCCACTTTCCTGAAGCTCGAGTATCATATAACACATAATTAATCTGTATCAGAAAATGACATTTGAGTTTCATTAAGCCACACTTCAAATGAAACACTAGACATTCAATCACGTTTTAATCTCTGGATATGGAAAGGAATTGATCAGTTTTAATACATTGTACTGGTCGGTTTTGATTAACGTTGGATTGATTCAATATGTTTTTATTTGGTTACGATTTATATCCATATAGTTTGATCTATACATGGAAGGTCCTATTGGTAACTATGGTAAGAAGCCGTTTGATAGTAATTTTGATAAGCAGTCGTTGCTTGTTCCTTGTGGTACACGAGCTGTTATCTCCATCTTGATCCTTGGGAGATGACGTAAACCATGAGATCGATCCCGAGCCTAGTAACTATTCATCTATTTCTAACAAGTACTTCCACATTTAAGAGGTGAAATTTAAATAATCTATTAATTTAGCTTTAGTAAATTGAATATTTGATTGACAATAAAAATAAAAATAATAATAAGAAAAACAAAGCTTCTCATGAGCAGATTACAATTCTATCAAACAGTACTAATGAAAAAGGTACAACATATAGCAATTGAAACACGATTTCCATTTAAATATCAAACTCCTACTGTTCTGAGAGCTGGGATCCGGGATCAAATTATTATTATTTTTTTCCTAAAACCACAATGATATAATTAAAAATAGTTTATCAAAGATATAAAAAAAATAGCTCTTTTTTGGATCAAGAATACAAAAACGGGTAATATTCATGAAATTTGTTACGGAAACAAAATCAATTCCTGGGAGTTAAAAGACATACCTGGATATGCAATTGTGCTTTTGGTATCGAAAGTATCATTTCAGGTTTAACGAGGTTCCTACACTCGATTCATTCTCCTACGCATCAATTAAACAATCAAAAATAAAAATGTATATATAACTATAATCAGTTTTGGTAAATATACATTCATTTTAAAAAACGTTGCCATTGTAAAACTAAGATTAACTTACTTGGAGTTCCAATGTCTTCTTAAGTTGTTCCATAACTTCTTTAGCTGTTGGTCGATTTTCTCTATCATCATTTAAGCACCGGTCGGCGATTGTTTGAAATGAACTCAATGCTTTCAGTACAATCTGTGCCCTTATAGCCTCAAATACGACCTCATTGTGTTTTCCTTCTTCGAATCTCTGTTTAATAAAACTAGGAAGAAACTGACCTTCATGTTTGCGGAACCAAAACGTTGATCTTCCACACAAGATCTCAAATAAAACAACACCGAATGAATATATATCTGATTCCATGGTTAAGAAACCAGATTTTCGGTAAAGTGGGTCCACGTATCCCTCTGTGCCGCATGCATGATCGATGATATAATCTGTTTCCTTATTTATTACACTTATCAAGGAAAGTCCGTAATCAGCAAGTTTTGCCTTCCACTCATCATTTAATAGAACATTTTCCGTTTTGATGTCTCTATGTATCACTGTTGACTGTGTTGTAACTCCTCCATGAAGGAAATCCAATGCAGTTGCAACATCAAGGCATATGTTAAGCCGTTTCATCCATGTAAGATGAGTATCATTCAAGTACCTATCAAGGCTTCCTCTCGATGCATACTCATAAACAATGACTTTTGCACCTTTTTCATCACAATAGCCAAGAAGACGGATGATATTTTCATGCTTGTAATTGAAAAGAATTTGGAGTTCATTCCGAAATTGTTTTTCCCCTTGACCCCCTCTTGTATCCAATCGCTTTGCAACAATGGTATCGAATCCATCAACTTTAGATACTTTTCCTATATAAACGTTCCCAAAGCCTCCTTTTCCAATGCAATTATCATCATGGAAGTTCTGTGTTGCCTTTGCTATATCTTCAAGTGAAATTCTGGGGTCATCCGTATTGTTTTCCTATAAACTACAACCGCATCAAATTTCAAGAAGTATGATACTTATAATCAACTAAATCCCAAAGTACATACAAGACAACAGAAAAGAAAATGTAGTTGAAGCTTTAACTTACTTGGAAGAATAAGGCTTTCTCAAGCCCCTCGACAACCGCTTTCATTGTTGGACGTTGATCTTGAGATTCTGCCAAACATTCACACGCAATTTTTATAAATGTTTCCAAAGAAATCAGATTTGGTCCTCTACTTGGGGCAAACATGTTGTCACCACTTCCTTCCTTTATGATAGGATCTATCATTTCCATAAGTGTTCTCTCATGGAAACCTCGTTGAGCCACATAAGCTAGCCCCATGTCACTCTCTTCAACGTAAATTGGGTCATCGGCTAACCTCCCACAAAGAACTTCAAATAAAAGTACTCCGAAACTATATACATCTATTTCTCTTCTCAATTTATGGTTCTTCTGATATTCTGGATCAGTGTATACACTTATTTCCTCAATCTTATTGAGATGGAGAGCATATTCATCTTGATTTGGAGACAACATCACTGAGTTCCCAAAGTAAACAATCTTCGCCCCCCCAGTTCTTGAACAATCCAATGTTGCTTCCCTTTATAGAACCGTTTATGATCATCTTCTGGCCTTCCATCTCATGGTGAAGATATTTCAAACCACGTGCAACATCAAGGCAAATTTTCAAACGTTTCATCCAAGTTAGAGTAATAGGCTTGTCTTTGATGTATCTAAGATGATCGTCAAGGAATCCATTAGAAGGATGCTTAATGACAAGCAAATTAAAAATTTCATTTACGTTACAAATTCCAAGTAGAGTGACTATATTCTTACGCTTACAGTTAACAAGCATTCTCGTTTCTGTCTTCACCACTTGTTTTGCTTGCTCAGTCGCTCCAGAGATGAGGTGTTTTACGTCTATAGTTTTCCGTCTCTTGGCTAGTTTACCTTTAAATATTTGATAGTGGGTGGTAGTCCTGTATTTTTCAGAAAAGTGTCTTGTAGCCAACGTTATATCATCGAATGGAATATGTAACCTACATAATTTATCTTCCTGCATAATTTTGATAACCGATTAAGAGAAAAGCGTGTTAGAGGTTATACAAGCTAATAATATGTTGGGGAATTGGTAGCAAGCCCTAACAAGAATCTGATAACCACAGTTATCAGTCACCGACCAACAAACAGATAATTGACAAGAACACACAAAGATAACAGATAAAATAAGAGCAAGAAACGTAAAGAACAAGGAATTTAACGCGGTTATATCTAATCGTTTAATTTAACGATCAGTTTATTCCACAGCCAAACAGATAGTGTTTTCTTATTGATTTTTCGTAGGTGCATAAAGATACAATGAGAATAGGGTTCCAATTTATAGGGCAATAAACGAATCCTTTCCAAAACCAGAAAAACTTGTTGAACACGAACATCCTCGCATTTCGCGAGCTCACCTCGCGTTTCGCGAGGCCTTCCCAAACGCGAGAACCTACTTCCAAACGCGAGATTCCCAGCTTCCACAAAAGTTCGATCCATGCCACATTTTGTGTTTTGGACCACAATTTTGCGTTTTGCGAGATCAGCAGCTTCAGCAACTTGTTTTTGATTTGTTTCTCATCCGTTTAACATCTTCAAACTCAACATAATATTAATGAGTGAAACTTAAAATAAACGGTGTCATTTGTATGACCTTTAGAAACATGAGTGTTTGTAGAAGTAACACCATTTTTGTTAGTGTATCTAATATCGTTATTAGACATTTGTCTTATGTTATGTAAACTTAGTTACTAAGAAAACTTAGCTATTAAGTTTTCTTAGCTATTAAGTATTCTTAGTCATTAAGTATTCTTAGCTATTAAGTTTTCTTAATTATTAAGTATTCTTAGTTATTAAGTATTCTTATCTATAAAGAATACTTAGATATTTTAGTTTTCTTACTAGTTAAGAAATTATCGGTATTCGTGATACTTACCTCCTAAGATTTCTTAGAGGTAAAGTAAGTCACTTTTTGTAAGCCTATAAATAGGAGTGTAATTAAGAGTTGGAATATATAACCGACCTTCAAATTATATCTATTCTACATTTCCATTATTTATTTCAATCTACTTAGCAACAAAGACATGCTATTTTAATCTTTAGCAACAAAGTCTTGCTATTTTAATCTTTCAAGTGTAGAATTCTATTCTATTCTTGAACATTTACAGTGGTATCAGAGCTCTCTTCTTAAAGGGCTGTTTTATTCACGATAAAAAAAAAAAATATTAGACTAGACATGGCATCTAGTTCAACTGCTTAAGCAATTCCATTATTTAATGAATTGCACTATCATATTTGGGTAGTGAAGATGAAGACATATTTGAAGTCTCAAGGTTTATGGAAGGTTGTAGAGACTGATGAAGATCCTCCAGCACTCAGAGCAAACCCAACTGTTGCTCAACTAAGAAATTATGAAGATGAGTTGCTGAAGAAAGATAAGGCACTTACCTGTTTACATTCAGGACTTGCTGATCAAATTTTCACCTCAATAATGGACTTGGACACACCGAAAGCTGTGTGGGATAAAATCCAAGATACCTACGAAGGTTCTAATAGAGTAAAAGCTGTCAGATTATTGACTCTCAGACGAGAGTTTGAATTGTTGAAAATGAACGATGATGAACTCGTGAAAGATTATTCATCGCGAATAATGGATGTTGTTAATCAAATTAGACTTCATGGTGATAAGATTTCAGACCAGAAAGTGGTGGAGAAGATAATGATAAGTGTTCCTCAAAAGTTTGAAGCCAAAATTTCCGCAATGGAAGAATCTTGTGATGTTAGCATGCTTACAGTTTCTGAACTAACAAGCAAGCTTCAAGCACAAGAACAAAGGGTCTCTATAAGATCCGAAGAAAATGTTGAAGGTGCTTTTCCAGTTTTTTTCAAAAATAACAAGGCTGGAAATTCAAGACAAAACACATATAAGAGAGGAAATTATAAAGGAAATAAAAGTTCAAATTCACGAAGCTCCTCTTCAACATTAAAGAAAGGTACTTTCCCTCCATGTAAAGTTTGTCAAAATAAAAATCATCATGAAGTTGATTGTTGGTTCGAAGATAAACCATAATTTAAGTTCAATTTTTGCAAAAAGTTTGGTCATATTGAGAGATATTGTAGAGCAAAGAAAAATCAAGATCAAACAAAGGAACTTTAGTTGGAAAATGTCACTGAGGAAAATCAGGAAGCAAATGAACACTTGTTCATGGTCTCACATGTCGATAAAAGTTTAAGAAGACTTACATGGCTTCTTGATAGTGGGTGCACTAGCCATATGACTCCAGAGCTGTCATACTTTTGTAATCTTGATACTAAAATCAATACTAAAGTGAAGCTCGGTGATGGAAGAATTGTTCAAGCAAAAGGGAGAAGCACCATTGCGTTTGAAACAAAGCAAGGTACTAAATATATTTCTGATGTCTTATATATTCGTGACCTTGATCAAAACTTGTTAAGTGTTACAAAAATGATCAAAATGGCTACGGTGTGAATTTTAAGAATTCTCGTTGTTGCATCTCTGACATTACCGGTTCAATATTAGCAAATCTTGATATGGTAGATGATAGTTTCTACTTAAAGCTCGAGTTTGTGGATGAAAGTTCTTATCATGTTGTGGAAGATAATAGTATGAAATGGCATAAAAGATTCGGTCATTTCAACAGCCGAAAACTAAAACACATGTATACCACCCAACTAGTCAAAGATTTGCCTATAGTTACCGAAGTTGATCTTAAATGTGAAGGGTGTGAATTGGGAAAAAAATCACAGGTTGCCTTTCTCAAAATATGGTGTGACAAGAGTCACACACAAGTTAGAAATCATTCATTCTGATATTTATGGTCCTATATCTATACCATCCTAGAATGGCAACAAGTATTTTATACTTTTTATCGATGATTACACACGGATGTGTTGGGTCTATTTTCTCAACAATAAAGCTTCAGTTTTTTTCTATTTTCAAGAATTTCAAGAAACTTGTTAAAGTGCAAAGTGGCAATACTTTGCGTATTTTGAGAACCGACAATGGTGGAGAGTATACTTCAAATGAATTTGAAGACTTCCTTCAACAACAAGGAGTAATTCATCAGGTCACGGTTTCATACTCGCCACAACAAAATGGAGTTTCTGAAAGAAAAAACAGAACTGTTATGGAGATGGCAAGATCCATGATTTTCGAAAAGAATTTAACCAAGACATTTTGGGCAGAAGCTGTAATGGCCCGTCCAAATCCATATGGACGAATACAATAACATTTGGTCCCATTGTGAGGTTTTGACCTCTATATGATACGTTTTACAAACATTGCATTCGTTTTTAAAAGACAACTTTCATTACAATGATAGTTGACAAGTATGCATACCATTTTACAATATAACCAAACTTTAAATGACTTAATTTGTCATTTACTTAATAATATAATCTTTTTGAACTCAACGACTCGAATGCAACGTCTTTAGAAATATGCCAAGAATGACTCCACGTAATATCTTTAATTTAAGCAAATGCACAGCAGAAGATTTCTTTCATACCTGAGAATAAACATGCTTAAAAGTGTCAACCAAAAGGTTGGTGAGTTCATTAGTTTATCATAAATATTCATTTCCAACAATTTAATAGACCACAAGATTTCCATTTTTCATTTTCATTTCCATAATCATTATACAGGCATTTCGCAATCTGCATAAAGATAAAATCATTCATATGGTGAACACTTGGTAACCGAACTAACAGGATGCATATAGAATATCCCCCGCATACAGGCATTTCACAATCTGCATGCTATATACCGGCCGTCGCAATCAGTATATATCAATCGAAGTACTAAAGCATTCGTAACCCAAATGGGACGTGTCAAGGTCCATAGATCTATCTTTAGGATTCGCGTCAATTAGGGGCCATTTCCCTAATTCTTAGGCTACCAAGCTAACAAGGGGTGATATTCGGTATTCGTAATCCAACCATAGAATATAGTTTAAGTACTAGTGTCCATTTCGTAAAACAGTTTATAAAACAGCGCATGTATTCTCAGCCCAAAAATATAATAAAAGGGAATAATGAAACTCACTTTAACAGATTTTCAATTCGTTAAAAATCAGACTTAGCCACAGATCGATTCACGAACCTATAACAAATATATACATATATATCAAAGTATGATAAATATATTCAAATTATATTTTTATTTACTTGTTGATGATTTAAGTTGTCAAGTTAGCAGTCCAACGTTAGTAGTCCAATGTTAGTAGTCCAATGTTAACAGTCCAACGTTAGTAGTCCATATATATAGTTCAATACATCACCCTGGAATAATCAAGACGTATTGTAAATATAATGTCTAAGACTCGATCACAACCCATTGTACAACTATTGTCTTTGAAGTTATCTCGACGTGTTGTGTACATGTGTCTTACGATTTATCTGACGTATTGTAAATATATTGTCTAAGACTCAATCACGACCCATTGTACAACTATTGTCTTTGAAGTTATCTCGACGTGTTGTGTACATGTGTCTTACGATTTATCTGACGTATTGTAAATATATTGTCTAAGGTTTAATCACGACCCACTGTACAAACTGTTGTCTTTGAAGTTATCTGGACGTATTGTGTACATGTGTCTTACGATTAACCAAGACTAGTATTGTATAAGGAAATATGTATAAATACATGTATAATACAAGAAAAGTTAGCTAGGACATGGTTAGTATAGATTTTTGCAAAATAATCCCGTAGCTATTTTGATGATTTCTAACCAATCTTGTTTTGCCCCTATCTTCTTCGTTATAAATCGGTTTTGAGTGATTCAAATTGCTATGGTTTCGTAACGAACTGTAGTATTTAGAACTAAACTGAAAAAGTAGTGGTTTATAGTCGGATTTACAGGTTACAAGTCCATATTTGAAAGAGGTAGTCATTTCCGTCGAAAGAACGACATCTTGATGACCATTTTGAAAAAAACATACCTCTACTTTGAGTTTAACCATAATTTTTGGATATGTTATCATGTTTATATGAAATATTATTTTTCCAAAATACAAATCTTTAAATCAAAGTCTAAGATAGTTTTTTTTATTATCCAACCCGAAACAGCCCCCGGTTTTACTACGACGGCGTATGTCCGGTTTTACGGTGTTCTTCGTGTTTCCAAGTTTTAAATTATTGAGTTAGCATATCATATAGATATAAAACATGTGTTTATTTATTTTTAAAAGTCTAGTTAGAAGGATTAACTTTGTTTGCGAACAAGTTTAGAATTAACTAAACTATGTTCTAGTGATTACAAGTTATTTTCTTCGAATAAGATAGTTATATAAGTAAGAATCGAACGATGTTATGAACATCATTACTACCTCAAGTTTAGTAGGTAAACCTACTGGAAGTGACAAGAAATGATCTAGCTTCAAAGGATCTTGGATGGCTTGAAAGTTCTTGAAGTAGAATCATGACACGAAAACAAGTTCAAGTAAGATTATCACTCGAATTAAGATAGTTATAGTTATAGGAATTGAATCAAAGTTTGTATATGAGTATTACCTTAATTTAGAATGATATCTTACTGTAAACAACAAGGATTTCTTGAGGTTGGATGATCACTTTACAAGATTGGAAGTGAGCTAGTAAACTTGGAAGTATTCTTGATTTTATGAAACTAGAACTTGTAGAATTTATGAAGAACACTTAGAACTTGAAGATGGAACTTGAGAGAGATCAATTAGATGAAGAAAATTGAAGAATGAAAGTGTTTGTAGGTGTTTTTGGTCGTTGGTATATGGATTAGATATAAAGGATGTGTAATTTTGTTTTCATGTAAATAATTCATGAATGATTTATAATATTTTTGTAATTTTGTGTAATCATTCATGCTAGTTGCCAAAAGATGGTTTCCACATGTTTAATGACTCACATGGGCTGCTAAGGAGCTGATGATTGAGTGTATATACCAATAGTATATACATCTAGAAGCTGTGTATTGTACGAGTACGAATACGGGTGCATACGAGTAAAATTGTTGATGAAAATGAACGAAAATGTAATTGTAAGCATTTTTGTTAAGTATAAGTATTTTGATATATGTTCTTAAGGATTTCAAAAGTGTATTAATACATATTAATACAATACATATATATACATTTTAATTAAGTCGTTATTTCGTCGTTAATCGTTACATGTATATATTGTTTCGAAACCCTTAAGTTAGTAGTCTCGTTTTTATGTATATAGTTCATTGTTAATACACTTAATGATATACTTAATTATCATTATATCATGTTAAACATAATGTATTAATATATCTTAATACAATACATATGTATTTATTTTAATTAAGACGTTATTACGTCGATAGCCGTTACATATATATCTTGTTTCAAATTCCTTAATTTAGTAGTCTCATTTTATGTATATAACCCATTGTTAATATACTTAATGAGATACTTACTTATCATAATACCATGTTAAATATATATATATATATATATATATATATATATATATATATATATATATATATATATATATATCCATATATATATCATCATGTCGTTTTTACAAGTTTTAACGTTCGTGAATCGTCGGACAAACTGGGTGGTCAAACGTTTATGTAAAATCCGTTTCAATTAATCAAGTCTTAAAAAGTTTGATTGCTTAACATGTTGGAAACATTTAATCATGTAAATATCAATCTCAAATATATACATATATTTATATACATATCTTATATACAAATAGTGGTTCGTGAATCGTCCGGAAAAGTCGAAGGTTACATGAACACAGTTCCAAATTTTTGAATTTCAACTTAACAGACTTTGCTTATCATGTCGGAAACATTAATTCATTTAAAGATTAAGTTTAAATTTGGTCGGAAATTTCCGGGTCGTCACAGTACATACCCGTTAAAGAAATTTCGTCCCGAAATTTGTTTAAGGAAAGTTTGATAATGGAAGTAAGATTATTCTTGTATCAAGAACTATAACTTGAATTCTTATCATGAATTCGATCGTTCATATAATCATTATCAAGGAAATAGATTAATGGAGTATTTTGAATACCTTGAATGAGTCGAGTTCCGTTTATGAATAGAACGAGTTCAATAAATATAGAGTTTTTTTTTCATCTTTGCGAAAATATGGATAGAACAATTCGATTACGCGAAGAGTATGAATGAAGCTATCGTAAAAGATGGAATTGAGGAAATAAAGTTTCGTCTTAATTTTTGATGTAGTCACAGTTGATTTTCGGATTTCAAGGAATGTAAAGAAAATCTTCGAAATCTATAAAAGATTTGATTTTTCGGGATTTAAGAAAATTAGGATCCTCTTTAATTAAATGCGGTAATCTGCCTCGATTGCTCTGTCTGTTATATCCACTATAAGTTGACCTCTTCCAACTCATTATTATCACCATCCCTACTTTCTTCATCAATTCATACATCCAAAAGATTGTGAAAAATGCTCAATCCAGTTCTGGTTCTTGACCTAATATTGACGTTCGCCACCATTATCCTTCTTTTCCAGCTCCCTCCGGAGGAATCTGTTTATTTCTATTATGCTCTAGGGATTGTTGTATTTATCATTCTCCCGTGTCTTTATATTGCTTTACGCATTGATATACACGATTTGTAATTTCTGATTTGTTATCGGGCTTTATATTTTCCTTTATATTTCGGAGCTCCATGCTTTTGTTTTCTCTTCTCAACTTTAAGTAAAGCGATCAAGACGTCTCGATTTTGTAGGTACGAAATTTCAAATGAACATAACTAATGTTTTAAGCAGAAAGGAATTATAATAGCACGATTTAATTTGGTAAATTACCGGTATCACGGAAAAGATAGAACTATCAAGAAAATATGTTCTTGATATTTTTAGAGGTTAAATAGAATGAAAGAATCGTGTAACATGGCACACGATGACGATATAATCTATGAATCATCATGTTCCATTAGAAACTCAGCATGACTTACTGTAATATAACCACGTTGATCAGGCACCATTATATTATACTAACTCATGCTTCGATTCCCAACACTACTTCAAAAACATTCATAATCTAAACTCGAAGTTTATAGAAATTTAGAAACTAAAATAGTTTCCTTTAAGATGTAACACAGATAGCACGAAGAGATAAGTAATTTCGGACAAGAATATTTATGAAAATATCCTCAGAAACATCGAGGATATTTATGATGATATTTTTGGAATTTCTAAGATCGAAGGTTGATGAGGAAAATTCTTCCTCAAGTATATAGAATACGTAAGGAGCAAGATATTCGCTAAAGATTTCATCGGATACAGAATCATCTGGATTCTTTATGTACAAGCTTAGTCCTTATGATTTGTTCACCGTCTCCTTCATAGTTTTGCTTAATCCGCTTTCTAGTATCAATTTTCTGTTGAGCGTTTCCAACACTCTATTCTTTATCGTCAAACTTTTGACTGTTAAGGTCGTTTACAGTTTTTGCTGCTTCTTCAGCATTTTCAAAACTCAAAGAACTAATTCGCAGGTTGGGGTGCTTTTCAGAATTCTAGAATTGAAGTACGTAAGTTCAGGAGATAGACGTCTTATGTAAGTATATAACAGTTGACGTAGAAACATTGCGAAATTCGAAATAATGATTGATGCTTCCCGGTATGTGGTATGACAGTTATCGTTACAAGACGTTGATGAGTATATGATGGATTTCAATGAATAATGATAGTGATATTTCGGAGTGATTTAAGTTGAAAAGTAACGGAGTCGCTGGTACGTTTACTGCTAATATGGTGGAACATAAACGGTTCCCTGGTAACAATGATAGAAAGGCAATTGTATATATATCAAGGTTTAATTAAGGTTTCTCCAAATGAAACGTCGAAGTTGTCTTGCTGAAGGTGTGACAAAACTGGATACTTGAAAAGGAATTGCAAAGTTATTTTCAATAATAATAATGCCGAAGGATTTATCACGGATACGTGTTAAAGTCTTACTTAGGTTTAGAGAGCTTTCCAGGTATATGACTATATATAAGTATAACTCTTTCTTTCTGTGGATAATGTGTGGTTGGTTCATCTTCTCGATTGATCAGTAGTTGGGGGTATTTTCAAGAATCATAAAGGGTTTGAACGCAGGTTGTAATCGTCAGTATACATATGATGTTCAAGATGAAATCATTCAGGATTTTGAATGAATATATTTATGAGTTTTATGAATAAGAGTGATGTTCTAGCACAGTTTTGAATTCAAAGTATGGTTTTAAAAGATGTAAGGATCTAAGAGTGATGCTATCTGTTATATCTTGACTTGGATTCTGATATGTCAAAATCAGAATATGTAATTGAATCTGAATGAAAATGGTTGTTCTGATTTCTATGGAAGAATATATATCGTTGTGAAAGTAGCGAGTATAGATAATGAATATCGAATAATTGAAGAGTGTACAGTGTAACATATTAATTGTGAACTTAAATATTTCTCGGTGGAAGATGTTGGTATTCGTGGAATTCTTGTGAATTTCGCAAGGTACGAATAATATTTTCTAGAAGGTTTCAGGTACATCTGAAATGAAAATGTAAAATCAAACATAATTGAATAATACACATGGTTTATTAGGGGACAGAATTATTTGAGGTGATGTAGAGATTTAGGTTGTTAACGAAGGATGTATATCATGGCATTTTAGTAATGTGAATTAATCGAGTAGTATTTACCCTTCAAAATTCACACGTAACAGCTTAGTATGAAAAGATATAAGATGGTTTCAAAATTCATATATATATATAAAATATATATATATATAAACTCTTTGGAAATAATGAGTTAATATTTCATAACTCGATAGTATAATATTCTTATTGGTGATTGATGTGTTGATATATGCGGTGGTTATGGAACTTGTGGAGCTTGTGGTACTGCCGGTGTTGATGATGATGGTGAGACTGCTGGTGATACAGGTGCTGTTGATGGGGGTACTGGTGATGCCGGTGGTGTTGCTGGTGCTTGTAAGTTGTACAACATATTCTCCAGATTGATTACTCGATCGCGAAGTGCGTTGACTTCTTCTATTACTCTGGGATGATGGGCGGTCGGAATGAGTGGATGAATAAGGTTTAGAATAGTAGATATGATGTAATCATTGCTAGCTATTCTGGAAATGAGGGTGAAGATGGTGTTCCGGACAGGTTCGCCGGTAAGTGCTTCAGGTTCTTCGCCAAGAGGGAAATTTGGTGGATGGAAGGGATCGCCTTCTTCTTGTCTCCACTGATTAAGTCGACTACGAACCCATCCTCAATTCATCCAGAATTGGTGATGGCTGATTGGTTGATCCATTCCGGTTACACTGCTTTCGGAGCTCAGGAAGAAATCCATATCGGAATAGCTGTCAGATTCTGAGGAACGCGAACTAGTTGCAGGATTCATCTTGCACGGTTAGATAAAGGATTTTCAGTATGAAATGAATTTCGGATATTGATGTTATGCGAGGTGTATATAAAATAGTTATTAATTTTAGCAGAAAACACTATTAAATACGATACAATTTTACACAAGATATTTATTTATTTATAGAATGGATATACTTAAACCTTGCTACAACACTTATAGGCAGTGTACCTAATCGTACAGTAGTGTAGTTTTTAGTAAGTCCGGTTCGTTCCACAGGGAAATCTTTAAACAAAGCTCAACGCTATATTAGTTTACTTTTATAAAAATACAAATATATATATAAGTAATATTATTATTATAAAGGGGGGTTTTTACCGTTTAATGACCGGTTTGTCGATTTTAAGATTTTAGTCGCAGTTAAAACCTAATGTAAAATATTAAATAAATAAAAGACTTAATTTAAAGCGTAAAGTAAATAATGATAATGAAATTGCGAATAATAAAAGTGCGATAACATAAACTTACGATAAATAAAAAGTACGATAATTAAAAGTGCGATTAAATAACAATAAATAAAAGTACGATAATTAGAAGTGCAATTAAATATAAAATAAAGGAAATTAAATATGAAATAAAAGAATTATGCTTATTTAAACTTCCGTAATCATGATGTTTGACGTGTTGATTTTAGTTTTATGCCCATGGGTTAATTGTCCTTTGTCCTGGATTATTTAATATGTCCGTCTGGTTTTTGTCCATAACAGTCCATCAGTCATAAATATAAAGTGCGAGTGTCCTCATCAAATTATTCTTATACCCGAAGTTAAATATTCCAACTAATTGGGGATTCGAATTGTAACAAGGTTTTAATACTTTGTTTAATGAATACACCAGGTTATCGACTGCTTGTAAACCAAGGTTTTACTACTTTGTTAACAATTACACCAATTACCCTTGAATGTAATTTCACCCCTGTTTTAATTATTCTAGTGGCTATTAATCCATTCCCGTATCCGGTTAAATGAACGATTATTCGTACATATAAATACCCCGCCCATCGTGTCCGATTGAGTGTATATGGTAATTTATAGGGACACCCAATTGTAAATCTTTATATTAACATTAACAAACTATCATTTAGTTAAACAAATATAAAGCCCATTAATAGCTCATAGTCTAATTTCCACAAGTGTCGTTCTTTTGTCCAAACCCCAATTATGGTACAAAGCCCAATTACCCAATTTTAGTAATTAGCCCAACATCATGATTACTTCGTTTTAAATAAGCATAATAACGACTTAGCTACGAGACATTAATATAAAAAGGTTGAACATAACTTACAATGATTAAAAATAGCGTAGCGTTACACGGACAGAATTTCGACTTACACCCTTACAACATTCGCTAACATACCCTTATTATTAGAATTATAATTAAAATTAAAATTAAAATATAAATTATATATATATATATATATATATCGTATAGATAGAGAAGAGAGAAAATAGAATATGAAATTTTGATCAGAATTCGGTTTGCTTTATAGCCAGAGTTGAAATTTGGGGCTCCGCGACTCGCGGCAAAAACCTCTTCAAACTCCGCGAGTCGCGGAGAATGTATTTACAGCTCACACCCTTGGAGTTTCTCTGCCGACGGTTTTTTTTATATATAAATATAATATATATATAATTAATATAATTAATTATATATTATATTATATTTATATACATAGTTAACTTGTAATTTTTAGTCCGTTGCGTCGAGCGTTAAGAGTTGACTCTGGTCCCGGTTCCGGATTTTCGAACGTCCTTGCGTACAATTTAATATCTTGTACTTTGCGTTTTGAATTTTGTACTCTTGTAATTTCGAGACGTTTCTTATCAATAATTGGAACCTTTTTTATTGTCTTTTGTACTTTTGAGCTTTTTGGTCGTTTGCGTCTTCAATTCGTCGAATCTGTCTTTTGTCTTCACCTTTTATTATTTAAACGAATATCACTTGTAAATAAAACAATTGCAACTAAAAGCTTGTCTTTCTTGAGGAATAATGCTATGAAATATATGTTCGTTTTTAGCATTATCAAATATTCCCACACTTGAGCGTTGCTTGTCCTCAAGCAATATCGTCTTGAAATACTAGAATCACTTCTTTATTCTTCACACTTTGTACATCAGTGATTTCTATACGGCGGTATAAACAATGGTAGTAACGATATGGTTTACAGTCCCACATGACTATAAAAATTTAGATCCATTAAGGAAATTGGATCTTTATGAAAACATTTGATCTTTTGAAATCTAGTTTTTACCCTAGATAAGTTTTTCGGAATAACCCTTTACCGGTGTTTGCAAAATATTTTTGTGGGTTTGGTGGGTTTCAGATTTGAAAATTTTAGCTCAAAACTTGCGGTTTTGTGTCACCCACTTGCTAACCTTGTATTTGGAAAGCAACACGTCCAGTTTACTTACCCCGTATATTACCTTTCGATAAACTACCGTCCGGTTGTAAAGGAAAGCGTTGAACAAGCAACTGTTAAGGCAATGTCCCGTGACATGCTTTTGATTATGGTCTATAACGTTTCGGACGCAATTACTATCCTTGGTAGGAGCAATAGTAAAGCTCACCCTTATAATTTTTCGGTCTGGCACAAGGTCCTGTCTTCGACCATGCTATGCAACCACCGTTCTTACGGTTGACACCCGATTTGGTTCAGGTGACCTAATGAATTCCAGGTGAATTCCTAGGATTTTACGTTCAATGGTAATGAACGCATTGAAAATAGGGTTTTTAGAAAACAAATCGGTTTATAATTTTGATCAAAATATTTTCTCGTTTAAGCTCGAGTTTAGATATCATCGAATTCCATGAGTTTGTAATTCTCAATCTTTAAGGTCAATCTCTAGGATTGAGTAATATCAGTCTTAAAAGCTGATTTTTAATCTTTAAGGAGATTATCCTTTCTGGGGATCTGATTCATTAGTCTTATCCAGCTAATTTGCATGGTGCCCCCCCATTATACGAGATAAATCCTTCTCATGGTTAGGATAAATCTGACCACTTGGCGACCCTGTTTAATGCTGAGGTCCGTGGATTTCCTGCTGATTTTAGTGATGACTTTTCTAGATTTTTCGTCAACCTACAGCTGGTCTGGACGACAACTTCATGACCTAAATCAAGAAGCGCGTTTCTTTTTCGGAAGACTTTACTTCCTTTTAGTGATGGAATTGATTCATCGTGTAGATCCATCTCTTCTTTTCTTTCATCGGGTAAAACAGTTTAGTTTAGTCCAAAGCAAAAGTATTTTCAGTTATTTGTTACAGATATATGTGACATATGTTTAATATAACTTGGTAAATTTTCCCACACTTGGCTTTTATTTTCCTTTTTATCGTCCTCTATTCCATTTTAAATGAATTTTAACATTTTAGTTTGTTTCTTAATTTATGTCCTTTCCGAGGTAACAATAATTTCGGTGTTAAAACCTAGTTTTATCGTTCATAAATATGTATAAACATGATTTTGAATTCATTTAATTGAAAATTTTGAAAAATTTTACTAGAAGTGGGTAGTCAGTATATAAGACTAGGGCTGTTCTTTTTTTTATTAGAGAGCACTAGATTCTAATACAACTACTGCTTTACTAGTATTTTTAATGGTAACCAAGTGTATAAAGTAAAAATTTTTAAAATCCGAAAGAATTTAACCCCTTCCCACACTTAAGATCTTGCAATGCCCTCATTTGCAAGAAATCAGTAACAATTTAAATTATTGAGGGTGATTAGTGTGAAAATGATTAAATTTTACCAAAGTTTCCAAATATATTGGCGTTTGTTTGCTGAATGATAAATGGTGCACATCATTTGTTCATTCCGTCTTGTTGTTATTTCACATATATTTTGCATCTTGTCGTCAAAATTAGTTGCTTTTGCTGAACTTAATGCCAGTCTTTGAAAATGCGTTGTTTTACCCTGTTGTGTACATAAGATAAACTGCAAACATATATACATATTTTTGAAGTTTGGTATATTACCCCACATTCAAAAATTATTAAAATCTAAGAATAAAAGTTAGACAATTATAAAAATGATTACAATATTAACAAAAATATTAAATGTATCAATAATTACAAATTACACAATACAAAAAATAATAAGTAAACTAAGGATGATATTGGTACCAATAGGGGTTCCAGGCATAACCATAAGTGCTATAGAATGCTTCGGCAGGGTCATACGTAGGATATGGTGGCTGCATCTCTATCGACCAAGGAGGGAAGATGGGTTTCGGTGTAGGAATATAGTTTCTACCTATATGTTGGCAATGCGCTATGATTTGGTTCTGATGAACTTGCCAATCTTCAAATGCTCTCTGTCTAGCATTTTCGTATTCCTGAGAAGCTATAAACCTATGCATTTCTTGCATCTCATTCCCCCCTCCTACATTACCTTGTTGCTGGTTTCTCTCCACCTGTGGATGTCTACCATGGTATCGTACTGCGGCGTTATTCCGCCTCTTCAAAACTTTCGCACCATGGTATACATTTAAACCTATAGTATCGCGGGGTTCTGGCTCTTCTAGTAATAATCCCCCCCGACTTATATCCACACCGAGATATTCACCAATCAAAGTAATAAAAATACCACCTCCTATTATGCTATGTGGTCGCATCCCCCGAACCATAGCTGATAAATAATAACCCACACAATATGGTATACTTACAGCGCTTTGTGGGTCTCGAATACACATATGGTAAAACAAATCCTGTTCATTTACTTTTTCTTTGTTCTTACCCCTTTGTGTAATCGAATTAGCTAAAAACCTATGTATCACTCTTAATTCGGCTCTATCTATATCCAAATAAGAGTAGTTTCCCCCTTTGAAACGGTGATGGCTTGTCATTTGACTCCACACACCGTGTGTATCAAAATTCTCATCTATCTTTCTACCGTTTAGTATCAATCCTCTACAATCGGCAGACGCTAACTCCTCAGGCGTATATATACGTAAAGCCTGAGCCATGTCCAGTAAAGACATGTGGCGCATCGAACCGCCTAACAAAAATCTAATAAAAGAACGATCGGTTAAACTAGCTACCCGATCATTCAACTCTATACTACATAACAACTCTTCACACCATACTTTATATACAGGTCTGCGTATGGTGAATAAACATATCCAGTCATTAAAAGAAGAATTACCATACCTCTGTACAAGTAATTCCCTAATTGGCCCGACCAATTCTACAGCTTCTAAGGGTCCCCATTCTATGACCCTCGGTACCTCAACAACCTTAGAGTGAAGAGTATGCAAACCCCTTTGATATTTTGGATAATCTATCCAAAGTCTGTCAAATCTCAGGTTCGGGTGCAACTCTTC
Organism: Rutidosis leptorrhynchoides; assembly: GCF_046630445.1. Taxonomy (NCBI): domain Eukaryota; kingdom Viridiplantae; phylum Streptophyta; class Magnoliopsida; order Asterales; family Asteraceae; genus Rutidosis; species Rutidosis leptorrhynchoides. Next base: position 456,422,883 of record NC_092336.1, on the reverse strand, counting down.
CAAGTGCATATCGGAAAAAGTCATGACTGGATGAGGTACATCCTGCTTGTAGTAGTTATCCACCTCCTGTTGTTCCAAATTCTCGGCAGGAGCATTGCGGGCTTGGGATGAAGATTCACCCCTTTCATTCTGCAAAACACATCAAACACAAATTTTGTGCATCCAAATATGCATTAGTGTCAGCAAAATCATCAATCAAAATAATTACAATGACATTATCAATTTATATCAAACTTAAACTTATTTTCACATTTTTATCAAATCTATACTTTTTCAAATAAGCATATACGAAAATTTTCGCCAAGTTCATAAGCATTCAACTCAAATAACATGTCAAAATAATCATTACTAGCAATTAAACAAGTCTCAAATGGCATTATCTTTCAAAAATCAAGTTCATGAATTTTAGACTTGAAAAAAGTCCACTTTAATTTTCAAAATCATGTTTAGGCTCAAAGTTTGGATCATTTAACTACCTAGACATGTTACACTACTCAATTTAGCAACAATTCATGACAAAAATCGGCCATAACCTGTTTATATCAAAAAGCCCCAAATTGCTCAAGAACACAAACCCTAGATTACTCAAAATTTGAAGTTTAAGGCTTCTAATCATGTTAAACAGCATCAATCTAGGTTATACAAGCATAATACATAAACAATTTAAGCTTAATTACACTAAAAAGCATCAAAATCAAATTGGGGAAAAAATAGCTCAAGAACACCAAATTTCGAATTAAATGGTGTTTAGGTGTAGAAATTTACCGTTTTTCTTGAGTAATTCTTAGATAGCATCCTTCTCAACATGATTTTAGCAAAAAATTTGGTGATTAACGGTTAAAAATTGGGATTTTTGGGGTGTTTTTGGGTGTATTTTCGGAGTATTTCGAGCTGTATTTTTTTGGTTTTGGGTGTGTAAACTGATCAGTTCGGGTGTTTATTATTTTTTTTCTGGGTTTTGATCCCTCCGCGAGTCGCGGAGATTTCCTTTTCAAACTCCGCGAGTCGCGGAGTTTGCTCTTTTTTTTTTTTTTTTTTTTTATAATCTTTAACTTATAAAACAATTAAGTATTTAATTTTAAAATTTTGTTTCCCTTGTTATGTAGGACGAGGTCGTTTCGGATCGATGTCCTAGTCCGTCCTTAGACAAAATTTTAAAATTTGTCTTTTTGTAGCGATTGTTTTAAAAGCTAAGATTTTTGGGTTTTTTCAATGTTTTTGGCATACTTTAATTCAATAAGATTAAAAATAATGATAATAAAAGTTCTCGTCCCTCCCTCGGGTAAAGCAATTTCGGTTCAAAGACCTAGTCTTCAACTTACGACGAATTTTAAAAATCATATTCTTAACTTAATGAGATAAAGTAAATTTTTGTTTTTAAATTCACACAACTTAAATATAAAATTCAAAATTTAAAAATTCACACCAAACTTAAAATTTGAAATGCATAAAATTAAAATTTCATATTTTAAAAATTAAAAATTCACACCAAACTTAATTTAAAAATTTATAAATTCATATCAAACTTATATTAATTTTTCAAATATTTACAATTTTAAATATATTGTTTTTACAGAGTTTACAATATTAATTTAAGATTTAAATATTAAGATTAAAAACATGGTAAAAATAAAATTAAAAATCTTTTTGTCTTTTTATCCCACTTTAATCAATCAAATATTATCAAAAATATGCGCCCCTCTTTTCGGTAAAGTAATTTCGGTTCCAAGACCTAATTTAACTCATGACGAATTTTTGAAATATTTTGGGTTGATTGATTAAAGATATTTATACCTTAAGAATAAACGTTAAATTTCGCAGTGATGTAATAAATTTTTGAATGATATCAATAATTTCGGTCGCCAAACCTAATTTTATTTAATACTAATTTAATACTTTTTAGCGAACAAATTAGCGTTTATTAAAAGGTTAAAAATAAAAATAAAAACTGTACAGACATACCTGTGAAATAGATTTCTTAGTTATATGATCTATTCCATTCATAAGATAGTCGGTTTAATTGGTTTTCCATGGCTACATAGGCGTAACCTCGAGCATTCAGTGTCTTTTCTTCTAAACATATGAACGGTCCGTCTCTGCATAAAGTAACAAATTCGGTATTTGAATAGGTTTGATTATTTGAACATTTACCTCCATGTGACCATTTTCCGTATTTGTGACATCTTTCTAGGTGTCGTGCTCTTCTTTTTGCTGCAGATTTTGATTTTCCTTTACCAAATTGTAACTTATTATCTTCGCATCTGGATTCTTTTCTAACTCCGTCCATTCTTTCTCTGATTACTGATACTATTTCACTCGGTAGTATGTCATTATTACGTTTAGTGATCAAAGCGTGTAGCATTAGACCATGGTTTAGTTCACAGGCAGTCTTCATTTTGTAAAAACCTAAAAAAAATAAAAATTCAGAATGGGGGGAGAAGACTAGTTCTTTAGGGTCTGCTAGGGAAAGACCATACGTGTTCCATTTTCGAGAACTACACGAAAACAGACAATCTAACTCTAACAGAAATATATATTATCTTTTAAAGACTTGATTCTCCCCACACTTAGTTAGCTGTGGTGTCGAAATTGTGATTAACTTCGTTGTCGACTTCCATCGGACCATGTATGTAATGTTTAACTCTGTGACCATTAACTTTAAATTCAATCCCATTTGAATTTATCAATTCTATCGTTCCGTATGGGAAAACTCTTTTGACTATGAATGGTCCAGACCATCTTGATTTCAATTTTCCAGGAAATAGCTTGAATCGTGAATTGAAAAGAAGAACTCTGTCTCCTTCTTTAAATTCTTTTGAACTTCTGATTCTTTTATCATGCCATTTCTTCGTTCTTTCTTTATAGATTAACGAATTTTCGTATGCTTCATGTCTTAATTCTTCTAATTCGTTTAGTTGACTTAATCGTAGACGTCCGGCTTCATGTAAATCAAGATTACATGTCTTCAAAGCCCAAAATGCTTTGTGTTCAATTTCTACTGGAAGATGACATGCTTTTCCATAAACAAGTCTAAAAGGTGTGGTTCCAATTGGAGTTTTGTAGGCTGTTCTAAAAGCCCAGAGTGCATCCTCCAATTTAATGGACCATTCCTTCGAATTTGATCCTACGGTTTTCTCTAGAATACGTTTTAAAGCTCGGTTGGTATTTTCAACTTGTCCACTTGTTTGTGGATGATATGCGGTGGAGATTTTATGAGTTACTCCATATCTTTTAAGAACTTTCTCAAGTTGATTATTACAGAAATGAGTACCCCGATCACTTATTAAAGCTTTCGGTGTTCCAAACCTTGCAAAAAGACGTTTTAAAAAGTTGACTACAACTCGTGCATCGTTAGTTGGGAGAGCTTGTGCTTCCGCCCATTTAGATACATAATCAATGGCTACGAGTATATATAGATTATTATGAGATTTTGGAAATGGACCCATAAAGTCAATACCCCAAATGTCAAATACTTCACATACTTGGATGACATTTTGTGGCATTTCATCACGTTGACTTATTTTTCCGGCCCTTTGACATGCATCACAGGATTTGCAAAGAAGGTGTGCGTCTTTGTAAATTGTTGGCCAATAGAATCCAGCTTCATAAACTTTTCTTGCTGTTAGTTGAGGCCCATAATGCCCTCCTGTTGGTCCTGTGTGACAATGGTTTAAAATTTTACTAGCTTCATCTCCAAATACACATCGGCGTATTATTCCATCGGGACAACTTTTAAACAGATGTGGATCTTCCCAGAAATAGTGTTTTATATCACTGAAGAATTTCTTTCGTCTTTGGTACGATAATCCTTTTTCAAGGAATCCACAAACTAAGTAGTTTGCATAGTCTGCAAACCATGGGATTTCTTTATAATCTATCTTCAATAGATATTCATCAGGAAAGTTGTCTTGTATGGCTGATTCATTTAGAACTTCTAATTCGGGATTTTCAAGACGAGAAAGATGATCAGCGGCGAGATTTTCTGCTCCTCTTTTATCTCGGATTTCAATATCAAACTCTTGTAAGAGTAAGATCCAACGGATTAATCTTGGTTTAGCATCTTGTTTTGAAAATAGGTATCTAAGAGCAGAATGGTCGGTATAGACCACCGTTTTTGCTAGAACGAGATATGATCGAAATTTGTCAAAAGCAAAGACAATAGCAAGGAGTTCTTTTTCAGTAGTTGTATAGTTCGTTTGTGCTCCTTGTAATGTCTTACTAGCATAATATATAGGTTGAAATCGTTTTTCAATCCTTTGTCCTAAAACGGCTCCCATTGCAAAATCACTTGCATCGCACATTAGTTCAAATGGTAGATTCCAATTTGGTGTTATCATGATCGGTGCATTAGTGAGTTTTTCTTTAAGAATATTAAAAGATTTGATACACTCATCTAAAAAGATGAATGGCGCATCCTTTTCTAGGAGTTTATTCATAGGAGTGGCAATTTTAGAAAAATCTTTTATGAAACGTCGGTAAAAACCGGCATGCCCTAGAAAACTCCTAACTCCTCTAACATTGGTGGGATGTGGAAGTTTAGCAATTACATCTACTTTAGCTCTATCCACTTCAATTCCTTCTTTTGAAATTTTATGTCCAAGAACGATGCCTTCTTTAACCATGAAATGGCATTTCTCCCAATTAAGTACTAGATTTGATTTTTCGCATCTAATTAGCATTCGTTCCAGATTAACTAGACATGATTTAAATGTATCACCGAAGACTGAAAAGTCATCCATGAATACTTCCATGCATTCTTCTATCATGTCGTGAAAAATCGCCATCATACACCTTTGAAAGGTTGCAGGGGCGTTGCAAAGTCCAAATGGCATGCGTTTGTAAGCAAAAGTACCATAAGGGCACGTGAATGTGGTTTTCTCTTGATCTTCGGGTGCTATTGGAATTTGAAAATATCCGGAAAATCCATCTAGAAAACAATAGTAACTATTTCCGGCTAATCTTTCCAACATTTGATCTATGAAAGGTAAGGGAAAGTGATCTTTTCTGGTGGCGTCATTTAATTTTCTATAATCAATACATACACGCCATCCTGTTACAGTCCTAGTAGGAATAAGCTCATTTTTCTCATTTGTAATGACAGTCATGCCACCCTTCTTAGGCACGCATTGAACTGGGCTTACCCATGGACTATCAGAGATTGGATATATCAAACCTGCATCTAGCAGTTTAATAATCTCTTTCTTAACTACATCTTGCATATTAGGATTTAGTCTTCGTTGGCGTTGCACATACGTTTTATGACCTTCTTCCATAAGGATTTTATGTGTGCAATACGAAGGACTTATTCCTTTAATATCATGAATCTTCCATGCAATGGCTGGTTTATGAGCTTTCAACATAGAAATGAGTTGTGATTTCTCATTTTCAGTAAGAGAAGACGATATTATTACAGGTAATTCAGATTCACCATGTAAATAAGCGTATTCCAAATGGTTTGGAAGTGGCTTTAACTCTAATTTCGGAGGTTCTTCTATCGATGATTTATATCGATATCTGTATTCTTCTTTTAGCATTTAAATTTCTTCTGTTGTTGGTTCATATCCATTAGCTATAAGTGTAGCTAACATTTCAGCTTCATTAATTGGTTCATTACCTTCTCCTAAAGAACATTCTCCTGTTCCTTGTAATTCTGGAAATTCTTCTAATAATTCTGCATGTGCATCTATAGTTTGAATATAATAACATGTATCATCTGCAGATTGTGGTTGTTGCATTGCTCTATCAACTGAAAAGGTAACACTCTCATCCTCTATACTTAGGGTCAATTTCTTACCGAACACGTCTATCATTGCTTTAGCCGTGTTTAAGAATGGTCTTCCTAATATGAGAGGAACTTGAGAATCTTCTTCCATGTCCAAAACAACAAAATCTACTGGAAATACTAAAGTACCAACTTTAACTAGCATGTTCTCCATTATCCCTCTAGGATATTTTATTGATCTATCGGCTAGTTGTATGCTTATTCTGGTTGGTTTCAATTCTCCAAGGTCTAGTTTAGCGTATAGTGAATACGGCATTAGATTTATACTAGCACCTAAGTCTGCCAATGCTTCTATTGAACTAAGACTACCCAGAAAACATGGAATTGTGAAACTTCCTGGATCAGATAGTTTTTCTGGTATCTTATTCAACAGCACTACTGAACAATTAGCATTCATAGTAACAGCCGAGAGTTCTTCCATTTTCTTTCTATTTGAGATTAGATCTTTCAAGAATTTAGCATATCTTGGCATTCCTGAAATCACATCAATGAAAAGAAGATTTACATTTATCTGTTTAAACATATCCAAGAATTTGGATTGCTCGGCTTCAAGTTTCTCTTTCTTCATTTTACTTGGGTAAGGAAGTGGTGGTTGGTATGGTTTAACATAAGGTTTATCCTTAACTGTGTTATCTTCATTAACTTTTTCAACTACCGGTTCTTTTTCCTTATCTTGATCAGGTTGTGGTTCTTGTGGAGTAGGAATAGTTTCATCAGAAGTTACAGGTATTTCAGGTGGTTTAAGTGTTGTACCACTTCTTGTGGTAATAGCTTTAGCTGTTTCATTCCGGGGGTTAGCATTTGTATCACTAGGTAGACTTCCCGGTTTTCTTTCACCTATTAATCTTGCTAGGTTACTTACTTCTTGTTCCAGATTTTGAATAGAAGCTTGTTGATTTCTAAATGCTTGAGCATTTTGTTCATTGGTTTGTTTTTGAGATGTGAAAAACTGTGTTTGAGTTTCAACTAGCTTCGTCATCATATCTTCTAAATTCGGCTTTTTATCATCGGTTTGTTGTGGTGGTTTGTTTTGAAAATTCGGTCTTTGCTGATTATAAGTATTATTAGATACTTGTTGATTGCTAGGACCTTGTTGGTTGTTGTATGGAATATTTCGGTTATAATTCTGGTTTTGATTGTAAATCGGTCTTGGCGGTTGATAATTATTCTGATAATTATTTCCAGGCCTTTGGTTTATGTATGAAATATTCTCTCTTTGTTCCATTGTTAATTCAATACTGAGACAATCTTTTGTCAAATGTGGTCCTCCACACTGCTCACAACTAATTCGTATTGAGTGAATATCCTTAGTCATCTTTTCCATTCGTCTTTCCACAGCATCTATCTTTGCGGAAATGGAATCTAAGTCATGGCTAGAATCGGCTCTAGCTGCTTTAGATGATCTAATGATATCTTTTTCTTGGTGCCACTCATGTGAGTGGGAAGCAGTGTTATCAATAATTTTGTAAGCATCAGTTTCGGTTTTCTTCATAATAGAACCACCAGCTGCTATATCTATGTCTTTCCTTGTAGTGATGTCGCATCCTTGGTAGAATATTTGTACTATTTGACAGGTGTCTAAACCATGTTGCGGACATCCTCTTAATAACTTTCCATATCTTGTCCACGCCTCATATAGAGTTTCATTTGGTTTCTGTGTGAACGTAACAATTTCTGCTTGAAGTCTTACGGCTTTAGATGCAGGAAAGAATTGTTTAAGAAATTTGTCAATTAAAACGTCCCATGTATCAATCGCCCCTTCAGGTAACGATTCCAACCAATCTTTGGCTTCTCCCTTTAAAGTCCAGGGAAATAACATGAGATATATCTGTTCATCCTCCACTTCTCGGATTTTAAATAGTGTGCAGATCCTATTAAAGGTACGTAGATGTTCATTTGGATCTTCCTTCGGCGCACCACTAAATTGGCATTGATTAGTCACCATGTGTAGCATTTGTCCTTTGATTTCATAATCTGGCGCATTAATGTCTGGATGAGTAATTGCGTGACCTTGGCCAGTGCGTTTAGCTCTCATTCGGTCTTCCATACTTAAAGGTTCCAGATTCTCCATAATTGAATTTGTTGAATCGGTATCACTAGATGATTCTGATTTAATGGTTCGTTCCTCAACAATCTCTGTTTGAATGATTGGTGGTTCTGGAGGAAAGTTTAATGGTTCAGGATCTATGAACCGTTCCTGAATATTTTCCGGATTCTCAATTGTGAGGTTGGGTTCAAAAAATGGATTATCGGAAATTTGAACTGAAGTACTTGGTCGACTGGATGACGATTCTAAAGAAAAATCAACGGCGGTTATATTTGCTAAATGTCTTGATCTAGTTACAGGTGGTGAACGTACAAAAGGTGATGAACGTCTTGCTCGGTGCATTCACTGAATATCCTATTAGTTTTTAAAAGGAAAGAAAAATTATAATAAGTTATCCAATCAATAGACTTTTCTGATTTTGCCCACGTTTCGAATAGCCAAAAGATGCAGCAGAGGGGCAGGATTCGTTTGGTCTCAATATAATTGAGGACTGTTTGGCTCCAATAACCCGGTCCACGTACAAATCCAACTATTACTACGAACCAGAAAATTTTGATGTCTATTAATTTAACTACTTAAAATAAATTTTCGTAATTTTAAGAAATTTAGATAAGAAGTAGAAAAAAAATTCTAAGTCCTAAAACTAGAATAGCGAGAAATAAGAGAGAAAAAGAGTTCGTCGAAAAAGGTTGAAAAAGAAAAAAATAAAATAAAATAAAATGGTTGAAAAATAAAAGGTGACGGAAAAATAAAAGAAACTTATAAAAACTTAAAAATACTTGACTAACCTAACCTTATTACTACAACTAACTTAAAATTATAATCGCAAATTGAAATTACTAATTGGAATGATAATTGGTACATAGTAAAAGGTGTCTAAAAATATTAAAGCTTACAGGAAAAACTAAATCCCAAATAGAAATAACTTTTAAAAAGAAACTAAAACTTAAAAAGGCGTCGCAAAATTCTAAAGTACCTAAATCTTAGTCTAAAGAAAAAGCACTTAAGAGAGTTCTACGGCAAAGCCTAAAAATCTAGGAGTAAAAATAACTATAGCAAAAACTAATTTTAAAATTAAATATGAGCTAAAAATACAAATATTACGCTACAACGATTAAAAAGGGACAAAATATAAAAATATACAAAAAGTTGTAAAAATTACAATTTTTATAAAAATATTATTTTTATTATTTATTTAATAAAACTACTAATTTTATAATTTAATAAAACTAATTTAAACTAAAATATAAATTAAATAAAACTTAAATTAAAATAAAACTTAATTATAATATTAATTAGGGTTAATAATAATAATAATAATTAATAATCCGTAATTAATGCTGAATTAGGGCATCTGTTCGCGTGTCAGAGAAGCTCCGCGAGTCGCGGGAATCCAAATTTCAGCTGACAGGTTTGAATTTTTACGCGTTTTTCTTTATTTATTTTTTTTTTATATTTTCTGTTTTCTGTTTTTAAATAAATAAAAGATTTTAAAATAAAACTTATATTTTTATAAACTAAAATAAAAATAAAGAAACTTATAAAACTTAAATATTTAACAAAATCTTAAAAATACATATATTTTTGTTTTTCTTTTTATATTTTTCGAATATTTAAAACGTATTTTTACAAAAACGAATTTAAAAGTAAACTAAAAAAATTTTTTTTTTTTATATATTAGCGTTGCGCTTCCGGCTTTTAAGACTGTTCCCCGGCAGCGGTGCCAAAAATACTTGATGTTATGCGAGGTGTATATAAAATAGTTATTAATTTTAGCAGAAAACACTATTAAATACGATACAATTTTACACAAGATATTTATTTATTTATAGAATGGATATACTTAAACCTTGCTACAACACTTATAGGCAGTGTACCTAATCGTACAGTAGTGTAGTTTTTAGTAAGTCCGGTTCGTTCTACAGGGAAATCTTTAAACAAAGCTCAACGCTATATTAGTTTACTTTTATAAAAATACAAATATATATATAAGTAATATTATTATTATAAAGGGGGGGTTTTACCGTTTAATGACCGGTTTGTCGATTTTAAGATTTTAGTCGCAGTTAAAACCTAATGTAAAATATTAAATAAATAAAAGACTTAATTTAAAGCGTAAAGTAAATAATGATAATGAAATTGTGAATAATAAAAGTGCGATAAAATAAACTTACGATAAATAAAAAGTACGATAATTAAAAGTGCGATTAAATAACAATAAATAAAAGTACGATAATTAGATGTGCAATTAAATATAAAATAAAGGAAATTAAATATGAAATAAAAGAATTATGCTTATTTAAACTTCCGTAATCATGATGTTTGACGTGTTGATTTTAGTTTTATGCCCATGGGTTAATTGTCCTTTGTCCTGGATTATTTAATATGTCCGTCTGGTTTTTGTCCATAACAGTCCATCAGTCATAAATATAAAGTGCGAGTGTCCTCATCAAATTATTCTTATACCCGAAGTTAAATATTCCAACTAATTGGGGATTCGAATTGTAACAAGGTTTTAATACTTTGTTTAATGAATACACCAGGTTATCGACTGCTTGTAAACCAAGGTTTTACTACTTTGTTAACAATTACACCAATTACCCTTGAATGTAATTTCACCCCTGTTTTAATTATTCTAGTGGCTATTAATCCATTCCCGTATCCGGTTAAATGAACGATTATTCGTACATATAAATACCCCGCCCATCGTGTCCGATTGAGTGTATATGGTAATTTATAGGGACACCCAATTGTAAATCTTTATATTAACATTAACAAACTATCATTTAGTTAAACAAATATAAAGCCCATTAATAGCTCATAGTCTAATTTCCACAAGTGTCGTTCTTTTGTCCAAACCCCAATTATGGTACAAAGCCCAATTACCCAATTTTAGTAATTAGCCCAACATCATGATTACTTCGTTTTAAATAAGCATAATAACGACTTAGCTACGAGACATTAATATAAAAAGGTTGAACATAACTTACAATGATTAAAAATAGCGTAGCGTTACACGGACAGAATTTCGACTTACACCCTTACAACATTCGCTAACATACCCTTATTATTAGAATTATAATTAAAATTAAAATTAAAATATAAATTATATATATATATATCGTATAGATAGAGAAGAGAGAAAATAGAATATGAAATTTTGATCAGAATTCGGTTTGCTTTATAGCCAGAGTTGAAATTTGGGGCTCCGCGACTCGCGGCAAAAACCTCTTCAAACTCCGCGAGTCGCGGAGAATGTATTTACAGCTCACACCCTTGGAGTTTCTCTGCCGAAGGTTTTTTTTATATATAAATATAATATATATATAATTAATATAATTAATTATATATTATATTATATTTATATACATAGTTAACTTGTAATTTTTAGTCCGTTGCGTCGAGCGTTAAGAGTTGACTCTGGTCCCGGTTCCGGATTTTCGAACGTCCTTGCGTACAATTTAATATCTTGTACTTTGCGTTTTGAATTTTGTACTCTTGTAATTTCAAGACGTTTCTTATCAATAATTGGAACCTTTTTGATTGTCTTTTGTACTTTTGAGCTTTTTGGTCGTTTGCGTCTTCAATTCGTCGAATCTGTCTTTTGTCTTCACCTTTTATTATTTAAACGAATATCACTTGTAAATAAAACAATTGCAACTAAAAGCTTGTCTTTCTTGAGGAATAATGCTATGAAATATATGTTCGTTTTTAGCATTATCAAATATTCCCACACTTGAGCGTTGCTTGTCCTCAAGCAATATCGTCTTGAAATACTAGAATCACTTCTTTATTCTTCACACTTTGTACATCAGTGATTTCTATACGGCGGTATAAACAATGGTAGTAACGATATGGTTTACAGTCCCACATGACTATAAAAATTTAGATCCATTAAGGAAATTGGATCTTTATGAAAACATTTGATCTTTTGAAATCTAGTTTTTACCCTAGATAAGTTTTCAGGAATAACCCTTTACCGGTGTTTGCAAAATATTTTTGTGGGTTTGGTGGGTTTCAGATTTGAAAATTTTAGCTCAAAACTTGCGGTTTTGTGTCACCCACTTGCTAACCTTGTATTTGGAAAGCAACACGTCCAGTTTACTTGCCCCGTATATTACCTTTCGATAAACTACCGTCCGGTTGTAAAGGAAAGCGTTGAACAAGCAACTGTTAAGGCAATGTCCCGTGACATGCTTTTGATTATGGTCTATAACGTTTCGGACGCAATTACTATCCTTGGTAGGAGCAATAGTAAAGCTCACCCTTATAATTTTTCGGTCTGGCACAAGGTCCTGTCTTCGACCATGCTATGCAACCACCGTTCTTACGGTTGACACCCGATTTGGTTCAGGTGACCTAATGAATTCCAGGTGAATTCCTAGGATTTTACGTTCAATGGTAATGAACGCATTGAAAATAGGGTTTTTAGAAAACAAATCGGTTTATAATTTTGATCAAAATATTTTCTTAAATATGCTTAAAAGTGTCAACCAAAAGGTTGGTGAGTTCATTAGTTTATCATAAATATTCATTTCCAACAATTTAATAGACCACAAGATTTCCATTTTTCATTTTCATTTCCATAATCATTATACAGGCATTTCGCAATCTGCATAAAGATAAAATCATTCATATGGTGAACACTTGGTAACCGAACTAACAGGATGCATATAGAATATCCCCCGCATACAGGCATTTTGCAATCTACATGCTATATACCGGCCGTCGCAATCAGTATATATCAATCGAAGTACTAAAGCATTCGTAACCCGAATGGGACGTGCCAAGGTCCATAGATCTATCTTTAGGATTCGCGTCAATTAGGGGCCATTTCCCTAATTCTTAGGCTACCAAGCTAACAAGGGGCGATATTCGGTATTCGTAATCCAACCATAGAATATAGTTTAAGTACTTGTGTCCATTTCGTAAAACAGTTTATAAAACAGCGCATGTATTCTCAGCCCAAAAATATAATAAAAGGGAATAATGAAACTCACTTTAACAGATTTTCAATTCGTCAAAAATCAGACTTAGCCACAGATCGATTCACGAACCTATAACAAATATATACATATATATCAAAGTATGATAAATATATTCAAATCATATTTTTATTTACGTGTTGATGATTTAAGTTGTCAAGTTAGCAGTCCAATGTTAGTAGTCCAATGTTAGCAGTCCAACGTTAGTAGTCCATATATATAGTTCAATACATCACCCTGGAATAATCAAGACGTATTGTAAATATAATGTCTAAGACTCAATCACAACCCATTGTACAACTATTGTCTTTGAAGTTATCTCGACGTGTTGTGTACATGTGTCTTACGATTTATCTGACGCATTGTAAATATATTGTCTAAGGTTTAATCACGACCCACTGTACAAACTGTTGTCTTTGAAGTATCTCGACGTATTGTGTACATGTGTCTTACGATTAACCAAGACTAGTATAGTATAAGGAAATATGTATAAATACATGTATAGTTGTAAGACCCTATTTCTGTTTCTGACATTTTAGTTATTCGGGACGCCGTCCAACCTTCGGGACGCTGTCCAGCAAAGAAGGACAGGACGCCGTCCAAGATTCGGGACGCCGTCCAATATGTCTGGCGGGCCAGCTGTTTTAATTTGTTAAATATGGGTAAAATGGTAATTTCACTTGGGTGCCGGTTTGGAGCCTTCAAGGCTGATCCCTTGATCATTTTTGGATCACTTTACACCCACACAAACACTCTCAACCTCATGTAGAGAGAGAGGAGAAGTTTTAGAGAGAGAGAGAGAGGTGGATTTGGAGAAGAAGGAGTCGGATTCTCGCAAAAGCTCGGGTTCTAAAGTTGTTCATCTCGCTCCTAGCTACGTTGTGGTGGTATTAGTAAGCTCAAAATCCGAATTTCATTTGTTAGGTTTGATATTCAAGTTAGGGTTTTGAGCTAGATTGTTGTGAAACCCTTTTAGATGATGAAGTAGGTTCATAGTGACTTGTTAATCTTGTCACTTGGCAGGTTTTGGGTTGGTTGATGATTTGGCCTTGATTAGGGTTTGATCTTGAGTTTAATCGCTAGGTTTAGTGATTATGGAAGTGTTGAAACTCTTTTGGATGAGTTTGGTTAACTAATTTTGAAATGGGTCAAAATTAGGGTTTTGGTGTCAAAATGGGTATGACACGTGTTTAACACTTGTGTTCGGATTTAATTGGTGTGTTAGGACCATTTTCACTCGTGTTAGTGATTATTGGTTAGTTTGGGTGCGGTTTGTGCTTGGAAGTACATTTGGGTCGAAATTGCACTAAGTGTCGAATTGGGTTGGTTTGTAAATCCATCCTAATTGTGTTGTGGTATTTATGATAATGGATTAGGTACTTTCCATTGACGAGTTGCGGATTATTCGGTGGCATTCATCAAGGAGAAAAGGTGAGTGTTAATATCCTAGGTGCATATGTATGTGTAGGATGGGTGCGGGTCGGGTGAAGTGATTCTCGGGTATAGAGCTCACTTCACATATAGGTGGATTTGATGGACTTTTGTATGAGTCCAATTGGCACGGTTGTGCGTTTTGGTTGATCTCCTTTTAGCGAGGTGTACACTTGTGTGTACGTTATCACATGTATTGTGATGTTGATTTGGATAACCCCGATGTGGTGGATTTTATAATCCCGTGACCGTGGGTTTTGTTATTGGAGAAGTGAATCGCGTTTAGTTCGGATTCACGGTGACGCGTGTAGTTCGGTCATCTTATTGAGGTAGTGATCTCGTGTAGTTCGGATTCACTAAGGCTCGTGTAGTTTGGCCAACCTCGTTGTTGTTGTGATATTGAAGATAGTAGTCTCGTGTGGATGCGGATTTACTAAGGCTCGTGTAGTTCGGCCAATCTTCATTGTGGTATTTGGTTCTCGGTATTTGGGTTAAGGGGTTAACCTTGAACGTTTATATATTGTTATATATATTAATGTATTGTTGTGATGTAGCTAACCCTCCGGGTGTAGCTATTTGGCATTGTTCACATCGTCGTTGGTGAACTTATATTTGTCGTTGTATCTTAGCTTGTTGCTTAGTGATCGTATGGTATGCTTAGACTAGCTTGCCTTTATGCTTGGATACCACTTTGTAGACGCTGGGAGAGGACCTTGGAATCAACCTAACACGATCTAGAGGCGGAATAACACTAGAACAAGCTTAAACGAATATCTATGGGTTTTCGAGTTCGTACGAGTCAAACCAAGATTAGATCTTGATAAACACGAAGCCTATACTGACATTCTGTGGTATTTGAACATGAAGATAGACGTTAAACCGGACTTAGAACCGTTTGTATGTGTGTGAAAAAATGTGTAGAGTCATTTACCAAAATAGTGGAGATTAACTTGGCTTAAATATCCCAAATTATATGTCAGTCGACAGTGGTTGACAGTCGGTCGACTGACTATGTCAGTCGGCCGACTGTCGAGTAACTATTCACATTACATTTAAACGTTTAAAAATATTACAGGTTCTTACATGATCGAATAATACATTAACTTTCATTGGACCTAGGAATTACAAATTATGCACTAACACTTCAAAAGTCAAGAGTTCCAACATTAGTTATTAAGCCTTCTATGACGAACCCAATAAAATGAAAAATTACAAATGGAATCTTAAATATCAGCTTTCTTCATACTATACAACGCAAATAAAGTGCAATTTCGATATCTCCATATTACCCACAAAGCAGTAGACACACTCACGTACATTCGGTCTCGAGCTTCTTTGGGCAGTTGCCACTCTTCGAACCATGTAGACCAGTCCAACCAAGAAAGAAACAGAGGCATTAGGATACCTGTCCAAATTCAGAGATGCCGCCAAACTTCAAGTGCAATATCACTATTGGAAAACAAAATGTGTAGTTTTCCACACCGCAGCTACACAGAGGACATCCAATCCTGTCAATTTCCAACCCACGTATCGACAGAATTAGCTGAGTAGGTAGTCTGCGGTAACCATATATTAAATTGTTATCTTAAAAGATTAAATTCAAAGGTCTCTGTGATTTTGATCTTCGTGTGTTGATGTCAAATTTAAATGTTATCATTTGACCTTTATTTTGATACTTATTTTATCGCAAGTGTTAGATTTAGTCATCTTCTTAAATAGTTAACATTATCGTTAAAGTTATAGTAGTTTATAAAATCAAAATAGAATAGAAATCAACCTATCTTTTTTGTTCTATGATAAGTTATAATGTAATGGTGATTTAATGTTACAAGCATGTGATATTTTTCAAAATTCACATAACCAATACTTACCATTTTATTCATTTTATTGCAGATTTTAATAACTTAAAGATGGAAAGACCAAATGTGTCTATTTAGAGACAAATTTTTAGTAAGCTGAAAATAGAGGGACTATAAGTGTAATACCAGTAATTTTATCATCAAAATCTAGCAATAAACACCTCATTTCTCGCATAACATTTTTCTAACATTCCAAAAAGAAAACGGGAGGAATGGGGTGGCGATTTTGGTAAATTCTTTAATTCTCCAATTTAATCATCTAAAAACTTGTCTACTACTCGTATAAGGTAAAGCCTTTATAATCTTCTTTTAATCTTTTATTTGAAATTGAAATTTGAATATGATTTGGGGGGTAAAAACCCTAGTTGGTGGATTTTGGGACACTGAGTAAATAAGTGTAGGGAGGTTGCGTGTACTCTTTTTGATTAAGAAAATAAACTTAAATCGATATATTGTGTAAAAGTAGAGATTTGATGATGGTGATGATTATTAATAAAAATCAGTTTTGATATGTATACTAAGTTGTGGTTAGCCAATAGAAGTGTTATCATTTATTACAATTAGGCAGAGAAAGTAGCCTACAAACCATTACAACAGCGGACACAAGCAGCGGCCAAAATTCATAAATTGCCTAAACTGCACTATATTTCTAAACTAAACAGTGAGTGCATTGATCCATGGAAAATGATGTAACCAATGATCAGAGACTGATCCCGAGCCATGTAAGTATTCATCTCTATCTAACAGATACTTACACATTCAAGAGGTGAAATTATAATTATCTATTGATGTAACTTTAGTAATTTGAGTATTTTGTTGACAATATAAAAATTTATGATTTGATAAAGTAAAAACATAGCTTCTGATGAGCAAATTACAACAGTATCAAACAGTACCTATGAGAAAGGAACAAACAAACATATATTAATCGAAACATGATGTCCATTTAAATATCAAACTCCTACTGTTCTGAGGGCCGGTAAT
Source organism: Rutidosis leptorrhynchoides (assembly GCF_046630445.1). Classification (NCBI taxonomy): domain Eukaryota; kingdom Viridiplantae; phylum Streptophyta; class Magnoliopsida; order Asterales; family Asteraceae; genus Rutidosis; species Rutidosis leptorrhynchoides. The sequence continues at coordinate 456,405,795 of NC_092336.1, read as the reverse complement.
CCGGCATCAAAATATTTCACTCGAAACAACATTGATATAATTTAAAATAGTTTACCAAAGATAAAAAAACAGAGCTCTTGTGTAAATCAACAAAACAAAGGTACCTGGATACGCAATTGAGCTTTTGGTATTGACTGTATGTCTATCATTTCAGACTTAACGAGGTTCCCACACTCGATTCATTCTCCTACACATAAATAACAATCAAAAAATAAAATTTATATACAACTATTATCAGTTTTGACGGTTTAGGAATGTAGTAATTGAGGTTATGATAAGTTCTTAGGTCCCCTTTTCTAGCGAACACATATGACAAATTTGGTAAATATACATTTATTCAAAGGAACACTGCCATGTAAGATAACTTACTTGGAATTCTAGTGTCTTCTTAAGTTGTTCCATAACTTCTTTAGCTGTTGGTGGGTTTTCTCTTATATCATTTAAACACCGGTAGGCGATTGTTTGAAATGCACTCAGTGCTTTCGGCACAATCTGTGCCTTTATAGCCTCAAAGACAACCTCGTTGTGTTTTCCTTCTTCAAATCTCTGTTTAATGAAACTAGGTAGATACTGACCTTCGTGTTTGCAGAACCAAAATGTTGATCTACCACACAAGATCTCAAATAAAACAACACCAAATGAATATATATCGGATTCCATGGTTAGGAAACCAGATCTTCGGTAAAGTGGGTCCACGTAGCCCTCTGTGCCGCATGCACGATCGATGATATAGTTTGTTTCTTGATTTATTGCGCTTATCAAGGAAAGCCCGTAATCAGCAAGTTTTGCTTTCCACTCATCATTTAACAGAACGTTTTCTGTTTTTATGTCCCTGTGTATCACCTTTGCCCGTAATCAACATGTTGAAAGTCCTCCATGAAGGAACTCCAATGCAGTTGCAACATCAATGCATATGTTAAGTCGTTTCGTCCAAGTAAGACGAGCATCATTTTGGTACCTATCAAGGCTTCCTCTTGATGCATACTCATAAACGATGACTTTTTCATCCTTTTCATCACAATAGCCAACCAAACGAATGACATTCTCGTGCTTATACTTGACAAGAATTTGGAGTTCATTCCGAAATTGTTTTTCCCCTTGACCACCTGATGTATCCAATCGCTTCGCAACAATGGTATCGAATCCATCACCATTAGGAACTTTTCCTCTATAAACGTTTCCAAAGCCTCCTTTTGCCTTATGTTATAGATAAGTATTTATTTAGAAGGATAGCAAGACTAATAGAATTCTACATTTTTCATGTGCTTAGACACTCACTTGTATGATATATCCATATCAGTAATTCAAATCAACCTAAGATAGTTTAGTGGTTGGGTCGTGATATCATTATAAGAGGTCTCGTGTTTAAACCTTACTAGCATCGAGGTGACCAAAAGAGTAGAACCGGTCACGGGACCTCTGAAGTTCTATCTGTACTTTATGTATGTTAAACTAACATGATTAAAAATTAAAATATGTAAGCACTTTTATTGGTGTTAAAGATATATGAAAGAATATTAAGAGAGAAGCTTCAACTTACTTGGAAGAATAAGGCGTGCTCAAGCTCCTCCACAACAACTTTCATTGTTGGACGTTGGTCCTGAGTTTCTGCTAAGCATTCATACGCAATTTTAATAAATGTTTCCAAAGAATTCTGATTAGGTCCTCTATTTAGGGTAAACTTGTAATCCCGAATTCCTTCCTTTATGTTAGGATCTATCAATTCCGTTAGTGTCTGCTCATGAAAATGTCGTTGTGCCACATAAGCTATCCCTCTGTCACTCTCTTCAATGTATGTTGGGTCATCGGCTAACCTCCCACAAAGAACTTCTAACAAAAGTACTCCAAAACTATATACATCTGATTTTCTTGTAAATTTATGGTTCTTTTGAAATACTGGATCAGCGTACACAGTTTCCTCAATCCTTTTAAGATGAGGAACCTCACCATCTTGATTCCTCGACAAGAGCACTGAGTTCAAAAAGTAAAAAATTCCCCCCCCCCACACCACAATTCTCGTCCAACCCAATGTTACTGCTCTGTATACAACAGTTAATGATCATCTTTTGATCTTCCATTTCATGGTGGAGATATTTCAATCCACGTGCAACATCAAGACATATTTTCAAACGTTTTACCCATGTAAGATTACTTGGCTTGTCGTCGTTGTTGATGTTCTTAAGATGATCACTGAGAAATCCATTAGAAGCATGATCAACGACAAGGAACTTATAAGCACGTTCAGGACAAAACCCATGTAGAGTGACTATGTTGGGATGCTTACAGTTATTAAGCATTTCAATTTCTGTGATGAACATTTGATTTGCTTTCTTACCTGGCATGAATTCTTTTACATATACATTTTTCTCAACTTTGGGTAGTTCGCCTTCATGTATAACATAGTGTCTCTCAAAACGTGATTCCCATGTTTTTACAGCTTCTAGTATTTCATCGTGCGGAATCTTCAAATGCATCAAATGTTTAGCATATATTAGTTTATCTTCATCATCATAATCATCAACGTCATTGTCATTATCATCATCAAGATCCCAATAAGGAGAGCTAAAGTTACGAAGGCCTAGAAGTGGTAATTGTTCATCAAAAATTTGGTCCTCCACCTTTAAGCAATAAGTAGAACAAAAGAAAGTAAATAATACACACACAAAAATAAAAAATAAAATAATGTTTCCTCAATATGTAATATACATTTTTTACTTTGATAAGTTATGTCTAGTTAAGTTTTATATAAGGTTTTGATGGAGATGGAAATACTCAAATTGAAGTCAATGCTGAAGTCAACAGTAAAGTCAATGCTAAAGTCAACACTGGAGTTAGACCAAAGAGAAACGTGGGAATGCCAGCTTGAGCAAGTGATTATCAGTTGAGAACTAACAGCAGAAGGAAGAAAGATTTAGTTAGTTAGTTGTTTGTTATAATTGTACACGTGTCATAATCTGGTAGTATAGTTATTTGGGTATGAACGGTAGTGATGTAATCGCAATGTAACAAAACTGTTGAATGTTAATGAGAAAGATAACAAATTTCTGAGAATTGAACTCTTTTCCTTTCTAATTGCTTTGGAGACTTGGCCGTCTTGAATAATGAATAGGAAATATCAGGTTTTTTGTTGTTTGAGTTGGTTAATTACTAGCAATAGGTATTAGAGTAATCACGGGTTGGTTATTGTTTACATATGTTATTAACGGTGTAAGATATTAACTTACTTGAAGGAGTAAAGCCTGCTCGAGCTCATCGACAACGACATTCATTTTTGGCCGATGGTCTGGAGTGTTCTCTAAACACACAGACGTAATTTCAATAAATTTCTTTAAAGAAGCTTTGTTGAGTCCACTTTCTCTATTGATTGTAGAATCTACCTTCCAATCTGTAGTTCCTTCGTTGATGTATGTTTGCAAATAATCAGCCAAATCTAGTTTAAGTGTCTCTCGGATAAAGTTGGTATCGACTGGTTTCCCAAGTAGAACCTCTAACAAAACTACTCCGAAACTATATACATCTCTTTCTCTTTCAAACTTAGTACTTGTCGTCATAAATTCTTTGTTAATTTCAATCTTTGCCCCGCAATTCTCATCCAACACAATATTTTCACTTCTTATATTACAATTTATGATCATTTTTTGGTCTTCCATCGTAGTGAAGATATTTCAATGCATGAGCAACATCAAGGCAGATTTTCAATCGTTTTGCCCAAGTAAGAACAAACTTGTCTCTTAACTTCCCACCAGTATTCACTAAGGTTTCCATTTGAAGCATGCTCAATGACAAGAACCATCTCAGAACCTTCATTACAAAATCCAACTAGAGGGACTATCTTGTGATGCTTACAAGTAGTAATCATTTCAAGTTCGCTAATGAATACTTCTTCTCCTTTATCGCCTTCTCCGGCGAATATGCGTTTTATAACCACAGTGCTCAACCTTTTTTGGTAGGCCATCGTTATTATTCCCTTCCAGAGAGGAAGGATTTAGTTTATCAAAATGGTCGAGTTCAACTTTGTATAAGTTATAATATGTTGTCATCCCAATTCGGTATTCATAAGAAAAGTCATTCGTCGCCAACATTATATCACCGAGTCGAATCTTCAAGTCACTCACTTGAATATTCAATTGTTTTAATTTATTTTTCTGCAAGACGAGCGGAAATGATGTTACTGTGACACTTGAAAGACGACTGGGGATAATTAATAGTATACATAGAGAAACTATGTATGAGATATTTCTTTTATAAAGCTTTTCCTCATGAGAGAAGTTTTTACTACTTTTGAATTGATACATATATACCAAAGACAACAAAAGTAGAGTCAAACTTAATTTGTGTTCTTGGAGTTCTTTAGTTAGAAATTCGAACATCAAAACTACTTCCTCTTCCCATTCAGGTATGTAACGAATGATTGACTTGAAAATGTTAATAATTTCATGTTTGAAAGTAGATCGCAATGAAAAGGAAGATGAAATACATAAAATAATTTAAAAGGTTATAAGCACGTGAACTTAAACTTAACGGGACAATTAACTTTCGTTAGAGCTAAGGGTACAATTGAGAATAAATAATGTCATTGAGGATTGTTTGTGTAGTTATAAATTGAGAGGGATGAAAAGAGCAAAAAAAAAAAAAAGTAACAACACAGATAATTTAAGCAATTTTGTCTAGTTATTAAAGTAAAAAATAGTAAATAAGATGTACAAATAGTTTTCCATGAAACGCAATAGTAATAATAATCAGTAATTAGTACGAAGTAATAGATAATAACCCAAAATAAAAACAAACTTAATTAATCGATCCATCACAGACTGAATACGTTCATTTTGTAACCTCTATATTAACAACCCATTTGTTGACAGTTACTTTACCATCAATTAAAACAACAAGAAAGAAGTTAACGCGGAATTATAACAAATTACTATAATAGGGAGTATAATGAATGCTACTAAAGGAATAAGGATGTTACCAGATTATCATATGAGACCTGAAGTTCCAATGCGTTCTCAAGTTCATGTGTAATACTGTTCATATCAGGACCGTGTATTCGTTCTTTATTTATGCAAGAATATGATATGTTTGAGAAGCTAGTGAGTGATTTTTCGGACATATGATTCCTTAAATCTGGAAGGATTATATCATTCACTGTGTCGTTTTCATAATGAAATCTGACCAATGATGCCAAAAACATATTATCCTCATCCGCATTTGGAATAAATGCTTTCCTCCCACATAATATCTCCCATAAAACAACGCCAAATGAGTAGATGTCTGACTTGTGGGTCACACCTCCGGTCTTCGGGATTTCTAGGTCCACATACCCTGTTGTGCCAATAGCATCTGAAAGGTGAACCTCCTTTCGGTCTACTGAATATTTGACAGTATTCGAAACCCGATAACTTGGGCATAAATTTGCTATCCAATAATATGGTGGAGTTGTTGACGTTACGATGTATGAATTTTTCTTTTTTTTTTTGAAATAGTAATATTTGGTAACATGTTTACAAAACTAGAAATTTTGAAAAAAACTTAATAAAACTAATAAAACCGGAGTTTCAAACTCCGGTTTGGCCAAATCGGTGTTCTAAAGTCCGGTTTCTATCTACTTTGCCCACATGGCAGAGTGACATGGCAAACCGGAGTTTCAAACACCGATTTGCCGCGTGACATTTTTTTTTTTAAGGGATTCTGGGATGAGCTCATTTATTTTTTTAGAAAAAAGTTTTAATTGTTTTTGCTAGATTTAAGGGATGAATATCAATTATTAATAAGCTAATTTGAAACTTCTTTTAATATAGTTTGAGAAGTGAAAGTTCATATAGTTATTACTCGGTAATACGTATGAATTTGTTTGAATGAATGTAATGTTGGGAAATGGAATGGACTCTGAGCTGTGTGATTTGGTCTCTATGCATGAGTAAAAATTAGTTGAGAAGTCATCATGTCATCTACGCATTATTTAACTATATATATATATATATATATATATATATATATATATATATATAATTTTTAGAACAATTAAAACTTTTTTCTAAACAAATAGACGAGCTCATCCTAGAATCCCTTAAAAAAAATGCTACGTGGCAAACCGGTGTTTCAAAGTCCGGTTTGCCATGTCACTCAGCCATGTGGACAAAGTAGATAGAAACCGGACTTTGAAACACCGGTTTGGCTCAAACCGGAGTTTCAAACTCCGGTTTTACTAGTTTTGTAAAGATTTTTTCCAAATTTCTAGTTTTGTAAACATATTACAAAATATTACTATTTCAAAAAAAAAAAATCACGATGTATGACAGAATAACTGCGTCCATCCTCATTATGGATGTAACTTAATGCGCGCGCAACACCAACACATATCCTCAATCTTTGGATCCATGTGAGTCTCTCTTTGTTTATATGCATCAAGAGACTTCCCTTGGCACAACACTTGTTTATAATGATCTTCTCATTTTTTTGGTCACAAAACCCGATAACGGAAACGAGATTTTCATGATTGAGAATCGAAAGCATAGAGAGATCTCTGTCCAGAACTCAATGACTCCTTGTTGATACCTAGGGTCTAATCTCCGAGCAGCAATTTTCAACGACTTCCCGGACCGTAAGAGCTGTCCCTTGTACACTTTTCCAAAGCTGCCCGATGATATTTCTGTCATCAAAGTTGTTGGTGGCCACTAGTATGTCATCAAGTGGGACTTGTAAGCTAAGTGAGCAAACTCCCTGATTGTAGATGTCATTTATCTGTTAATCAAATGATAAAGATCCGAGTAAAAACCAATAATTTGCAGATGATTGTAAAAGTTATAGCGAAGGGAATTGAAGAAAATATATAAGAAACCACACACACATATATGCAAGCTACTAGTAGACCTTTAATACTGTCATAACTTTTCTAAAATGAATGCAAAATTTTTATACTGTAAAGTTGATATTCGCTCATAGAAAATTACAAATAAAAACTGGGTACATGTCGGTATTAAGGTTTGGTCAGACCGTCGTTACGCTTTCGTGAGGTACGAATCCGGTGTGATTGCTGATGCTGCTATCAAAAAGATGAACGGGGTCTCTTTATTTGGTAAGAAGCCGTTCGTTGGTACCGCTTCCCGTAACCATAAATCTGGTCCTACTTCCGTGGTTCTTAATCGGGTACGTTCTTCGATTTTGAGGGTTAATCTTTGTGTTAACTACGATCTGGTTAACAAATTAAGGTCATATGCCCTTCTGATCGACCATCGTCCGTTTTCATATCGTAAATTAATTTCTATTTTAACCCGCAAAGCTGTTCTCGCAAACCAAATCATTAAATGGGGTTCGTTTGGATATATCGTGATGTGTATTGACGAAGAACACTTAAACAAGATTTGTTCCGAACACCCTAGTAAAGATGGTTTGATTTCCATCTCTCCCTTTTCAAATCGGGCTGATAAATTCTTTCGATTTTCTTGGATTGAGATATCCGGTATCCCGGTTAGTTTTTTTTTCTTTTCGGAATGCAACATCAATGAGTTAGCAGCAGGATTTGGAAAAGTCCTTTTCGTTGTTCGTTCTTCGACTGATTTGAAACATATTGGTACGGCTTTTGCGTTTATTGAATTAGAGAGTCCGTTGCTTGTTGATGTCACAAATGAAATTCGAAATAATTTGGGGTCGGAATCGTTCTTCATTCATGTAAGCGAAGTTACTCCAAAAGTCCAAATGATTATTGTCATGTTTTGATGATGAGTTCCCACCTACAGTTTTGGCAAATTATAATCGGGCGGTGTGTGAGGGTGATGTAATTGCTAAAGGTGATCGTTTGTTAGATAGATTGTTCCCTTCTAATCATAGGTTTACCAGTAACGAAGGGGTTTCTATAACAGGTTACACAAAATGTGAAGCGACATTTGAACGTCGGGCTTAATTCCGTAAGTGTTGATCCACCGGCCACTGATTTGAATGAGGTCCCTTCTGTCCTCGATAGTGATACGGTCAACTCTGCTTTAGTTGAGTTGATATTATACATAATAATTGATATACATATTAACGGATGAATAGTTGATATAACTATTGACGGATGAATTTTGTCATGCTCGACCCATTTGATCCATTCACAATACCCATTAGACCTGTCTCTATTTATGGAACTTCAGGATGTGATACCCATTTGACCCGTTCTTTTATATTTTGTATAAGACCCAATAGGTTAAAGAAAAAACTCATTGAACTTTTTTTAAATTTTGGTTTTATTAATAATAGGCCTAATTATTTTCAAGACCCAATTGACCCGACAGCTTAACTCATTCGACCCAAATTTGAGAGTATGGGTCTCAATTGCCAGGATAGTAACCTTCTCCATCGATCATCCACTTTCCTGAAGCTCGAGTATCATATAACACATAATTAATCTGTATCAGAAAATGACATTTGAGTTTCATTAAGCCACACTTCAAATGAAACACTAGACATTCAATCACGTTTTAATCTCTGGATATGGAAAGGAATTGATCAGTTTTAATACATTGTACTGGTCGGTTTTGATTAACGTTGGATTGATTCAATATGTTTTTATTTGGTTACGATTTATATCCATATAGTTTGATCTATACATGGAAGGTCCTATTGGTAACTATGGTAAGAAGCCGTTTGATAGTAATTTTGATAAGCAGTCGTTGCTTGTTCCTTGTGGTACACGAGCTGTTATCTCCATCTTGATCCTTGGGAGATGACGTAAACCATGAGATCGATCCCGAGCCTAGTAACTATTCATCTATTTCTAACAAGTACTTCCACATTTAAGAGGTGAAATTTAAATAATCTATTAATTTAGCTTTAGTAAATTGAATATTTGATTGACAATAAAAATAAAAATAATAATAAGAAAAACAAAGCTTCTCATGAGCAGATTACAATTCTATCAAACAGTACTAATGAAAAAGGTACAACATATAGCAATTGAAACACGATTTCCATTTAAATATCAAACTCCTACTGTTCTGAGAGCTGGGATCCGGGATCAAATTATTATTATTTTTTTCCTAAAACCACAATGATATAATTAAAAATAGTTTATCAAAGATATAAAAAAAATAGCTCTTTTTTGGATCAAGAATACAAAAACGGGTAATATTCATGAAATTTGTTACGGAAACAAAATCAATTCCTGGGAGTTAAAAGACATACCTGGATATGCAATTGTGCTTTTGGTATCGAAAGTATCATTTCAGGTTTAACGAGGTTCCTACACTCGATTCATTCTCCTACGCATCAATTAAACAATCAAAAATAAAAATGTATATATAACTATAATCAGTTTTGGTAAATATACATTCATTTTAAAAAACGTTGCCATTGTAAAACTAAGATTAACTTACTTGGAGTTCCAATGTCTTCTTAAGTTGTTCCATAACTTCTTTAGCTGTTGGTCGATTTTCTCTATCATCATTTAAGCACCGGTCGGCGATTGTTTGAAATGAACTCAATGCTTTCAGTACAATCTGTGCCCTTATAGCCTCAAATACGACCTCATTGTGTTTTCCTTCTTCGAATCTCTGTTTAATAAAACTAGGAAGAAACTGACCTTCATGTTTGCGGAACCAAAACGTTGATCTTCCACACAAGATCTCAAATAAAACAACACCGAATGAATATATATCTGATTCCATGGTTAAGAAACCAGATTTTCGGTAAAGTGGGTCCACGTATCCCTCTGTGCCGCATGCATGATCGATGATATAATCTGTTTCCTTATTTATTGCACTTATCAAGGAAAGTCCGTAATCAGCAAGTTTTGCCTTCCACTCATCATTTAATAGAACATTTTCCGTTTTGATGTCTCTATGTATCACTGTTGACTGTGTTGTAACTCCTCCATGAAGGAAATCCAATGCAGTTGCAACATCAAGGCATATGTTAAGCCGTTTCATCCATGTAAGATGAGTATCATTCAAGTACCTATCAAGGCTTCCTCTCGATGCATACTCATAAACAATGACTTTTGCACCTTTTTCATCACAATAGCCAAGAAGACGGATGATATTTTCATGCTTGTAATTGAAAAGAATTTGGAGTTCATTCCGAAATTGTTTTTCCCCTTGACCCCCTCTTGTATCCAATCGCTTTGCAACAATGGTATCGAATCCATCAACTTTAGATACTTTTCCTATATAAACGTTCCCAAAGCCTCCTTTTCCAATGCAATTATCATCATGGAAGTTCTGTGTTGCCTTTGCTATATCTTCAAGTGAAATTCTGGGGTCATCCGTATTGTTTTCCTATAAACTACAACCGCATCAAATTTCAAGAAGTATGATACTTATAATCAACTAAATCCCAAAGTACATACAAGACAACAGAAAAGAAAATGTAGTTGAAGCTTTAACTTACTTGGAAGAATAAGGCTTTCTCAAGCCCCTCGACAACCGCTTTCATTGTTGGACGTTGATCTTGAGATTCTGCCAAACATTCACACGCAATTTTTATAAATGTTTCCAAAGAAATCAGATTTGGTCCTCTACTTGGGGCAAACATGTTGTCACCAATTCCTTCCTTTATGATAGGATCTATCATTTCCATAAGTGTTCTCTCATGGAAACCTCGTTGAGCCACATAAGCTAGCCCCATGTCACTCTCTTCAACGTAAATTGGGTCATCGGCTAACCTCCCACAAAGAACTTCAAATAAAAGTACTCCGAAACTATATACATCTATTTCTCTTCTCAATTTATGGTTCTTCTGATATTCTGGATCAGTGTATACACTTATTTCCTCAATGTTATTGAGATGGAGAGCATCTTCATCTTGATTTGGAGACAACATCACTGAGTTCCCAAAGTAAACAATCTTCGCCCCCCAGTTCTTGAACAATCCAATGTTGCTTCCTTTTATAGAACCGTTTATGATCATCTTCTGGCCTTCCATCTCATGGTGAAGATATTTCAAACCACGTGCAACATCAAGGCAAATTTTCAAACGTTTCACCCAAGTTAGAGTAATAGGCTTGTCTTTGATGTATCTAAGATGATCGTCAAGGAATCCATTAGAAGGATGCTTAATGACAAGCAAATTAAAAATTTCATTTACGTTACAAATTCCAAGTAGAGTGACTATATTCTTACGCTTACAGTTAACAAGCATTCTCGTTTCTGTCTTCACCACTTGTTTTGCTTGCTCAGTCGCTCCAGAGATGAGGCGTTTTACGTCTATAGTTTTCCGTCTCTTGGCTAGTTTACCTTTAAATATTTGATAGTGGGTGGTAGTCCTGTATTTTTCAGAAAAGTGTCTTGTAGCCAACGTTATATCATCGAATGGAATATGTAACCTACATAATTTATCTTCCTGCATAATTTTGATAACCGATTAAGAGAAAAGCGTGTTAGAGGTTATACAAGCTAATAATATGTTGGGGAATTGGTAGCAAGCCCTAACAATAATCTGATAACCACAGTTATCAGTCACCGACCAACAAACAGATAATTGACAAGAACACACAAAGATAACAGATAAAATAAGAGCAAGAAACGTAAAGAACAAGGAATTTAACGTGGTTATATCTAATCGTTTAATTTTACGATCAGTTTATTCCACAGCCAAACAGATAGTGTTTTCTTATTGATTTTTCGTAGGTGCATAAAGATACAATGAGAATAGGGTTCCAATTTATAGGGCAATAAACGAATCCTTTCCAAAACCAAAAAAACTTGTTGAACACGAACATCCTCGCATTTCGCGAGCTCACCTCGCGTTTCGCGAGGCCTTCCCAAACGCTAGAACCTACTTCCAAACGCGAGATTCCCAGCTTCCACAAAAGTTCGATCCATGCCACATTTTGTGTTTTGGACCACAATTTTGCGTTTTGCGAGATCAGCAGCTTCAGCAACTTGTTTTTGATTTGTTTCTCATCCGTTTAACATCTTCAAACTCAACATAATATTAATGAGTGAAACTTAAAATAAACGGTGTCATTTGTATGACCTTTAGAAACATGAGTGTTTGTAGAAGTAACACCATTTTTGTTAGTGTATCTAATATCGTTATTAGACATTTGTCTTATGTTATGTAAACTTAGTTACTAAGAAAACTTAGCTATTAAGTTTTCTTAGCTATTAAGTATTCTTAGTCATTAAGTATTCTTAGCTATTAAGTTTTCTTAATTATTAAGTATTCTTAGTTATTAAGTATTCTTATCTATAAAGAATACTTAGATATTTTAGTTTTCTTACTAGTTAAGAAATTATCGGTATTCGTGATACTTACCTCCTAAGATTTCTTAGAGGTAAAGTAAGTCACTTTTTGTAAGCCTATAAATAGGAGTGTAATTAAGAGTTGGAATATATAACCGACCTTCAAATTATATCTATTCTACATTTCCATTATTTATTTCAATCTACTTAGCAACAAAGACATGCTATTTTAATCTTTAGCAACAAAGTCTTGCTATTTTAATCTTTCAAGTGTAGAATTCTATTCTATTCTTGAACATTTACAGTGGTATCAGAGCTCTCTTCTTAAAGGGCTGTTTTATTCACGATAAAAAAAAAAATTATTAGACTAGACATGGCATCTAGTTCAACTGCTTAAGCAATTCCATTATTTAATGAATTGCACTATCATATTTGGGTAGTGAAGATGAAGAAATATTTGAAGTCTCAAGGTTTATGGAAGGTTATAGAGACTGATGAAGATCCTCCAGCACTCAGAGCAAACCCAACTGTTGCTCAACTAAGAAATTATGAAGATGAGTTGCTGAAGAAAGATAAGGCACTTACCTGTTTACATTCAGGACTTGCTGATCAAATTTTCACCTCAATAATGGACTTGGACACACCGAAAGCTGTGTGGGATAAAATCCAAGATACCTACGAAGGTTCTAATAGAGTAAAAGCTGTCAGATTATTGACTCTCAGACGAGAGTTTGAATTGTTGAAAATGAACGATGATGAACTCGTGAAAGATTATTCATCGCGAATAATGGATGTTGTTAATCAAATTAGACTTCATGGTGATAAGATTTCAGACCAGAAAGTGGTGGAGAAGATAATGATAAGTGTTCCTCAAAAGTTTGAAGCCAAAATTTCCGCAATGGAAGAATCTTGTGATGTTAGCATGCTTACAGTTTCTGAACTAACAAGCAAGCTTCAAGCACAAGAACAAAGGGTCTCTATAAGATCCGAAGAAAATGTTGAAGGTGCTTTTCCAGTTTTTTTCAAAAATAACAAGGCTGGAAATTCAAGACAAAACACATATAAGAGAGGAAATTATAAAGGAAATAAAAGTTCAAATTCACGAAGCTCCTCTTCAACATTAAAGAAAGGTACTTTCCCTCCATGTAAAGTTTGTCAAAATAAAAATCATCATGAAGTTGATTGTTGGTTCGAAGATAAACCATAATTTAAGTTCAATTTTTGCAAAAAGTTTGGTCATATTGAGAGATATTGTAGAGCAAAGAAAAATCAAGATCAAACAAAGGAACTTTAGTTGGAAAATGTCACTGAGGAAAATCAGGAAGCAAATGAACACTTGTTCATGGTCTCACATGTCGATAAAAGTTTAAGAAGACTTACATGGCTTCTTGATAGTGGGTGCACTAGCCATATGACTCCAGAGCTGTCATACTTTTGTAATCTTGATACTAAAATCAATACTAAAGTGAAGCTCGGTGATGGAAGAATTGTTCAAGCAAAAGGGAGAAGCACCATTGCGTTTGAAACAAAGCAAGGTACTAAATATATTTCTGATGTCTTATATATTCGTGACCTTGATCAAAACTTGTTAAGTGTTACAAAAATGATCAAAATGGCTACGGTGTGAATTTTAAGAATTCTCGTTGTTGCATCTCTGACATTACCGGTTCAATATTAGCAAATCTTGATATGGTAGATGATAGTTTCTACTTAAAGCTTGAGTTTGTGGATGAAAGTTCTTATCATGTTGTGGAAGATAATAGTATGAAATGGCATAAAAGATTCGATCATTTCAACAACCGAAAACTAAAACACATGTATACCACCCAACTAGTCAAAGATTTGCCTATAGTTACCGAAGTTGATCTTAAATGTGAAGGGTGTGAATTGGGAAAAAAATCACAGGTTGCCTTTCTCAAAATATGGTGTGACAAGAGTCACACACAAGTTAGAAATCATTCATTCTGATATTTATGGTCCTATATCTATACCATCCTAGAATGGCAACAAGTATTTTATACTTTTTATCGATGATTACACACGGATGTGTTGGGTCTATTTTCTCAACAATAAAGCTTCAGTTTTTTCTATCTTCAAGAATTTCAAGAAACTTGTTAAAGTGCAAAGTGGCAATACTTTGCGTATTTTGAGAACCGACAATGGTGGAGAGTATACTTCAAATGAATTTGAAGACTTCCTTCAACAACAAGGAGTAATTCATCAGGTCACGGTTTCATACTCGCCACAACAAAACGGAGTTTCTGAAAGAAAAAACAGAACTGTTATGGAGATGGCAAGATCCATGATTTTCGAAAAGAATTTAACCAAGACATTTTGGGCAGAAGCTGTAATGGCCCGTCCAAATCCATATGGATGAATACAATAACATTTGGTCCCATTGCGAGGTTTTGACCTCTATATGATACGTTTTACAAACATTGCATTCGTTTTTAAAAGACAACTTTCATTACAACGATAGTTGACAAGTATGCATACCATTTTACAATATAACCAAACTTTAAATGACTTAATTTGTCATTTACTTAATAATATAATCTTTTTGAACTCAACGACTCGAATGCAACGTCTTTAGAAATATGCCAAGAATGACTCCACGTAATATCTTTAATTTAAGCAAATGCACAGCAGAAGATTTCTTTCATACCTGAGAATAAACATGCTTAAAAGTGTCAACCAAAAGGTTGGTGAGTTCATTAGTTTATCATAAATATTCATTTCCAACAATTTAATAGACCACAAGATTTCCATTTTTCATTTTCATTTCCATAATCATTATACAGGCATTTCGCAATCTGCATAAAGATAAAATCATTCATATGGTGAACACTTGATAACCGAACTAACAGGATGCATATAGAATATCCCCCGCATACAGGCATTTCGCAATCTGCATGCTATATACCGGCCGTCGCAATCAGTATATATCAATCGAAGTACTAAAGCATTCGTAACCCGAATGGGACGTGTAAAGGTCCATAGATCTATCTTTAGGATTCGCGTCAATTAGGGGCCATTTCCCTAATTCTTAGGCTACCAAGCTAACAAGGGGCGATATTCGGTATTCGTAATCCAACCATAGAATATAGTTTAAGTACTAGTGTCCATTTCGTAAAACAGTTTATAAAACAGCGCATGTATTCTCAGCCCAAAAATATAATAAAAGGGAATAATGAAACTCACTTTAACAGATTTTCAATTCGTCAAAAATCAGACTTAGCCACAGATCGATTCACGAACCTATAACAAATATATACATATATATCAAAGTATGATAAATATATTCAAATTATATTTTTATTTACTTGTTGATGATTTAAGTTGTCAAGTTAGCAGTCCAACGTTAGTAGTCCAATGTTAGTAGTTCAATGTTAACAGTCCAACGTTAGTAGTCCATATATATAGTTCAATACATCACCCTGGAATAATCAAGACGTATTGTAAATATAATGTCTAAGACTCGATCACAACCCATTGTACAACTATTGTCTTTGAAGTTATCTCGACGTGTTGTGTACATGTGTCTTACGATTTATCTGACGTATTGTAAATATATTGTCTAAGACTCAATCACGACCCATTGTACAACTATTGTCTTTGAAGTTATCTCGACGTGTTGTGTACATGTGTCTTACGATTTATCTGACGTATTGTAAATATATTGTCTAAGGTTTAATCACGACCCACTGTACAAACTGTTGTCTTTGAAGTTATCTCGACGTATTGTGTACATGTGTCTTACGATTAACCAAGACTAGTATAGTATAAGGAAATATGTATAAATACATGTATAATACAAGAAAAGTTAGCTAGGACATGGTTAGTATAGATTTTTGCAAAATAATCCCGTAGCTATTTTGATGATTTCTAACCAATCTTGTTTTGCCCCTATCTTCTTCGTTATAAATCGGTTTTGAGTGATTCAAATTGCTATGGTTTCGTAACGAACTGTAGTATTTAGAACTAAACTGAAAAAGTAGTGGTTTATAGTCGGATTTACAGGTTACAAGTCCATATTTGAAAGAGGTAGTCATTTCCGTCGAAAGAACGACATCTTGATGACCATTTTGAAAAAAACATACCTCTACTTTGAGTTTAACCATAATTTTTGGATATGTTATCATGTTTATATGAAATATTATTTTTCCAAAATACAAATCTTTAAATCAAAGTCTAAGATAGTTTTTTTTATTATCCAACCCGAAACAGCCCCCGGTTTTACTACGACGGCGTATGTCCGGTTTTACGGTGTTCTTCGTGTTTCCAAGTTTTAAATTATTGAGTTAGCATATCATATAGATATAAAACATGTGTTTATTTATTTTTAAAAGTCTAGTTAGAAGGATTAACTTTGTTTGCGAACAAGTTTAGAATTAACTAAACTATGTTCTAGTGATTACAAGTTATTTTCTTCGAATAAGATAGTTATATAAGTAAGAATCGAACGATGTTATGAACATCATTACTACCTCAAGTTTAGTAGGTAAACCTACTGGAAGTGACAAGAAATGATCTAGCTTCAAAGGATCTTGGATGGCTTGAAAGTTCTTGAAGTAGAATCATGACACGAAAACAAGTTCAAGTAAGATTATCACTCGAATTAAGATAGTTATAGTTATAGGAATTGAATCAAAGTTTGTATATGAGTATTACCTTGATTTAGAATGATATCTTACTGTAAACAACAAGGATTTCTTGAGGTTGGATGATCACTTTACAAGATTGGAAGTGAGCTAGTAAACTTGGAAGTATTCTTGATTTTATGAAACTAGAACTTGTAGAATTTATGAAGAACACTTAGAACTTGAAGATGGAACTTGAGAGAGATCAATTAGATGAAGAAAATTGAAGAATGAAAGTGTTTGTAGGTGTTTTTGGTCGTTGGTATATGGATTAGATATAAAGGATGTGTAATTTTGTTTTCATGTAAATAATTCATGAATGATTTATAATATTTTTGTAATTTTGTGTAATCATTCATGCTAGTTGCCAAAAGATGGTTCCCACATGTTTAATGACTCACATGGGCTGTTAAGGAGCTGATGATTGTGAAATGTCCCGTTCTTATTGATTAAAAACGTTCCATATTAATTGATTTCGTTGCGAGGTTTTGACCTCCATATGAGACGTTTTTCAAAGACTGCATTCATTTTTAAAACAACCATAACCTTTATTTCATAAATAAAGGTTTAAAAAGCTTTACGTAGATTATCAAATAATAATAATCTAAAATATCCTGTTTACACACGACCATTACATAATGGTTTACAATACAAATATGTTACATCGAAATCAGTTTCTTGAATGCAGTTTTTACACAATATCATACAAACATGGACTCCAAATCTTGTCCTTATTTTAGTATGCAACAGCGGAAGCTCTTAATATTCACCTGAGAATAAACATGCTTTAAACGTCAACAAAAATGTTGGTGAGTTATAGGTTTAACCTATATATATCAAATCGTAACAATAGACCACAAGATTTCATATTTCAATACACATCCCATACATAGAGATAAAAATCATTCATATGGTGAACACCTGGTAACCGACATTAACAAGATGCATATATAAGAATATCCCCATCATTCCGGGACACCCTTCGGATATGATATAAATTTCGAAGTACTAAAGCATCCGATACTTTGGATGGGTTTGTTAGGCCCAATAGATCTATCTTTAGGATTCGCGTCAATTAGGGTGTTTGTTCCCTAATTCTTAGATTACCAGACTTAATAAAAAGGGGCATATTTGATTTCGATAATTCAACCATAGAATGCAGTTTCACGTACTTGTGTCTATTTTGTAAATCATTTATAAAACCTGCATGTATTCTCATCCCAAAAATATTAGATTTTAAAAGTGGGACTATAACTCACTTTCACAGATTTTTACTTCGTCGGGAAGTAAGACTTGGCCAGTGGTTGATTCACGAACCTATAACAATATATACATATATATCAAAGTATGTTCAAAATATATTTACAACACTTTTAATATATTTTGATGTTTTAAGTTTATTAAGTCAGCTGTCCTCGTTAGTAACCTACAACTAGTTGTCCACAGTTAGATGTACAGAAATAAATCGATAAATATTATCTTGAATCAATCCACGACCCAGTGTATACGTATCTCAGTATTGATCACAACTCAAACTATATATATTTTGGAATCAACCTCAACCCTGTATAGCTAACTCCAACATTCACATATAGAGTGTCTATGGTTGTTCCGAAATATATATAGATGTGTCGACATGATAGGTCGAAACATTGTATACGTGTCTATGGTATCTCAAGATTACATAATATACAATACAAGTTGATTAAGTTATGGTTGGAATAGATTTGTTACCAATTTTCACGTAGCTAAAATGAGAAAAATTATCCAATCTTGTTTTACCCATAACTTCTTCATTTTAAATCCGTTTTGAGTGAATCAAATTGCTATGGTTTCATATTGAACTCTATTTTATGAATCTAAACAGAAAAAGTATAGGTTTATGGTCGGAAAAATAAGTTACAAGTTGTTTTTGTAAAGGTAGTCATTTCAGTTGAAAGAACGACGTCTAGATGACCATTTTAGAAAACATACTTCCACTTTGAGTTTAACCATAATTTTTGGATATAGTTTCATGTTCATAATAAAAATCATTTTCTCAGAATAACAACTTTTAAATCAAAGTTTATCATAGTTTTTAATTAACTAACCCAAAACAGCCCGCGGTGTTACTACGACGGCGTAAATCCGGTTTTACGGTGTTTTTCGTGTTTCCGGGTTTTAAATAATTAAGTTAGCATATCATATAGATATAGAACATGTGTTTAGTTGATTTTAAAAGTCAAGTTAGAAGGATTAACTTTTGTTTGCGAACAAGTTTAGAATTAACTAAACTATGTTCTAGTGATTACAAGTTTAAACCTTCGAATAAGATAGCTTTATATATATGAATCGAATGATGTTATGAACATCATTACTACCTTAAGTTCCTTGGATAAACCTACTGGAAAAGAGAAAAATGGATCTAGCTTCAACGGATCCTTGGATGGCTCGAAGTTCTTGAAGCAGAATCATGACACGAAAACAAGTTCAAGTAAGATCATCACTTCAAATAAGATTGTTATAGTTATAGAAATTGAACCAAAGTTTGAATATGATTATTACCTTGTATTAGAATGATAACCTACTGTAAGAAACAAAGATTTCTTGAGGTTGGATGATCACCTTACAATATTGGAAGTGAGCTAGCAAACTTGAAAGTATTCTTGATTTTATGTAACTAGAACTTGTAGAATATATGAAGAACACTTAGAACTTGAAGATAGAACTTGAGAGAGATCAATTATATGAAGAAAATTGAAGAATGAAAGTGTTTGTAGGTGTTTTTGGTCGTTGGTGTATGGATTAGATATAAAGGATATGTAATTTTGTTTTCATGTAAATAAGTCATGAATGATTACTCATATTTTTGTAATTTTATGAGATATTTCATGCTAGTTGCCAAATGATGGTTCCCACATGTGTTAGGTGACTCACATGGGCTACTAAGAGCTGATCATTGGAGTGTATATACCAATAGTACATACATCTAAAAGCTGTGTATTGTACGAGTACGAATACGGGTGCATACGAGTAGAATTGTTGATGAAACTGAACGAGGATGTAATTGTAAGCATTTTTGTTAAGTAGAAGTATTTTGATAAGTGTATTGAAGTCTTTCAAAAGTGTATAAATACATATTAAAACACTACATGTATATACATTTTAACTGAGTCGTTAAGTCATCGTTAGTCGTTACATGTAAGTGTTGTTTTGAAACCTTTAGGTTAACGATCTTGTTAAATTTTGTTAACCCAATGTTTATAATATCAAATGAGATTTTAAATTATTATATTATCATGATATTATCATGTATGAATATCTCTTAATATGATGTATATACATTAAATGTCTTTACGACGATAATCGTTACATATATGTCTCGTTTAAAAATCATTAAGTTAGTAGTCTTGTTTTTACATATGTAGTTCATTGTTAATATACTTAATGATATGTTTACTTATCATAGTATCATGTTAACTATATACATATCCATATATATGTCATCATATAGTTTTTACAAGTTTTAACGTTCGTGAATCACCGGTCAACTTGGGTGGTCAATTGTCTATATGAAACATATTTCAATTAATCAAGTCTTAACAAGTTTGATTGTTTAACATGTTGGAAACATTTAATCATGTAAATATCAATCTCAATTAATATATATATAAACATGGAAAAGTTCGGGTCACTACAGATTGAGTGTATATACCAATAGTATATACATCTAGAAGCTGTGTATTGTACGAGTACGAATACGGGTGCATATGAGTAAAATTGTTGATGAAAATGAACGAGAATGTAATTGTAAGCATTTTTGTTAAGTATAAGTATTTTGATATATGTTCTTAAGGATTTCAAAAGTGTATTAATACATATTAATACAATACATATATATACATTTTAATTAAGTCGTTATTTCGTCGTTAATCGTTACATGTATATATTGTTTCGAAACCCTTAAGTTAGTAGTCTCGTTTTTATGTATATAGTTCATTGTTAATACACTTAATGATATACTTAATTATCATTATATCATGTTAAACATAATGTATTAATATATCTTAATACAATACATATGTATTTATTTTAATTAAGACGTTATTACGTCGATAGCCGTTACATATATATCTTGTTTCAAATTCCTTAATTTAGTAGTCTCATTTTATGTATATAACCCATTGTTAATATACTTAATGAGATACTTACTTATCATAATACCATGTTATATATATATATATATATATATATATATATATATATATATATATATATATATATATATATATATATATATATATATATATATATATATATATATATATATATATATATATATGGATATATATATATATATATATATATATATATATATATATATCCATATATATATCATCATGTCGTTTTTACAAGTTTTAACGTTCGTGAATCGTCGGACAAACTGGGTGGTCAAACGTTTATGTAAAATTCGTTTCAATTAATCAAGTCTTAAAAAGTTTGATTGCTTAACATGTTGGAAACATTTAATCATGTAAATATCAATCTCAAATATATACATATATTTATATACATATCTTATTTACAAATAGTGGTTCGTGAATCGTCCGGAAAAGTCGAAGGTTACATGAACACAGTTCCAAATTTTTGAATTTCAACTTAACAGACTTTGCTTATCATGTCGGAAACATTAATTCATTTAAAGATTAAGTTTAAATTTGGTCGGAAATTTTCGGGTCGTCACAGTACATACCCGTTAAAGAAATTTCGTCCCAAAATTTGTTTAAGGAAAGTTTGATAATGGAAGTAAGATTATTCTTGTATCAAGAACTATAACTTGAATTCTTATCATGAATTCGATCGTTCATATAATCATTATCAAGGAAATAGATTAATGGAGTATTTTGAATACCTTGAATGAGTCGAGTTCCGTTTATGAATAGCACGAGTTCAATAAATATAGAGTTTTTTTTTTCATCTTTGCAAAAATATGGATAGAATAATTCGATTACGCGAAGAGTATGAATGAAGCTATCGTAAAAGATGGAATTGAGGAAATAAAGTTTCGTCTTAATTTTTGACGTAGTCACAGTTGATTTTCGGATTTCAAGGAATGTAAAGAAAATCTTCGAAATCTATAAAAGATTTGATTTTTCGGGATTTAAGAAAATTAGGATCCTCTTTAATTAAATGCGGTAATCTGCCTCGATTGCTCTTTCTGTTATATCCACTATAAGTTGACCTCTTCCAACTCATTATTATCACTATCCCTACTTTCTTCATCAATTCATAGATCCAAAAGATTGTGAAAAATGCTCAATCCAGTTCTGGTTCTTGACCTAATATTGACGTTCGCCACCATTATCCTTCTTTTCTAGCTCCCTCCAGAGGAATCTGTTTATTTCTATTATGCTCTAGGGATTGTTGTATTTATCATTCTCCCGTGTCTTTATATTGCTATATGCATTGATATACACGATTTGTAATTTCTGATTTGTTATCGGGCTTTATATTTTCCTTTATATTTCGGAGCTCCATGCTTTTGTTTTCTCTTCTCAACTTTAAGTAAAGCGATCAAGACGTCTCGATTTTGTAGGTACGAAATTTCAAATGAACATAACTAATGTTTTAAGCAGAAAGGAATTATAATAGCACGATTTAATTTGGTAAATTACCGGTATCACGGAAAAGATAGAACTATCAAGAAAATATGTTCTTGATATTTTTAGAGGTTAAATAGAATGAAAGAATCGTGTAACATGGCACACGATGACGATATAATCTATGAATCATCATGTTCCATTAGAAACTCAGCATGACTTACTGTAATATAACCACGTTGATCAGGCGCCATTATATTATACTATCTCATGCTTCGATTCCCAACACTACTTCAAAAACATTCATAATCTAAACTCGAAGTTTATAGAAATTTAGAAACTAAAACAGTTTCCTTTAAGATGTAACACAGATAGCACGAAGAGATAAGTAATTTCGGACAAGAATATTTATGAAAATATTCTCAGAAACATCGAGGATATTTATGATGATATTTTTGGAATTTCTAAGATCGAAGGTTGATGAGGAAAATTCTTCCTCAAGTATATAGAATAAGTAAGGAGCAAGATATTCGCTAAAGATTTCATCGGATACAGAATCATCTGGATTCTTTATGTACAAGCTTAGTCCTTATGATTTGTTCACCGTCTCCTTCATAGTTTTGCTTAATTCGCTTTCTAGTATCAATTTTCCGTTGAGCGTTTCCAACACTCTATTCTTTATCGTCAAACTTTTGACTGTTAAGGTCGTTTACAGTTTTTGCTGCTTCTTCAGCATTTTCAAAACTCAAAGAACTAATTCACAGGTTGGGGTGCTTTTCAGAATTCCAGAATTGAAGTACGTAAGTTCAGGAGATAGACGTCATATGTAAGTATATAACAGTTGACGTAGAAACGTTGCGAAATTCGAAATAATGATTGATGCTTCCCGGTATGTGGTATGACAGTTATCGTTACAAGACGTTGATGAGTATATGATGGATTTCAATGAATAATGATAGTGATATTTCGGAGTGATTTAAGTTGAAAAGTAACGGAGTCGCTGGTACGTTTACTGCTAATATGGTGGAACATAAACGGTTCCCTGGTAACAATGATAGAAAGGCAATCGTATATATATCAAGGTTTAATTAAGGTTTCTCCAAATGAAACGTCGAAGTTGTCTTGCTGAAGGTGTGACAAAACTGGATACTTGAAAAGGAATTGCAAAGTTATTTTCAGTAATAATAATGCCGAAGGATTTATCACGGATACGTGTTAAAGTCTTACTTAGGTTTAGAGAGCTTTCCAGGTGTATGACTATAAGTATAACTCTTTCTTTCTATGGATAATGTGTGGTTGGTTCATCTTCTCGATTGATCAGTAGTTGGGGGTATTTTCAAGAATCATAAAGGGTTTGAACGCAGGTTGTAATCGTCAGTATACATATGATGTTCAAGATGAAATCATTCAGGATTTTGAATGAATATATTTATGAGTTTTATGAATAAGAGTGATGTTCTAGCACAGTTTTGAATTCAAAGTATGGTTTTAAAAGATGTAAGGATCTAAGAGTGATGCTATCTGTTATATCTTGACTTGGATTCTGATATGTCAAAATCAGAATATGTAATTGAATCTGAATGAAAATGGTTGTTCTGATTTCTATGGAAGAATATATATCGTTGTGAAAGTAGTGAGTATAGATAATGAATATCGAATAATTGAAGAGTGTACAGTGTAACATATTAATTGTGAACTTAAATATTTCTCGGTGGAAGATGTTGGTGTTCGTGGAATTCTTGTAAATTCCGCAAGGTACGAATAATATTTTCTAGAAGGTTTCAGGTACATCTGAAATGAAAATGTAAAATCAAACATAATTGAATAATACACTTGGTTTATTAGGGGACAGAATTATTTGAGGTGATGTAGAGATTTAGGTTGTTAACGAAGGATGTATATCATGGCATTTTAGTAATGTGAATTAATCGAGTAGTATTTACCCTTCAAAATTCACACGTAACAGCTTAGTATGAAAAGATATAAGATGGTTTCAAAATTCATATATATATAAAATATATATATATATATATATATATATATATATATATATATATATATATATATATATATATATATATATATATATATATATATATATAAACTCTTTGGAAATAATGAGTTAATATTTCATAACTCGATAGTATAATATTCTTATTGGTGATTGATATATGCGGTGGTTATGGAACTTGTGGAGCTTGTGGTACTACCGGTGTTGATGATGATGGTGAGACTGCTGGTGATACATGTAGTGACCCGAACTTTTCCATGTTTATATATATTAACTGAGATTGATATTTATATGATTAAATGTTTCCAACATGTTAAGCAATCAAACTTGTTAAGACTTGATTAATTGAAATAGGTTTCATATAGACAATTGACCACCCAAGTTGACCGGTGATTCACGAACGTTAAAACTTGTAAAAACTATATGATGACATATATATGGATATATATATATATAGTTAACATGATACTATGATAAGTAAACATATCATTAAGTATATTAACAATGAACTACATATGTAAAAAACAAGACTACTAACTTAATGATTTTTAAACGAGACATATATGTAACGATTATCGTTGTAAAGACATTTAATGTATATATATCATATTAATAGATATTCATACATGATAATATCATTATAATATAATAATTTAAAATCTCATTTGATATTATAAACATTGGGTTAACAACATTTAACAAGACCGTTAACCTAAAGGTTTAAAAACAACACTTACATGTAACGACTAACGATGACTTAACGACTCAGTTAAAATGTATATACATGTAGTGTTTTAATATGTATTTATACACTTTTGAAAGACTTCAATACACTTATCAAAATACTTCTACTTAACAAAAATGCTTACAATTACATCCTCGTTCAGTTTCATCAACAATTCTACTCGTATGCACCCGTATTCGTACTCGTACAATACACAGCTTTTAGATGTATGTACTATTGGTATATACACTCCAATGATCAGCTCTTAGCAGCCCATGTGAGTCACCTAACACATGTGGGAACCATCATTTGGCAACTAGCATGAAATATCTCATAAAATTACAAAAATATGAGTAATCATTCATGACTTATTTACATGAAAACAAAATTACATATCCTTTATATCTAATCCATACACCAACGACCAAAAACACCTACAAACACTTTCATTCTTCAATTTTCTTCATCTAATTGATCTCTCTCAAGTTCTATCTTCAAGTTCTAAGTGTTCTTCATAAATTCCAAAAGTTCTAGTTTCATAAAATCAAGAATACTTTCAAGTTTGCTAGCTCACTTCCAATCTTGTAAGGTGATCATCCAACCTCAAGAAATCTTTGTTTCTTACAGTAGGTTATCATTCTAATACAAGAACTTCGAGCCATCCAAGGATCCATTGAAGCTAGATCCATTTTTCTCTTTTCCAGTAGGTTTATCCAAGGAAATTAAGGTTCGTGAATCAACCAGTGGCCAAGTCTTACTTCCCGACGAAGTAAAAATCTGTGAAAGTGAGTTATAGTCCCAATTTTAAAATCTAATATTTTTGGGATGAGAATACATGCAGGTTTTATAAATGATTTACAAAATAGACACAAGTACATGAAACTACATTCTATGGTTGAATTATCAAAATCGAATATGCCCCTTTTTATTAAGTCTGGTAATCTAAGAATTAGGGAACAGACACCCTAATTGACACGAATCCTAAAGATAGATCTATTGGGCTTAACAAACCCCATCCAAAGTACCGGATGCTTTAGTACTTCGAAATTTATATCATATCCGAAGGGTGTCCCGGAATGATGGGGATATTCTTATATATGCATCTTGTTAATGTCGGTTACCAGGTGTTCACCATATGAATGATTTTTATCTCTATGTATGGGATGTGTATTGAAATATGAAATCTTGTGGTCTATTGTTACGATTTGATATATATAGGTTAAACCTATAACTCACCAACATTTTTGTTGACGTTTAAAGCATGTTTATTCTCAGGTGAATATTAAGAGCTTCCGCTGTTGCATACTAAAATAAGGACAAGATTTGGAGTCCATGTTTGTATGATATTGTGTAAAAACTACATTCAAGAAACTGATTTCGATGTAACATATTTGTATTGTAAACCATTATGTAATGGTCGTGTGTAAACAGGATATTTTAGATTATCATTATTTGATAATCTACGTAAAGCTTTTTAAACCTTTATTTATGAAATAAAGGTTATGGTTTGTTTTAAAAATGAATGCAGTCTTTGAAAAACGTCTCATATAGAGGTCAAAACCTCGCAACGAAATCAATTAATATGGAACGTTTTTAATCAATAAGAACGGGACATTTCAGTTGGTATCCGAGCGTTGGTCTTAGAGAACCAGAAAATTCGCATTAGTGTGTCTTATCGAGTTTGTTAGGATGCATTAGTGAGTCTGGACTTCGACCGTGTTTTCTTTAAAAATGATTGCTTAACATTTTTGTTGGAAACTATATATTTTTAACATATGAATATTATGTGATATATTAATCTCTTAACGTGTTTGATATTATGTGATAGATGTCTACCTCTAGAACAAGTCCCATTGACTCACCTAATAATAATGAAGAGTCAAATGTAAATTGGAATGATTTGTGGACTGATTCACAAGTTCCCGAAGAGGAACCGGAAGAAGAGTCGGAACCGGAAGAAGAATCGGAACCGGAAGAAGAATCGGAACCGGATGAAGAAATAGAACCGGTGGGGGAAATAATAAAACGGTTAAGTAAAAGAAAATCCTCAACCAACCGACCAAAGTTAATTATGGTCAATGGTGTTTCCGCCAAGGAAGCAAAATATTGGGAGGATTACCAATTCTCCGATGAATCGGATTCCGACGAGAATTCCGATGATGTTATAGAAATTACCCCAACTGAATTTAAAAAGGCAAAAGAAAATAATAAGGGAAAGGGCATAAAAATAGAGAAATCTAATTCCAACCCCGATGAACTTTATATGTATCGTCAACCCCCGAAGTCCTTAAGTTGTAACAATGACCCGGGAACCTCTAAACCACCAGGTTTTTCTAAACCAATGTGGATAACGACGGCTCGTATTAGGGGAAAATCATATATCCCTAGAAACTTGGCAAAACGAACCAAAACCGAAGAAGAAGAAACAAGCGAGTCGGAATAAGATAGTTGTATTCATGTGGTGTAATATATGTAATGTAGTGTGCTTATGCTTTATGATATATGTAAAAATTGCTTGTATTAATAAGTATTTTTTTTATGAATCTAACTCTTGTCTATTTTACAGTATAAAAACGCAAAATGGATAGACAACCCAATATTTTAAGAGACCTACCCGGAGACATGATTGATGAAATCTTGTCTAGAGTCGGTCAGAATTCCTCGGCACAACTATTTAAGGCGAGATCGGTTTGTAAGACATTCGAAGAACGTTCCAAGAATGTCTTGGTTTATAAGAGACTTTCGTTTGAAAGATGGGGGATATCACATTGGGAAACCCATAAGTTACGATGTGTTTACTTTGACGCATATATTGCGGGGAACCCAAATGCTATTTTACGCAATGGGTTAAGAAATTATTTTGACTCAATATATCCGAATATTGGACTTCGTGATTTAGAAAAAGCGGCTAAAATGCAACATAAAGAAGCATGTTATGCTTACGGATTAGTAATGTTCGCTTCTCACCAAAGTGAGAACAAGAACATCGGGCTACAACTATTAAACAAAACGTTCCCGCAAGTGACGGAGTCGGTAATTGGGGTAAGAAATGAGGTTTTTAGATTGTTACGGGACTGTTGGACATTACGTAACCCTCGTCCCTTTGACGACGTTACAACACACTGTCTTATCAACGGCCATAACGGTTATGTTGCACAAGACCAAGGATGGGAAGTAGTCCTAGTAAAACCAGAATGCATGACTTGTTTCTGGACGTATGAATTACGTGTCTTTATTGCCTTTGCTGAACGACTTGTGTACTAGCTAGAATTATCTTCACAACTATCTTGTATCAAAGTTATTGTGTGCTATATTTCATGCTTTATGTAAAATAAGCGGTATTGTAAGTTTGTAAAATATTGTATAAAAGTTTGAACGCGAAATATTATTATAATCAGTTTTTCATATAGAATTGTAGTAGTTGAATTGTATATTAGCTACTAAGTATGAACTTAACGGGTAGGTACTACCCGAATTTAAACTTATAAAACGCTAATATGAAGAAAAAGCTTTTATAAATGAGTTCATATTATGCTACGAAATACTATTAACTACTCTTAATATTCTGTATGATTAACTTGTTCCATTTAACTATTTTGAAGGAAATGGCACCGACTACTCGACACACCGTGAATATGAATGAAGAGGAATTCCGTACTTTTCTAGCTTCAAACATAGCCGCAGTACAGGCTGCGCTACATACCAACAATAACCTTGGATCTAGCAGTACAGGAAATCGTGTAGGATGCACCTACAAAGAATTCACTGCCTGCAAACCTTTGGAATTTGATGGAACCGAAGGACCGATCGGATTGAAACGGTGGACCGAGAAGGTTGAATCGGTGTTTGCCATAAGTAAGTGTACTGAAGAGGACAAAGTGAAGTACGCTACGCATACCTTCACAGGTTCTGCGTTAACATGGTGGAATACCTATCTAGAGCAAGTGGGACAAGATGATGCGTACGCACTACCGTGGTCAGCATTCAAGCACTTGATGAACGAGAAGTACCGTCCCAGAACCGAGGTCAATAAGCTCAAGACAGAACTTAGAGGGTTACGAACCCAAGGATTTGATATTACCACGTACGAAAGACTATTCACATAATTGTGCCTATTGTGTCCGGGAGCATTCGAAGATGAGGAAGAGAAGATCGACGCGTTTGTGAAGGGATTACCGGAAAGAATCCAAGAAGATATAAGTTCACACGAGCCCGCCTCCATACAACAGGCATGTAGAATGGCTCACAAACTAGTGAACCAGATTGAAGAAAGAATTAAAGAACAGACTGCTGAAGAGGCCAATGTGAAGCAAGTCAAAAGAAAGTGGGAGGAAAACGGTGATAAGAATCACCAATACAACAACAACAGCAATTACAACAATAATCGCAACAATTATCCCAACAATCGCAACATCAATCGCAACTACAACAAACGGCCCAACAACAACAACAACAACAACAACAGCAACTACAACAATCATCCCAACAATAATAATAACCGCAACAACAACAACAATCAGAAGCAGCTATGCCAAAGGTGTGAAAAGAATCACTCGGGGTTCTGCACCAAATTTTGCAACAAGTGTAAAAGAAATGGTCATAGCGCGGCGAAGTGTGAGGTCTACGGACCAGGGGTTAGTAGAACGAAAGGAACAAATGGTGTCAGAACGAGTAATGGCGGAGCAAGTAGTGTCGGAGCAAGTTATGCCAATGTAGTTTGTTATAAATGTGGAAAACCAGGCCACATTATTAGAAATTGCCCGAACCAGGAGAACACGAATGGACAAGTCCGTGGAAGAGTTTTCAATATTAATGCGGTAGAGGCACAGGAAGACCCGGAGCTTGTTACGGGTACGTTTCTTATTGACAATAAATCTGCTTACGTTTTATTTGATTCGGGTGCGGATAGAAGCTATATGAGTAGAGATTTTTGTGCTAAATTAAGTTGTCCATTGACGCCTTTGGATAGTAAATTTTTACTCGAATTAGCAAATGGTAAATTAATTTCAGCAGATAATATATGTCGGAATCGAGAAATTAAACTGGTTAGCGAAACATTTAAGATTGATTTGATACCAGTAGAGTTAGGGAGTTTTGATGTGATAATCGGTATGGACTGGTTGAAAGAAGTGAAAGCGGAGATCGTTTGTTACAAAAATGCAATTCGCATTATACGAGAAAAAGGAAAACCCTTAATGGTGTACGGAGAAAAGGGCAACACGAAGCTACATCTTATTAGTAATTTGAAGGCACAAAAACTAATAAGAAAAGGTTGCTATGCTGTTCTAGCACACGTCGAGAAAGAACAAACTGAAGAAAAGAGCATCAATGATGTTCCCATTGCAAAAGAATTTCCCGATGTATTTCCGAAAGAATTACCGGGATTACCCCCACATCGATCCGTTGAATTTCAAATAGATCTTGTACCAGGAGCTGCACCAATAGCTCGTGCTCCTTACAGACTCGCACCCAGCGAGATGAAAGAACTGCAAAGTCAATTACAAGAACTTTTAGAGCGTGGTTTCATTCGACCAAGCACATCACCGTGGGGAGCTCCTGTTTTGTTTGTCAAGAAGAAAGATGGTACATTCAGGTTGTGTATCGACTACCGAGAGTTGAACAAACTTACCATCAAGAACCGCTACCCACTACCGAGAATCGACGACTTATTTGATCAACTACAAGGCTCGTCTGTTTATTCAAAGATTGACTTACGTTCCGGGTATCATCAAATGCGGGTGAAAGAAGATGATATTCCAAAGACTGCTTTCAGAACACGTTACGGTCATTACGAGTTTATTGTCATGCCGTTTGGTTTAACTAATGCACCAGCTGTGTTCATGGACCTTATGAACCGAGTGTGTGGACCATACCTTGACAAGTTTGTCATTGTTTTCATTGATGACATACTTATTTACTCAAAGAATGACCAAGAACACGGTGAACATTTGAGAAAGGTGTTAGAAGTATTGAGGAAGGAAGAATTGTACGCTAAGTTTTCAAAGTGTGCATTTTGGTTGGAAGAAGTTCAATTCCTCGGTCACATAGTGAACAAAGAAGGTATTAAGGTGGATCCGGCAAAGATAGAAACTGTTGAAAAGTGGGAAACCCCGAAAACTCCGAAACACATACGCCAGTTTTTAGGACTAGCTGGTTACTACAGAAGGTTCATCCAAGACTTTTCCAGAATAGCAAAACCCTTGACTGCATTAACGCATAAAGGGAAGAAATTTGAATGGAATGATGAACAAGAGAAAGCGTTTCAGTTATTGAAGAAAAAGCTAACTACGGCACCTATATTGTCATTGCCTGAAGGGAATGATGATTTTGTGATTTATTGTGATGCATCAAAGCAAGGTCTCGGTTGTGTATTAATGCAACGAACGAAGGTGATTGCTTATGCGTCTAGACAATTGAAGATTCACGAACAAAATTATACGACGCATGATTTGGAATTAGGCGCGGTTGTTTTTGCATTAAAGACTTGGAGGCACTACTTATATGGGGTCAAAAGTATTATATATACCGACCACAAAAGTCTTCAACACATATTTAATCAGAAACAACTGAATATGAGGCAGCGTAGGTGGATTGAATTATTGAATGATTACGACTTTGAGATTCGTTACCACCCGGGGAAGGCAAATGTGGTAGCCGATGCCTTGAGTAGGAAGGACAGAGAACCCATTCGAGTAAAATCTATGAATATAATGATTCATAATAACATTACTACTCAAATAAAGGAGGCGCAACAAGGAGTTTTAAAAGAGGGAAATTTAAAGGATGAAATACCCAAAGGATCGGAGAAGCATCTTAATATTCGGGAAGACGGAACCCGGTATAGGGCTGAAAGGATTTGGGTACCAAAATTTGGAGATATGAGAGAAATGGTACTTAGAGAAGCTCATAAAACCAGATACTCAATACATCCTGGAACGGGGAAGATGTACAAGGATCTCAAGAAACATTTTTGGTGGCCGGGTATGAAAGCCGATGTTGCTAAATACGTAAGAGAATGTTTGACGTGTTCTAAGGTCAAAGCTGAGCATCAGAAACCATCAGGTCTACTTCAACAACCCGAAATCCCGGAATGGAAATGGGAAAACATTACCATGGATTTCATCACTAA
Organism: Rutidosis leptorrhynchoides; assembly: GCF_046630445.1. Lineage (NCBI taxonomy): Eukaryota > Viridiplantae > Streptophyta > Magnoliopsida > Asterales > Asteraceae > Rutidosis > Rutidosis leptorrhynchoides. The sequence continues at coordinate 456,373,554 of NC_092336.1, read as the reverse complement.
ATTGCCAAGGACTGCAAGTGGTTTTGATACTATTTGGGTAATAGTTGATCGTCTCACCAAATCAGCACACTTCCTACCAATAAGAGAAGATGACAAGATGGAGAAGTTAGCACGACTGTATTTGAAGGAAGTCGTCTCCAGACATGGAATACCAATCTCTATTATCTCTGATAGGGATGGCAGATTTATTTCAAGATTCTGGCAAACATTACAGCAAGCATTAGGAACTCGTCTAGACATGAGTACTGCCTATCATCCACAAACTGATGGGCAGAGCGAAAGGACGATACAAACGCTTGAAGACATGCTACGAGCATGTGTTATTGATTTCGGAAACAGTTGGGATCGACATCTACCGTTAGCAGAATTTTCCTACAACAACAGCTACCATTCAAGCATTGAGATGGCGCCGTTTGAAGCACTTTATGGTAGAAAGTGCAGGTCTCCGATTTGTTGGAGTGAAGTGGGGGATAGACAGATTACGGGTCCGGAGATTATACAAGAAACTACCGAGAAGATCATCCAAATTCAACAACGGTTGAAAACCGCCCAAAGTCGACAAAAGAGCTACGCTGACATTAAAAGAAAAGATATAGAATTTGAAATTGGAGAGATGGTCATGCTTAAAGTTGCACCTTGGAAAGGCGTTGTTCGATTTGGTAAACGAGGGAAATTAAATCCAAGGTATATTGGACCATTCAAGATTATTGATCGTGTCGGAACAGTAGCTTACCGACTAGAATTACCTCAACAACTCGCGGCTGTACATAACACTTTCCACGTCTCGAATTTGAAGAAATGTTTTGCTAAAGAAGATCTCACTATTCTGTTAGATGAAATCCAAATCAATGAAAAACTTCAATTCATCGAAGAACCCGTCGAAATAATGGATCGTGAGGTTAAAAGACTTAAGCAAAACAAGATACCAATTGTTAAGGTTCGATGGAATGCTCGTAGAGGACCCGAGTTCACCTGGGAGCGTGAAGATCAGATGAAGAAGAAATACCCACATCTATTTCCAGAAGATTCGTCAACACCTTCAACAGCTTAAAATTTCGGGACGAAATTTATTTAACGGGTAGGTACTGTAGTGACCCGAACTTTTCCATGTTTATATATATTAACTTTTCGTGAATCGTCCGGAAAAGTCGAAGGTTACATGAACACAGTTCCAAATTTTTGAATTTCAACTTAACAGACTTTGCTTATCATGTCGGAAACATTAATTCATTTAAAGATTAAGTTTAAATTTGGTCGGAAATTTTCGGGTCGTCACAGTACATACCCGTTAAAGAAATTTCGTCCCAAAATTTGTTTAAGGAAAGTTTGATAATGGAAGTAAGATTATTCTTGTATCAAGAACTATAACTTGAATTCTTATCATGAATTCGATCGTTCATATAATCATTATCAAGGAAATAGATTAATGGAGTATTTTGAATACCTTGAATGAGTCGAGTTCCGTTTATGAATAGCACGAGTTCAATAAATATAGAGTTTTTTTTTTCATCTTTGCAAAAATATGGATAGAATAATTCGATTACGCGAAGAGTATGAATGAAGCTATCGTAAAAGATGGAATTGAGGAAATAAAGTTTCGTCTTAATTTTTGACGTAGTCACAGTTGATTTTCGGATTTCAAGGAATGTAAAGAAAATCTTCGAAATCTATAAAAGATTTGATTTTTCGGGATTTAAGAAAATTAGGATCCTCTTTAATTAAATGCGGTAATCTGCCTCGATTGCTCTTTCTGTTATATCCACTATAAGTTGACCTCTTCCAACTCATTATTATCACTATCCCTACTTTCTTCATCAATTCATAGATCCAAAAGATTGTGAAAAATGCTCAATCCAGTTCTGGTTCTTGACCTAATATTAACGTTCGCCACCATTATCCTTCTTTTCTAGCTCCCTCCAGAGGAATCTGTTTATTTCTATTATGCTCTAGGGATTGTTGTATTTATCATTCTCCCGTGTCTTTATATTGCTATATGCATTGATATACACGATTTGTAATTTCTGATTTGTTATCGGGCTTTATATTTTCCTTTATATTTCGGAGCTCCATGCTTTTGTTTTCTCTTCTCAACTTTAAGTAAAGCGATCAAGACGTCTCGATTTTGTAGGTACGAAATTTCAAATGAACATAACTAATGTTTTAAGCAGAAAGGAATTATAATAGCACGATTTAATTTGGTAAATTACCGGTATCACGGAAAAGATAGAACTATCAAGAAAATATGTTCTTGATATTTTTAGAGGTTAAATAGAATGAAAGAATCGTGTAACATGGCACACGATGACGATATAATCTATGAATCATCATGTTCCATTAGAAACTCAGCATGACTTACTGTAATATAACCACGTTGATCAGGCGCCATTATATTATACTATCTCATGCTTCGATTCCCAACACTACTTCAAAAACATTCATAATCTAAACTCGAAGTTTATAGAAATTTAGAAACTAAAACAGTTTCCTTTAAGATGTAACACAGATAGCACGAAGAGATAAGTAATTTCGGACAAGAATATTTATGAAAATATTCTCAGAAACATCGAGGATATTTATGATGATATTTTTGGAATTTCTAAGATCGAAGGTTGATGAGGAAAATTCTTCCTCAAGTATATAGAATAAGTAAGGAGCAAGATATTCGCTAAAGATTTCATCGGATACAGAATCATCTGGATTCTTTATGTACAAGCTTAGTCCTTATGATTTGTTCACCGTCTCCTTCATAGTTTTGCTTAATCCGCTTTCTAGTATCAATTTTCCGTTGAGCGTTTCCAACACTCTATTCTTTATCGTCAAACTTTTGACTGTTAAGGTCGTTTACAGTTTTTGCTGCTTCTTCAGCATTTTCAAAACTCAAAGAACTAATTCACAGGTTGGGGTGCTTTTCAGAATTCCAGAATTGAAGTACGTAAGTTCAGGAGATAGACGTCATATGTAAGTATATAACAGTTGACGTAGAAACGTTGCGAAATTCGAAATAATGATTGATGCTTCCCGGTATGTGGTATGACAGTTATCGTTACAAGACGTTGATGAGTATATTATGGATTTCAATGAATAATGATAGTGATATTTCAGAGTGATTTAAGTTGAAAAGTAACGGAGTCGCTGGTACGTTTACTGCTAATATGGTGGAACATAAACGGTTCCCTGGTAACAATGATAGAAAGGCAATCGTATATATATCAAGGTTTAATTAAGGTTTCTCCAAATGAAACGTCGAAGTTGTCTTACTGAAGGTGTGACAAAACTGGATACTTGAAAAGGAATTGCAAAGTTATTTTCAGTAATAATAATGCCGAAGGATTTATCACGGATACGTGTTAAAGTCTTACTTAGGTTTAGAGAGCTTTCCAGGTGTATGACTATAAGTATAACTCTTTCTTTCTATGGATAATGTGTGGTTGGTTCATCTTCTCGATTGATCAGTAGTTGGGGGTATTTTCAAGAATCATAAAGGGTTTGAACGCAGGTTGTAATCGTCAGTATACATATGATGTTCAAGATGAAATCATTCAGGATTTTGAATGAATATATTTATGAGTTTTATGAATAAGAGTGATGTTCTAGCACAGTTTTGAATTCAAAGTATGGTTTTAAAAGATGTAAGGATCTAAGAGTGATGCTATCTGTTATATCTTGACTTGGATTCTGATATGTCAAAATCAGAATATGTAATTGAATCTGAATGAAAATGGTTGTTCTGATTTCTATGGAAGAATATATATCGTTGTGAAAGTAGTGAGTATAGATAATGAATATCGAATAATTGAAGAGTGTACAGTGTAACATATTAATTGTGAACTTAAATATTTCTCGGTGGAAGATGTTGGTGTTCGTGGAATTCTTGTAAATTCCGCAAGGTACGAATAATATTTTCTAGAAGGTTTCAGGTACATCTGAAATGAAAATGTAAAATCAAACATAATTGAATAATACACTTGGTTTATTAGGGGACAGAATTATTTGAGGTGATGTAGAGATTTAGGTTGTTAACGAAGGATGTATATCATGGCATTTTAGTAATGTGAATTAATCGAGTAGTATTTACCCTTCAAAATTCACACGTAACAGCTTAGTATGAAAAGATATAAGATGGTTTCAAAATTCATATATATATAAAATATATATATATATATAAACTCTTTGGAAATAATGAGTTAATATTTCATAACTCGATAGTATAATATTCTTATTGGTGATTGATATATGCGGTGGTTATGGAACTTGTGGAGCTTGTGGTACTACCGGTGTTGATGATGATGGTGAGACTGCTGGTGATACATGTAGTGACCCGAACTTTTCCATGTTTATATATATTAACTGAGATTGATATTTATATGATTAAATGTTTCCAACATGTTAAGCAATCAAACTTGTTTAGACTTGATTAATTGAAATAGGTTTCATATAGACAATTGACCACCCAAGTTGACCGGTGATTCACGAACGTTAAAACTTGTAAAAACTATATGATGACATATATATGGATATATATATATATAGTTAACATGATACTATGATAAGTAAACATATCATTAAGTATATTAACAATGAACTACATATGTAAAAAACAAGACTACTAACTTAATGATTTTTAAACGAGACATATATGTAACGATTATCGTTGTAAAGACATTTAATGTATATATATCATATTAAGAGATATTCATACATGATAATATCATGATAATATAATAATTTAAAATCTCATTTGATATTATAAACATTGGGTTAACAACATTTAACAAGACCGTTAACCTAAAGGTTTAAAAACAACACTTACATGTAACGACTAACGATGACTTAACGACTCAGTTAAAATGTATATACATGTAGTGTTTTAATATGTATTTATACACTTTTGAAAGACTTCAATACACTTATCAAAATACTTCTACTTAACAAAAATGCTTACAATTACATCCTCATTCAGTTTCATCAACAATTCTACTCGTATGCACCCGTATTCGTACTCGTACAATACACAGCTTTTAGATGTATGTACTATTGGTATATACACTCCAATGATCAGCTCTTAGCAGCCCATGTGAGTCACCTAACACATGTGGGAACCATCATTTGTCAACTAGCATGAAATATCTCATAAAATTACAAAAATATGAGTAATCATTCATGACTTATTTACATGAAAACAAAATTACATATCCTTTATATCTAATCCATACACCAACGACCAAAAACACCTACAAACACTTTCATTCTTCAATTTTCTTCATCTAATTGATCTCTCTCAAGTTCTATCTTCAAGTTCTAAGTGTTCTTCATAAATTCCAAAAGTTCTAGTTTCATAAAATCAAGAATACTTTCAAGTTTGCTAGCTCACTTCCAATCTTGTAAGGTGATCATCCAACCTCAAGAAATCTTTGTTTCTTACAGTAGGTTATCATTCTAATACAAGAACTTCGAGCCATCCAAGGATCCATTGAAGCTAGATCCATTTTTCTCTTTTCCAGTAGGTTTATCCAAGGAAATTAAGGTTCGTGAATCAACCGGTGGCCAAGTCTTACTTCCCGACGAAGTAAAAATCTGTGAAAGTGAGTTATAGTCCCAATTTTAAAATCTAATATTTTTGGGATGAGAATACATGCAGGTTTTATAAATGATTTACAAAATAGACACAAGTACGTGAAACTACATTCTATGGTTGAAATATCAAAATCGAATATGCCCCTTTTTATTAAGTCTGGTAATCTAAGAATTAGGGAACAGACACCCTAATTGACACGAATCCTAAAGATAGATCTATTGGGCTTAACAAACCCCATCCAAAGTACCGGATGCTTTAGTACTTCGAAATTTATATCATATCCGAAGGGTGTCCCGGAATGATGGGGATATTCTTATATATGCATCTTGTTAATGTCGGTTACCAGGTGTTCACCATATGAATGATTTTTATCTCTATGTATGGGATGTGTATTGAAATATGAAATCTTGTGGTCTATTGTTACGATTTGATATATATAGGTTAAACCTATAACTCACCAACATTTTTGTTGACGTTTAAAGCATGTTTATTCTCAGGTGAATATTAAGAGCTTCCGCTGTTGCATACTAAAATAAGGACAAGATTTGGAGTCCATGTTTGTATGATATTGTGTAAAAACTGCATTCAAGAAACTGATTTCGATGTAACATATTTGTATTGTAAACCATTATGTAATGGTCGTGTGTAAACAGGATATTTTAGATTATCATTATTTGATAATCTACGTAAAGCTTTTTAAACCTTTATTTATGAAATAAAGGTTATGGTTTGTTTTAAAAATGAATGCAGTCTTTGAAAAACGTCTCATATAGAGGTCAAAACCTCGCAACGAAATCAATTAATATGGAACGTTTTTAATCAATAAGAACGGGACATTTCAATACAGGTGCTGTTGATGGGGGTACTGGTGATGCCGGTGGTGTTGCTGGTGCTTGTAAGTTGTGCACCATATTCTCCAGATTGATTACTCGATCGCGAAGTGCGTTGACTTCTTCTATTACTCCGGGATGATGGGCGGTCGGAATGAGTGGATGAATAAGGTTTAGAATAGTAGATATGACGTAATCATTGCTAGCTATTCTGGAAATGAGGGTGAAGATGGTGTTCCGGACAGGTTCGCCGGTAAGTGCTTCAGGTTCTTCTCCAAGAGGGAAATTTGGTGGATGGAAGGGATCGCCTTCTTCTTGTCTCCACTGATTAAGTCGACTACGAACCCATCCTCAATTCATCCAGAATTGGTGATGGCTGATTGGTTGATCCATTCCGGTTACACTGCTTTCGGAGCTCAGGTAGAAATCTATATCGGAATAGCTGTCAGATTCTGAGGAACTCGAACTAGTTGCAGGATTCATCTTGCACGGTTAGATAAAGGATTTTCAGTATGAAATGATTTTCGGATATCGGATGATATTCTATTTGCATAGAATACCTATATAGAGTATAAAGGATTCCGCAAATTACGGAGGAATTTTCGGAAGCTGTCAGACAAAGTTTACAGTAACAGATACGCTAAGATATGAATTTTGTCTATACACTAATTATGCAATCAATACAGTAAGACGTGTCTAGACTAAGAATGTTAAGCAGGTAATTCCCGACAAGAGATGATAAGCAAAACTTTTGACATGCAGACACGGTCGAAGTCCAGACTCATTAATGCATCATAACAACTTATCAGTTAGACACACTAATGCAAGACCTGGTTCGCTAAGACCAATGCTCTGATACCAACTGTAATGGCCCGTCCAAATCCATATGGACGAATACAATAACATTTGGTCCCATTGCGAGGTTTTGACCTCTATATGATACGTTTTACAAACATTGCATTCGTTTTTAAAAGACAACTTTCATTACAACAATAGTTGACAAGTATGCATACCATTTTACAATATAACCAAACTTTAAATGACTTAATCTGTCATTTACTTAATAATATAATCTTTTTGAACTCAACGACCCGAATGCAACGTCTTTAGAAATATGCCAAGAATGACTCCACGTAATATCTTTAATTTGAGCAAATGCACAGCGGAAGATTTCTTTCATACCTGAGAATAAACATGCTTAAAAGTGTCAACCAAAAGGTTGGTGAGTTCATTAGTTTATCATAAATATTCATTTCCAACAATTTAATAGACCACAAGATTTCCATTTTTCATTTTCATTTCCATAATCATTATACAGGCATTTCGCAATCTGCATAAAGATAAAATCATTCATATGGTGAACACTTGGTAACCGAACTAACAGGATACATATAGAATATCCCCCGCATACAGGCATTTCACAATCTGCATGCTATATACCGGCCGTCGCAATCAGTATATATCAATCGAAGTACTAAAGCATTCGTAACCCGAATGGGACGTGCCAAGGTCCATAGATCTATCTTTAGGATTCGCGTCAATTAGGGGCCATTTCCCTAATTCTTAGGCTACCAAGCTAACAAGGGGCGATATTCGGTATTCGTAATCCAACCATAGAATATAGTTTAAGTACTTGTGTCCATTTCGTAAAACAGTTTATAAAACAGCGCATGTATTCTCAGCCCAAAAATATAATAAAAGGGAATAATGAAACTCACTTTAACAGATTTTCAATTCGTCAAAAATCAGACTTAGCCACAGATCGATTCACGAACCTATAACAAATATATACATATATATCAAAGTATGATAAATATATTCAAATCATATTTTTATTTACGTGTTGATGATTTAAGTTGTCAAGTTAGCAGTCCAACGTTAGTAGTCCAATGTTAGTAGTCCAATGTTAGCAGTCCAACGTTAGTAGTCCATATATATAGTTCAATACATCACCTTGGAATAATCAAGACGTATTGTAAATATAATGTCTAAGACTCAATCACAACCCATTGTACAACTATTGTCTTTGAAGTTATCTCGATGTGTTGTGTACATGTGTCTTACGATTTATCTGACGTATTTTAAATATATTGTCTAAGACTCAATCACGACCCATTGTACAACTATTGTCTTTGAAGTTATCTCGACGTGTTGTGTACATGTGTCTTACGATTTATCTGACGTATTGTAAATATATTGTCTAAGGTTTAATCACGACCCACTGTACAAACTGTTGTCTTTGAAGTTATCTCGACGTATTGTGTACATGTGTCTTACGATTAACCAAGACTAGTATAGTATAAGGAAATATGTAAAAATACATGTATAGTTGTAAGACCCTATTTCTGTTTCTGACATTTTAGTTATTCGGGACGTCGTCCAACCTTCGGGACGCCGTCCAGCAAAGAAGGACAGGACGTCGTCCAAGATTCCGGACGCCGTCCAATATGTCTGGCGGGCCAGCTGTTTTAATTTGTTAAATATGGGTAAAATGGTAATTTCACTTGGGTGCCGGTTTGGAGCCTTCAAGGCTGATCCCTTGATCATTTTTGGATCACTTACCACCCACACAAACACTCTCAACCTCATCTAGAGAGAGAGGAGAAGTTTTAGAGAGAGAGAGAGGTGGATTTGGAGAAGAAGGAGTCGGATTCTCGCAAAAGCTCGGGTTCTAAAGTTGTTCATCTCGCTCCTAGCTACGTTGTGGTGGTATTGGTAAGCTCAAACTCCGAATTTCATTTGTTAGGTTTGATATTCAAGTTAGGGTTTTGAGCTAGATTGTTGTGAAACCCTTTTAGATGATGAAGTAGGTTCATGGTGACTTGTTAATCTTGTCACTTGGCAGGTTTTGAGTTGGTTGACGATTTGGCCTTGATTAGGGTTTGATCTTGAGTTTAATCACTAGGTTTAGTGATTATGGAAGTGTTGAAACTCTTTTGGATGAGTTTGGTTAACTAATTTTGAAATGGGTCAAAATTAGGGTTTTGGTGTCAAAATGGGTATGACACGTGTTTAACACTTGTGTTCAGGTTTAATTGGTGTGTTAGGACCATTTTCACTCGTGTTAGTGATTATTGGTTAGTTTGGGTGCGGTTTGTGCTTGGAAGTACATTTGGGTCGAAATTGCACTAAGTGTCGAATTGGGTTGGTTTGTAAATCCATCCTAATTGTGTTGTGGTATTTATGATAATGGATTAGGTACTTTCCATTGACGAGTTGCGGATTATTCGGTGGCATTCATCAAGGCGACAAGGTGAGTGTTAACATCCTAGGTGCATATGTATGTGTAGGATGGGTGCGGGTCGGGTGAAGTGATTCTCGGGTATAGAGCTCACTTCACATATAGGTGGATTTGATGGACTTTTGTATGAGTCCAATTGGCACGGTTGTGCATTTTGGTTGATCTCCTTTTAGCGAGGTGTACACTTGTGTGTACGTTATCACATGTATTGTGATGTGGATTTGGATAACCCCGATGTGGTGGATTTTATAATCCCGTGGCCGTGGGTTTTGTTATTGGAGAAGTGAATCGCGTGTAGTTCGGATTCACGGTGACGCGTGTAGTTCGGTCATCTTATTGAGGTAGTGATCTCGTGTAGTTTGGATTCACTAAGGCTCGTGTAGTTCGGCCAACCTCGATGTTGTTGTGATATTGAAGATAGTAGTCTCGTGTGGATGCGGATTTACTAAGGCTCGTGTAGTTCGGCCAATCTTCATTGTGGTATTTGGTTCTCGATATTTGGGTTAAGGGGTTAACCTTAAACGTTTATATATTGTTATATATATTAATGTATTGTTGTGATGTAGCTAACCCTCCGGGTGTAGCTATTTGGCGTTGTTCACATCGTCGTTGGTGAACTTATATTTGTCGTTGTATCTTAGCTTGTTGCTTAGTGATCGTATGGTATGCTTAGACTAGCTTGCCTTTATGCTTGGATGCTCCGGTATGCGGTATTTGTTATTTATGTGGCGTGTCCATTTTATGCATATATATGTATGTAGTATATTCTCACTCACTAAGCGTTAGCTTACCCTCTCGTTGTTTATATTTTTATAGATTTGCATGGATGCGGTGGCTCGGGTAAGCGTGGGACTAGTGGACTTGCGTAGTTTGCTTTAGAATATCGTGCTTTTGGATTGGATAGGATTGGGTAGCGTATCCCCAATCGCCATGCTCGGCTTTATTTTGTATTAGAAGTCGTGCGGTCGAAAACTTGTATTTTGTACGAAAGTCGTAAAACGGCCGATGTGGGCCCGATGTCGTAAAACTCATTTTATTGTTAGAACGTGTTAGTTTTAACGAGTATTAAATTTTGTGTAAACCGTTTCGCCTAAAAGTGTCGGAAAGTCGAAGATCTTTTCGCGTAAAACGGAAAAAGTGGACAGAAGCTGCCAGGCCCTGTGCGCGCCGCGCACAGGTGGTGGTGCGCGCCGCGCACCCCATCTGGTCAGCCCTGTTTAAATATTTTTTTTTTATTTATTCCGCGTTTTTGGTTGGTTAACGGGTTGGGTTGTTACAAGTGGTATCAGAGCATGGTCTAAGGGATTTAGGTGACTTGAGATAGGTGCCTAGACTTAGACTTTTGTGTGTGATTAATTTGTTGCGGGACTTGTAGGAGTACGGGTCGGAATAGCTTATAGTTAGTGCCTTGTTTGTAGGTGGACTATCGTTGATATTAGTAATGCGGATATTATTAATATGTGATTGCGTTGTGTTTTGTTTATGTTTGCGGTTGCATATATCATCGAGCGAAGCGGTCGTTGTACTAACGAGTCGATACGGCGTGTGTGCGTAATAAGGACTTGCAAACCTTATTACGGGTGCAAATCGTGTCTAACAAGTGATGTACGGCGAGTGCTTAGCAAGATGGGGCGGTGTTGTGCGTATGTGTTTTATACGTTCGTGATCTAATAGCTTTGCATTCCTTAGAATGGCGACGGGAGGTGGGATCGTGACGAACGATTTGGAGTTTAACGCTAGAGTTGTGGCCGCCGTTGCGGAGCAAATGAGTGCATTTCGAGAAGAAATGGTTAGAAAGTATTCCGAATTTCGAAATAGCGGAGAAATGGAGCATTGTCTTAAGAGCTTCATGAGGACTAAACCTCCGATTATGACGGAAAACCGGATCCTTTGGTAAGCACCACATGGATTTCGGATGTCGAAGGGTGTTTTCGTACTATTGAATGCCCTCCCGAGAAGAAGACGAGACTCGCTACTAGCTTGTTGCGGGGTAGCGCGAGGGATTGGTTGGATGGTAAGATTGATCTTGTCGGTGGTGAGCCGTTTATGGCTTTATCGTGGGAAGAATTTAAGAAGGAATTCTTCGAGGAGTTCCGGACTTCAGCCGATTTGTGGGAGTTGTGTAATGAGTTGCAAAATTTGCGACAAGGATCTATGGATTTGAATACTCTCAAGACGACCTTTATGACGAAGGCTCGTTTTTGCCCGGAGTATTTCGGAAATGATCGTTTGTTGATGGGGGATTTCTATCGGACCTTGAATGATGACTTGAAGAGTAAAATTAGCCGGGGTCAAGCGAAATCGTTTGCGGAATTATTCGACTTGGCTAGAGGTTTCGAGTCGTATTCACGATCGAAGAAGGGTGAACCTTCAAGTGAGAGAAGGGTTGTTTCATATGGTGCTCCGAGTAAGAGGACTAAGGGTCCGAGTGTGAGCACGGGTGGTACACGGACGGGTATATTGGATTCTAGTGCATCTAGATGTTACAATTGTAGCATAAGGGGTCACAAGTCTTGGGAATGTTCGGTACCAAAGGGTGATGGCATGGTGTGCTTCAATTGCCAAGAGGAAGGACATCGTAAGTCGAAATGTCCCGAGTTAGCGGGGACGGGTGCGGCATGGAGACGTTAAGGTACGTTTCATTTTAATAAATATGTCCTTTGATTATTTATTATGTGCCATTGAGTTTGAGTTATTAGATGCATTGTGTTGTGCATGTTATTGATATGGGTGACGTTCCTAATGGAAGTACCCTATGGTGACGTTTGATTGTCGGGCGAAGGGCGTAAGACTTGGCGCAACCAAGCATTCCTTAGTATTTGGGAAATGTTTCTACCAAGCCATGGAAATGGGTTTTTGTGTTCGGTTGTTAGAGCGTGTTCGCTCTCGTGTTGAAGTCAATGAACCATGGGGTTCGTCGGGTGGATTGGAACCCTTGAGATCGAGTGTTTTGAATCTCGATGTAGGTTGGTAATGGAGTTTACATGACGCGACGTTAGGTGCCCCTTTCATACCTACTAGCGTGGTGTTCGACTCCGATGGTGTTGCGGTTACGTTGTACTTAGGGTACCGGAGAGAAACCCTTAGGTACATGAGTGACTAGTTGGAAGTTGACGAATTATAGCAATTGGATGATTGCTAGAGTAGAGTTTGTGTAATTTGCGGTACACTTTTCGTTCGAAGTGTTTAAGGATTGATTGTAAATCCTTCGTGTGCTCAAGGTTGGAGCAAGATATGGTAATGGGTCGTGTGAACCCAATTGTTGGTAAAGTCTACCTTTGGTAGCATAGTACGGTTGTACAAGATGCGGTTATGGAACATAGTTCCAAGTGGGGGAGTTACACTCCCGCACGTGGAGGTTTTAGTGTGATATTTCGGATGACGCTTTTAGTAGATCCGAAATTTGTGTCGGGACCTAGTTTTGGTCGATTTGTGGTAGAGTACAATTTTGATTAAATTGTATTTATGGTTTTGGATGTAAATTATCACCGAGGTGATAGTGTGGTAATCCCGTTGAGAGATAATGGACGTGTTTGACGAGCAAGGTGAAATCCCTCGGTTAAGGGATGTGCGTGGTAGATTCTCTTTTAGAGAATTATTGTTTTGTGCCTATGTTTGATATAGGTGGTTCTTGCTCGATTATGTGAATGGTTAGTGGTATCCGTTAGGATTCACTATGGCGTAGCAGAGCGCGATGTTACGCTACTCGTTGTTCGAGGCCAAAAGGGCGTTGATTGGTGAAGCATGACCTTCGGGGTCCGCTGACTTCATCATGGGATTATTGATTGGTGAAGCATGTCCTTCGGGGTCCGCTGACTTCATCATGGGAGTATGTGATTGGTGAAGCATGACCTTCGGGGTCCACTGACTTCATCATGGGACTAGTGTTATATCGGTGAAGCATGACCGTTGACGGGGTCCGCTGACTTCATCCGATGTTGAGATTTGTAAGTGGATCGCGTGTGTTTTCGGATTCACGATGACGCGTGTAGTTTCGGTCATCTTATTGTGGAAGTGAGTCGCGTGTAGTTCGGATTCACAAATGACTCGTGTGTTTTCGGTCATTGTATTGTGTAAGTGAGTCGCGTGTAGTTCGGATTCAGAAATGACTCGTGTGGTTTCTGTCATTATATTGAGAAGTGAGTCTCGTGTAGTTCGGATTCACAAGTGACGCGTGTGGTTGCGGTCATTCTTTTGGGATAGTGACTCTCGTGTAGTTCGGATTCACTAGGGCGCGTGTAGTTCGGCCAATCCCGATTGTTGTTGCGAGGAAGGTAGTGAGTCGTGTGTAGTTCGGATTCACTAAGGCGCGTGTAGTTTTCGGCCAGCCTTCGTGTTGTGTGATCTATCGGTTGTTTTATACACCGGTGGTGGGGTCGTAAGGACCATGTTGTGTGATCTATCGGTTGTTTTATACACCGATGGTGGGGTCGTAAGGACCATGTTGTTTGATCTATCGGTTGTTTTATACGCTGATGGTGGGGTCGTGAGGACCATGTTGTACGATTAGTGATACGATAGCCGTGTTTCGCTCACATGATGTTACGGGTGTGACGATAGTAGATTTTGTACACCTTGGGATCTAGCGTTGCCATAGTCATTTTGGGCGCTAACGGTTTTAGCCGTTACTTGTGACGTTACGATAGTCGCGTATTGTTCGTGTTGCGCACTACAAGGGATGTTAAGTGGTAAGTGTTATCCGTAAGGATTCGCTTTTGTTCGGTCTTCGTCGGTTTAGATGGTTAACCTTATGTTGGTATGTGGTTACTTTAGCGTTGTACTTGGTAAGGGTAAGCTAAAGGGTTGATATCTCGGTTCGAGATTGGTTGAGTTTTCCCGATGAGAGGGATTGAGCATGGTTTTAGTGCTCGGATTGTGATTTGATAAATCGCGAGTGACGATTTTAGTTGTTAAAGGTGATTCATTGGGAAGAGTTGCCTAGGGAAGTCGGATTGGGACTTATGTGTGAGGACCGTGGAGTGTGGTTCGTTCGGTTAAGTGGCGAAGATCACGAGGACGTGATCGATTCTAAGTGGGGGAGAGTTGTAAGACCCTATTTCTATTTCTGTCATTTTAGTTATTCGGGACGCCGTCCAACCTTCGGGACGCCGTCCAGCAAAGAAGGACGGGACGCCGTCCAAGATTCGGGACGCCGTCCAATATGTCTGGCGGGCCAGCTGTTTTAATTTGTTAAATATGGGTAAAATGGTAATTTCACTTGGGTGCCGGTTTGGAGCCTTCATGGCTGATCCCTTGATCATTTTTGGATCACTTTACACCCACACAAACACTCTCAACCTCATCTAGAGAGAGAGGAGAAGTTTTAGAGAGAGAGGAGAAGTTTTAGAGAGAGAGAGAGAGGTGGATTTGGAGAAGGAGTCGGATTCTCGCAAAAGCTCGGGTTCTAAAGTTGTTCATATCGCTCCTAGCTACGTTGTGGTGGTATTGGTAAGCTCAAACTCCGAATTTCATTTGTTAGGTTTGATATTCAAGTTAGGGTTTTGAGCTAGATTGTTGTGAAACCCTTTTAGATGATGAAGTAGGTTCATGGTGACTTGTTAATCTTGTCACTTGGCGGGTTTTGGGTTGGTTGACGATTTGGCCTTGATTAGGGTTTGATCTGGAGTTTAATCGCTAGGTTTAGTGATTATGGAAGTGTTGAAACTCTTTTGGATGAGTTTGGTTAACTAATTTTGAAATGGGTCAAAATTAGGGTTTTGGTGTCAAAATGGGTATGACACGTGTTTAACACTTGTGTTCGGGTTTAATTGGTGTGTTAGGACCATTTTCACTCGTGTTAGTGATTATTGGTTAGTTTGGGCGCGGTTTGTGCTTGGAAGTACATTTGGGTCGAAATTGCACTAAGTGTCGAATTGGGTTGGTTTGTAAATCCATCCTAATTGTGTTGTGGTATTTATGATAATGGATTAGGTACTTTCCATTGACGAGTTGCGGATTATTCGGTGGCATTCATCAAGGCGACAAGGTGAGTGTTAATATCCTATGTGCATATGTATGTGTAGGATGAGTGCGGGTCGGGTAAAGTGATTCTCGGGTATAGAGCTCACTTCACATATAGGTGGATTTGATGGACTTTTGTATGAGTCCAATTGGCACGGTTGTGCATTTTGGTTGATCTCCTTTTAGCGAGGTGTACACTTGTGTGTACGTTATCACATGTATTGTGATGTGGATTTGGATAACCCCGATGTGGTGGATTTTATAATCCCGTGACCGTGGGTTTTGTTATTCGAGAAGTGAATCGCGTGTAGTTCGGATTCACGGTGACGCGTGTAGTTCGGTCATCTTATTGAGGTAGTGATCTCGTGTAGTTCGGATTCACTAAGGCTCGTGTAGTTCGACCAACCTCGATGTTGTTGTGATAGTGAAGATAGTAGTCTCGTGTGGATGCGGATTTACTAAGGCTCGTGTAGTTCGGCCAATCTTCATTGTGGTATTTGGTTCTCGGTATTTGGGTTAAGGGGTTAACCTTGAACGTTTATATATTGTTATATATATTAATGTATTGTTGTGATGTAGCTAACCCTCCGGGTGTAGCTATTTGGCGTTGTTCACATCGTCGTTGGTGAACTTATATTTGTCGTTGTATCTTAGCTTGTTGCTTAGTGATCGTATGGTATGCTTACACTAGCTTGCCTTTATGCTTGGATGCTCCGGTATGCGGTATTTGTTATTTGTGTGGCGTGTCCATGTTATGCATATATATGTATGTAGTATATTCTCACTCACTAAGCGTTAGCTTACCCTCTCGTTGTTTATATTTTTATAGATTTGCATGGATACGGTGGCTCGGGTAAGCGTGGGACTAGTGGACTTGCGTAGTTTGCTTTAGAAGATCGTTCTTTTGGATTGGATAGGATTGGGTAGCGTATCCCCAATCGCCATGCTCGGCTTTATTTTGTATTAGAAGTCGTGCGGTCGAAAAATTGTATTTTGTACGAAAGTCGTAAAATGGCCGATGTGGGCCCGATGTCGTAAAACTCATTTTATTATTGGAACGTGTTAGTTTTAACGAGTATTAAATGTTGTGTAAACCGTTTCGTCTAAAAGTGTCGGGAAGTCGAAGATCTTTTCGCGTAAAACGGAAAAAGTGGACAGAAGCTGCCAGGCCCCGTGCGCGCCGCGCACAGGTGGTGGTGCGCGCCGCGCACCCCATCTGGTCAGCCCTGTTTAAATATTTTTTTTTTATTTATTCCGCGTTTTTGGTTGGTTAACGGGTTGGGTTGTTACAATAATACAAGAAAAGTTAGCTAGGACATGGTTAGTATAGATTTTTGCAAAATAATCCCGTAGCTATTTTGATGATTTCTAACCAATCTTGTTTTGCCCCTATCTTCTTCGTTATAAATCGGTTTTGAGTGATTCAAATTGCTATGGTTTCGTAACGAAATGTAGTATTTAGAACTAAACTGAAAAAGTAGTGGTTTATTGTAGTGACCCGAACTTTTCCATGTTTATATATATTAATTGAGATTGATATTTACATGATTAAATGTTTCCAACATGTTAAGCAATCAAACTTGTTAAGACTTGATTAATTGAAATATGTTTCATATAGACAATTGACCACCCAAGTTGACCGGCGATTCACGAACGTTAAAACTTGTAAAAACGACATGACGATATATATATGGATATAAATATGGTTAACATGAGATTATGATAAGTAAGTATCTCCATAAGTATATTAACAATGAGTTATATACATATAAACAAGACTACTAACTTAAGGATTTCGAAACGAGACATATATGTAACGATTATCGTTGTAACGACATTTAAATGTATATATATCATATTAAGATATATTAATATATCATAATATCATGATAATATAATAATTTAACATCTCATTAGATATAATAAACAATGGGTTAACAACATTAATTGAGATCGTTAACTTAAAGGTTTCAAAACAACACTTACATGTAACAACTAACGATGACTTAACGACTCAGTTAAAATGTATATACATGTAGTGTTTTAATATGTATTTATACACTTTTGAAAGACTTCAATACACTTATCAAAATACTTCTACTTAACAAAAATGCTTATAATTACATCCTCGTTCAGTTTCATCAACAATTCTACTCGTATGCACCCGTATTCGTACTCGTACAATACACAGCTTTTAGATATATGTACTATTGGTATATACACTCCAATGATCAGCTCTTAGCAGCCCATGTGAGTCACCTAACACATGTGGGAACCATCATTTGGCAACTAGCATGAAATATCTCATAAAATTACAAAAATATGAGTAATCATTCATGACTTATTTACATGAAAACAAAATTACATATCCTTTATATCTAATCCATACACCAACGACCAAAAACACCTACAAATACTTTCATTCTTCAATTTTCTTCATCTAATTGATCTCTCTCAAGTTCTATCTTCAAGTTCTAAGTGTTCTTCATAAATTCTACAAGTTCTAGTTACATAAAATCAAGAATACTTTCAAGTTTGCTAGCTCACTTCCAATCTTGTAAGGTGATCATCCAACCTCAAGAAATCTTTGTTTCTTACAGTAGGTTATCATTCTAATACAAGGTAATAATCATATTCAAACTTTGATTCAATTTCTATAACTATAACAATCTTATTTCAAGTGATGATCTTACTTGAACTTGTTTTCGTGTCATGATTCTGCTTCAAGAACTTCGAGCCATCCAAGGATCCATTGAAGCTAGATCCATTTTTCTCTTTTCCAGTAGGTTTATCCAAGAAACTTAAGGTAGTAATGATGTTCATAACATCATTCGATTCATACATATAAAGCTATCTTATTCGAAGGTTTAAACTTGTAATCACTAGAACATAGTTTAGTTAATTCTAAACTTGTTCGCAAAAAAAAGTTAATCCTTCTAACTTGACTTTTAAAATCAACTAAACACATGTTATATATCTATATGATATGCTAACTTAATGATTTAAAACCTGGAAACACGAAAAACACCGTAAAACCGGATTTACGCCGTCGTAGTAACACCGCGGGCTGTTTTGGGTTAGTTAATTAAAAACTATGATAAACTTTGATTTAAAAGTTGTTATTCTGAGAAAATGATTTTTATTATGAACATGAAACTATATCCAAAAATTATGGTTAAACTCAAAGTGGAAGTATGTTTTCTAAAATGGTCATCTAGACGTCATTCTTTCGACTGAAATGACTACCTTTACAAAAATGACTTGTAACTTATTTTTCCGACTATAAACCTATACTTTTTCTGTTTAGATTCATAAAATATAGTTCAATATGAAACCATAGCAATTTGATTCACTCAAAACGGATTTAAAATGAAGAAGTTATGGGTAAAACAAGATTGGATAATTTTTCTCATTTTAGCTACGTGAAAATTGGTAACAAATCTATTCCAACCATAACTTAATTTGTATATTATGTAATCTTGAGATACCATAGACACGTATACAATGTTTCGACCTATCATGTCGACACATCTATATATATTTCGGAACAACCATAGACACTCTATATGTGAATGTTGGAGTTAGCTATACAGGGTTGAGGTTGATTCCAAAATATATATAGTTTGAGTTGTGATCAATACTGAGATACGTATACACTGGGTCGTGGATTGATTCAAGATAATATTTATCGATTTATTTCTGTACATCTAACTGTGGACAACTAGTTGTAGGTTACTAACGAGGACAGCTGACTTAATAAACTTAAAACATCAAAATATATTAAAAGTGTTGTAAATATATTTTGAACATACTTTGATATATATGTATATATTGTTATAGGTTCGTGAATCAACCAGTGGCCAAGTCTTACTTCCCGACGAAGTAAAAATCTGTGAAAGTGAGTTATAGTCCCACTTTTAAAATCTAATATTTTTGGGATGAGAATACATGCAGGTTTTATAAATGATTTACAAAATAGACACAAGTACGTGAAACTACATTCTATGGTTGAATTATCGAAATCGAATATGCCCCTTTTTATTAAGTCTGGTAATCTAAGAATTAGGGAACAGACACCCTAATTGACGAGAATCCTAAAGATAGATCTATTGGGCCTAACAAACCCCATCCAAAGTACCGGATGCTTTAGTACTTCGAAATTTATATCATATCCGAAGGGTGTCCCGGAATGATGGGGATATTCTTATATATGCATCTTGTTAATGTCGGTTACCAGGTGTTCACTATATGAATGATTTTTATCTCTATGTATGGGATGTGTATTGAAATATGAAATCTTGTGGTCTATTATTATGATTTTATATATATAGGTTAAACCTATAACTCACCAACATTTTTGTTGACGTTTAAAGCATGTTTATTCCCAGGTGATTATTAAGAGCTTCCGCTGTCGCATACTTAAATAAGGACTAGATTTGGAGTCCATGCTTGTATGATATTGTGTAAAAACTGCATTCAAGAAACTTATTTTGTTGTAACATATTTGTATTGTAAACCATTATGTAATGGTCGTGTATAAACAGGATATTTTAGATTATCAATATTTGATAATCTACATAAAGCTTTTTAAACCTTTATTGATGAAATAAAGGTTATGGTTTGTTTTAAAATGAATGCAGTCTTTGAAAAACGTCTCATATAGAGGTCAAAACCTCGCAACGAAATCAATTAATATGGAACGTTTTTAATCAATAAGAACGGGACATTTCAGTTGGTATCCGAGCGTTGGTCTTAGAGAACCAGAATTTTGCATTAGTGTGTCTTATCGAGTTTGTTAGGATGCATTAGTGAGTCTGGACTTCGACCGTGTTTACTTGAAAAATGATTTCTTAACAAATTTTGTTGGAAACTATATATTTTTAACATGTGAATATTATGTGATATATTAATCTCTTAACGCGTTTGATATTGTGTGATAGATGTCTACCTCTAGAACAAGTACCATTGACTCACCTAATAATAATGAAGAGTCAAATGTAAATTGGAATGATTCGTGGACTGATTCACAAGTTCCCGAAGAGGAACCGGAAGAAGAGTCGGAACCAGAAGAAGAATCGGAACCGGAAGAAGAATCGGAACCGGATGAAGAAATAGAACCGGTGGGGGAAATAATAAAACGGTTAAGTAAAAGAAAATCCTCAACCAACCGACCAAGGTTAATTATGGTCAATGGTGTTTCCGCTAAGGAAGCAAAATATTGGGAGGATTACCAATTCTCCGATGAATCGGATTCTGACGAGAATTCCGATGATGTTATAGAAATTACCCCAACTGAATTTAAAAAGGCAAAAGAAAATAATAAGGGAAAGGGCATAAAAATAGAGAAATCTAATTTCAAACCCGATGAACTTTATATGTATCGTCAACCCCCGAAGTCCTTAAGTTGTAA
This sequence comes from Rutidosis leptorrhynchoides, assembly GCF_046630445.1. Classification (NCBI taxonomy): domain Eukaryota; kingdom Viridiplantae; phylum Streptophyta; class Magnoliopsida; order Asterales; family Asteraceae; genus Rutidosis; species Rutidosis leptorrhynchoides. The sequence continues at coordinate 456,352,537 of NC_092336.1, read as the reverse complement.
CAATGACCCGGGAACCTTTAAACCACCAGGTTTTTCTAAACCAATGTGGAAAATAACGGCTCGTATTAGGGGAACATCATATATCCCTAGAAACTTGGCAAAACGAACCAAAACCGAAGAAGAAGAAACAAGCGAGTCGGAATAAGATAGTTGTATTCGTGTGGTGTAATATATGTAATATAGTGTGCTTATGCTTTATGATATATGTAAAAAAAAAAAATTGCTTGTATTAATAAGTATTTTTTTTTATGAATCTAACTCTTGTCTATTTTACAGTATAAAAACACAAAATGGATAGACAACCCAATATTTTAAGAGACCTACCCGGAGACATGATTGATGAAATCTTGTCTAGAGTTGGTCAGAATTCTTTGGCACAACTATTTAAGGCGAGATCAGTTTGTAAGACATTCGAAGAACGTTCCAAGAATGCCTTGGTTTATAAAAGGCTTTCGTTCGAAAGATGGGGGATATCACATTGGGAAATCCATAAGTTACGATGTGTTTACTTTGACGCATATATTGCGGGGAACCCAAATGCTATTTTATGCAATGGGTTAAGAAATTATTTTGACTCAATATATCCGAATATTGGACTTCGTGATTTAGAAAAAGTGGCTAACATGCAACATAAAGAAGCATGTTATGCTTACGGATTAGTAATGTTCGCTTCTCACCAAAGTGAGAACAAGAACATCGGCCTACAACTATTAAACAAAACGTTCCCACAAGTGACGGAGTCGGTAATTGGGGTAAGAAATGAGGTTTTTAGATTGTTACGGGACTGTTGGACATTACGTAACCCTCGTCCCTTTGACGACGTTACAACACGCTGTCTTATCAACGGCCATAACGGTTATGTTCCACAAGACCAAGGATGGGAAGTAATCCTAGTAAAACCAGAATGCATGACTTGTTTCTGGACGTATGAATTACGTGTCTTTATTGCCTTTGCGGAACGACTTGTGTACTAGCTAGAATTATCTTCACAACCATCTTGTATAAAATTTATTGTGTGCTATATTTCATGCTATATGTAAAATAAGCGGTATTGTAAGTTTGTAAAATATTGTGTAAAAGTTTGAACGCGAAATATTATTATAATCAGTTTTTCATATAGAATTGTAGTAGTTGAATTGTATATTAGCTACTAAGTATGAACTTAACGGGTAGGTACTACCCGAATTTAAACTTATAAAACGCTAATATGAAGAAAAAGCTTTTATAAATGAGTTCATATTATGCTACGAAATACTATTAACTACTCTTAATATTCTGTATGATTAACTTGTTCCATTTGACTATTTTGAAGGAAATGGCACCGACTACTCGACACACCGTGAATATGAATGAAGAGGAATTCCGTACTTTTCTAGCTTCAAACATAGCCGCAGTACAGGCTGCGCTACATACCAACAATAACCTTGGATCTAGCAGTACAGGAAATCGTGTAGGATGCACCTACAAAGAATTCACTGCCTGCAAACCTTTGGAATTTGATGGAACCGAAGGACCGATCGGATTGAAACGGTGGACCGAGAAGGTCGAATCGGTGTTTGCCATAAGTAAGTGTACTGAAGAGGACAAAGTGAAGTACGCTATGCATACCTTCACAGGTTCTGCGTTAACATGGTGGAATACCTATCTAGAGCAAGTGGGACAAGATGATGCGTACGCACTACCATGGTCAGCATTCAAACACTTGATGAATGAGAAGTACCGTCCCAGAACCGAGGTCAATAAGCTCAAGACAGAACTTAGAGGGTTACGAACCCAAGGATTTGATATTACCACGTACGAAAGACGATTCACAGAATTGTGCCTATTGTGTCCGGGAGCATTCGAAGATGAGGAAGAGAAGATCGACGCGTTTGTGAAAGGATTACCGGAAAGAATCCAAGAAGATATAAGTTCACACGAGCCCGCCTCCATACAACAGGCATGTAGAATGGCTCACAAACTAGTGAACCAGATTGAAGAAAGAATTAAAGAACAGACTGCTGAAGAGGCCAATGTGAAGCAAGTCAAAAAAAAGTGGGAGGAAAACGGTGATAAGAATCACCAATACAACAATAACAGCAATTACAACAATAATCACAACAATTATCCCAACAATCGCAACATCAATCGCAACTACAACAAACGGCCCAACAACAACAACAACAACAACAACAACAACAGCAACTACAACAATCGTCCTAATAACAATAACAATCGCAACAACAACAACAACAATCAGAAGCAGCTATGCCAAAGGTGTGAAAAGTATCACTCGGGGTTCTGCACCAAATTTTGCAATAAGTGTAAAAGAAATGGTCATAGCGCGGCGAAGTGTGAGGTCTACGGACTAGGGGTTAACAGAACGAAAGGAACAAATTGAAATGTCCCGTTCTTATTGATTAAAAACGTTCCATATTAATTGATTTCGTTGCGAGGTTTTGACCTCTATATGAGACGTTTTTCAAAGACTGCATTCATTTTTAAAACAAACCATAACCTTTATTTCATAAATAAAGGTTTAAAAAGCTGTACGTAGATTATCAAATAATGATAATCTAAAATATCCTGTTTACACACGACCATTACATAATGGTTTACAATACAAATATGTTACATCGAAATCAGTTTCTTGAATGCAGTTTTTACACAATATCATACAAATATGGACTCCAAATCTTGTCCTTATTTTAGTATGCAACAGCGGAAGCTCTTAATATTCACCTGAGAATAAACATGCTTTAAACGTCAACAAAAATGTTGGTGAGTTGTAGGTTTAACCTATATATATCAAATCGTAACAATAGACCACAAGATTTCATATTTCAATACACATCCCATACATAGAGATAAAAATCATTCATATGGTGAACACCTGGTAACCGACAATAACAAGATGCATATATAAGAATATCCCCATCATTCCGGGACACCCTTCGGATATGATATAAATTTCGAAGTACTAAAGCATCCGGTACTTTGGATGGGGTTTGTTAGGCCCAATAGATCTATCTTTAGGATTCGCGTCAATTAGGGTGTCTGTTCCCTAATTCTTAGATTACCAGACTTAATAAAAAGGGGCATATTCGATTTCGATAATTCAACCATAGAATGTAGTTTCACGTACTTGTGTCTATTTTGTAAATCATTTATAAAACCTGCATGTATTCTCATCCCAAAAATATTAGATTTTAAAAGTGGGACTATAACTCACTTTCACAGATTTTTACTTCGTCGGGAAGTAAGACTTGGCCACTGGTTGATTCACGAACCTATAACAATATATACATATATATCAAAGTATGTTCAAAATATATTTACAACACTTTTAATATATTTTGATGTTTTAAGTTTATTAAGTCAGCTGTCCTCGTTAGTAACCTACAACTAGTTGTCCACAGTTAGATGTACAGAAATAAATCGATAAATATTATCTTGAATCAATCCACGACCCAGTGTATACGTATCTCAGTATTGATCACAACTCAAACTATATATATTTTGGAATCAACCTCAACCCTGTATAGCTAACTCCAACATTCACATATAGAGTGTCTATGGTTGTTCCGAAATATATATAGATGTGTCGACATGATAGGTCGAAACATTGTATATGTGTCTATGGTATCTCAAGATTACATAATATACAATACAAGTTGATTAAGTTATGGTTGGAATAGATTTGTTACCAATTTTCACGTAGCTAAAATGAGAAAAATTATCCAATCTTGTTTTACCCATAACTTCTTCATTTTAAATCCGTTTTGAGTGAATCAAATTGCTATGGTTTCATATTGAACTCTATTTTATGAATCTAAACAGAAAAGTATAGGTTTATAGTCGGAAAAATAAGTTACAAGTCGTTTTTGTAAAGGTAGTCATTTCAGTCGAAAGAACGACGTCTAGATGACCATTTTAGAAAACATACTTCCACTTTGAGTTTAATCATAATTTTTGGATATAGTTTCATGTTCATAATAAAAATCATTTTCTCAGAATAACAACTTTTAAATCAAAGTTTATCATAGTTTTTAATTAACTAACCCAAAACAGCCCGCGGTGTTACTACGACGGCGTAAATCCGGTTTTACGGTGTTTTTCGTGTTTCCAGGTTTTAAATCATTAAGTTAGCATATCATATAGATATAGAACATGTATTTAGTTGATTTTAAAAGTCAAGTTAGAAGGATTAACTTTTGTTTGCGAACAAGTTTAGAATTAACTAAACTATGTTCTAGTGATTACAAGTTTAAATCTTCGAATAAGATAGCTTTATATGTATGAATCGAATGATGTTATGAACATCATTACTACCTTAATTTCCTTGGATAAACCTACTGGAAAAGAGAAAAATGGATCTAGCTTCAATGGATCCTTGGATGGCTCGAAGTTCTTGAAGCAGAATCATGACACGAAAACAAGTTCAAGTAAGATCATCACTTGAAATAAGATTGTTATAGTTATAGAAATTGAACCAAAGTTTGAATATGATTATTACCTTGTATTAGAATGATAACCTACTGTAAGAAACAAAGATTTCTTGAGGTTGGATGATCACCTTACAAGATTGGAAGTGAGCTAGCAAACTTGAAAGTATTCTTGATTTTATGAAACTAGAACTTTTGGAATTTATGAAGAACACTTAGAACTTGAAGATAGAACTTGAGAGAGATCAATTAGATGAAGAAAATTGAAGAATGAAAGTGTTTGTAGGTGTTTTTGGTCGTTGGTGTATGGATTAGATATAAAGGATATGTAATTTTGTTTTCATGTAAATAAGTCATGAATGATTACTCATATTTTTGTAATTTTATGAGATATTTCATGCTAGTTGCCAAATGATGGTTCCCACATGTGTTAGGTGACTCACATGGGCTGCTAAGAGCTGATCATTGGAGTGTATATACCAATAGTACATACATCTAAAAGCTGTGTATTGTACGAGTACGAATACGGGTGCATACGAGTAGAATTGTTGATGAAACTGAACGAGGATGTAATTGTAAGCATTTTTGTTAAGTAGAAGTATTTTGATAAGTGTATTGAAGTCTTTCAAAAGTGTATAAATACATATTAAAACACTACATGTATATACATTTTAACTGAGTCGTTAAGTCATCGTTAGTCATTACATGTAAGTGTTGTTTTGAAACCTTTAGGTTAACGATCTTGTTAAATGTTGTTAACCCAATGTTTATAATATCAAATGAGATTTTAAATTATTATATTATCATGATATTATCATGTATGAATATCTCTTAATATGATATATATACCTTAAATGTCTTTACAACGATAATCGTTACATATATGTCTCGTTTAAAAATCATTAAGTTAGTAGTCTTGTTTTTACATATGTAGTTCATTGTTAATATACTTTATGATATGTTTTCTTTTCATAGTATCATGTTAAGTATATATATATCCATATATATGTCATCATATAGTTTTTACAAGTTTTAACGTTCTTGAATCACCGATCAACTTGGGTGGTCAATTGTCTATATGAAACATATTTCAATTAATCAAGTCTTAACAAGTTTGATTGCTTAACATGTTGGAAACATTTAATCATGTAAATATCAATCTCAATTAATATATATAAACATGGAAAAGTTCGGGTCACTACAGTACCTACCCGTTAAATAAATTTCGTCCCGAAATTTTATGCTGTTGAAGGTGTTGACGAATCTTCTGGAAATAGATGCGGGTATTTCTTCTTCATCTGATCTTCACGCTCCCAGGTGAACTCGGGTCCTCTACGAGTATTCCATCGAACCTTAACAATTGGTATCTTGTTTTGCTTAAGTCTTTTAACCTCACGATCCATTATTTCGACGGGTTCTTCGATGAATTGAAGTTTTTCGTTGATTTGGATTTCATCTAACGGAATAGTGAGATCTTCTTTAGCAAAACATTTCTTTAAATTCGAGACGTGGAAAGTGTTATGTACAGCTGCGAGTTGTTGAGGTAACTCTAGTCGGTAAGCTACTGGTCTGACACGATCAATAATCTTGAATGGTCCAATATACCTTGGATTTAATTTCCCTCGTTTACCAAATCGAACAACGCCTTTCCAAGGTGCAACTTTAAGCATGACCATCTCTCCAATTTCAAATTCTATATCTTTTCTTTTAATGTCAGCGTAGCTCTTTTGTCGACTTTGGGCGGTTTTCAACCGTTGTTGAATTTGGATGATCTTCTCGGTAGTTTCTTGTATAATCTCCGAACCCGTAATCTGTCTATCCCCCACTTCACTCCAACAAATCGGAGACCTGCACTTTCTACCATAAAGTGCTTCAAACGGCGCCATCTCAATGCTTGAATGGTAGCTGTTGTTGTAGGAAAATTCTGCTAACGGTAGATGTCGATCCCAACTGTTTCCGAAATCAATAACACATGCTCATAGCATGTCTTCAAGCGTTTGTATCGTCCTTTCGCTCTGCCCATCAGTTTGTGGATGATAGGCAGTACTCATGTCTAGACGAGTTCCTAATGCTTGCTGTAATGTCTGCCAGAATCTTGAAATAAATCTGCCATCCCTATCAGAGATAATAGAGATTGGTATTCCATGTCTGGAGATGACTTCCTTCAAATACAGTCGTGCTAACTTCTCCATCTTGTCATCTTCTCTTATGGCAAGAAGTGTGCTGATTTGGTGAGACGGTCAACTATTACCCAAATAGTATCAAAACCACTTGCAGTCCTTGGCAATTTAGTGATGAAATCCATGGTAATGTTTTCCCATTTCCATTCCGGGATTTCGGGTTGTTGAAGTAGACCTGATGGTTTCTGATGCTCAGCTTTGACCTTAGAACACGTCAAACATTCTCCTACGTATTTAGCAACTTCGGCTTTCATACCCGGCCACCAAAAATGTTTCTTGAGATCCTTGTACATCTTCCCCGTTCCAGGATGTATTGAGTATCTGGTTTTATGAGCTTCTCTAAGTACCATTTCCCTCATATCTCCAAATTTTGGTACCCAAATCCTTTCAGCCCTATACCGGGTTCCGTCTTCCCGAATATTAAGATGCTTCTCCGATCCTTTGGGTATTTCATCCTTTAAATTTCCCTCTTTTAAAACTCCTTGTTGCGCCTCCTTTATTTGAGTAGTAAGGTTATTATGAATCATTATATTCATAGATTTTACTCGAATGGGTTCTCTGTCCTTCCTGCTCAAGGCATCGGCTACCACATTTGCCTTCCCCGGGTGGTAACGAATCTCAAAGTCGTAATCATTCAATAATTCAATCCACCTACGCTGCCTCATATTCAGTTGTTTCTGATTAAATATGTGTTGAAGACTTTTGTGGTCGGTATATATAATACTTTTGACCCCATATAAGTAGTGCCTCCAAGTCTTTAATGCAAAAACAACCGCGCCTAATTCCAAATCATGCGTCGTATAATTTTGTTCGTGAATCTTCAATTGTCTAGACGCATAAGCAATCACCTTCGTTCGTTGCATTAATACACAACCGAGACCTTGCTTTGATGCATCACAATAAATCACAAAATCATCATTCCCTTCAGGCAATGACAATATAGGTGTCGTAGTTAGCTTTTTCTTCAATAACTGAAACGCTTTCTCTTGTTCATCATTCCATTCAAATTTCTTCCCTTTATGCGTTAATGCAGTCAAGGGTTTTGCTATTCTGGAAAAGTCTTGGATGAACCTTCTGTAGTAACCAGCTAGTCCTAAAAACTGGCGTATGTGTTTCGGAGTTTTCGGGGTTTCCCACTTTTCAACAGTTTCTATCTTTGCCAGATCCACCTTAATACCTTCTTTGTTCACTATGTGACCGAGGAATTGAACTTCTTCCAACCAAAATGCACACTTTGAAAACTTAGCGTACAATTCTTCCTTCCTCAATACTTCTAACACCTTTCTCAAATGTTCACCGTGTTCTTGGTCATTCTTTGAGTAAATAAGTATGTCATCAATGAAAACAATGACAAACTTGTCAAGGTATGGTCCACACACTCGGTTCATAAGGTCCATGAACACAGCTGGTGCATTAGTTAAACCAAACGGCATGACCATAAACTCGTAATGACCGTAACGTGTTCTGAAAGCAGTCTTTGGAATATCATCTTCTTTCACCCGCATTTGATGATACCCGGAACGTAAGTCAATCTTTGAATAAACAGACGAGCCTTGTAGTTGATCAAATAAGTCATCGATTCTCGGTAGTGGGTAGCGGTTCTTGATGGTAAGTTTGTTCAACTCTCGGTAGTCGATACACAACCTGAATGTACCATCTTTCTTCTTGACAAACAAAACAGGAGCTCCCCACGGTGATGTGCTTGGTCGAATGAAACCACGCTCTAAAAGTTCTTGTAATTGGCTTTGTAGTTCTTTCATCTCGCTGGGTGCGAGTCTGTAAGGAGCACGAGCTATTGGTGCAGCTCCTGGTACAAGATCTATTTGAAATTCAACGGATCGATGTGGGGGTATTCCCGGTAATTCTTTCGGAAATACATCAGAAAATTCTTTTGCGACGGGAACATCATTGATGCTCTTTTCTTCAGTTTGTACTTTCTCGACGTGTGCTAGAACAGCATAGCAACCTTTTCTTATTAGTTTTTGTGCCTTCAAATTACTAATAAGATGTAGCTTCGTGTTGCCCTTTTCTCCGTACACCATTAAGGGTTTTCCTTTTTCTCGTATAATGCGAATTGCATTTTTGTAACAAACGATCTCCGCTTTCACTTCTTTCAACCAGTCCATACCGATTATCACATCAAAACTCCCTAACTCTACTGGTATCAAATCAATCTTAAATGTTTCGCTAACCAGTTTAATTTCTCGATTCCGACATATATTATCTGCTGAAATTAATTTACCATTTGCTAATTCGAGTAAAAATTTACTATCCAAAGGCGTCAATGGACAACTTAATTTAGCACAAAAATCTCTACTCATATAGCTTCTATCCGCACCCGAATCAAATAAAACGTAAGCAGATTTATTGTCAATAAGAAACGTACCCGTAACAAGCTCCGGGTCTTCCTGTGCCTCTGCCGCATTAATATTGAAAACTCTTCCACGGCCTTGTCCATTCGTGTTCTCCTGGTTCGGGCAATTTCTAATAATGTGGCCTGGTTTTCCACATTTATAACAAACTACATTGGCATAACTTGCTCCGACACTACTTGCTCTGCCATTACTCGTTCCGACACCATTTGTTCCTTTTGTTCTATTAACCCCTGGTCCGTAGACCTCACACTTCGCCGCGCTATGATCATTTCTTTTACACTTGTTGCAAAATTTGGTGCAGAACCCCGAGTGATTCTTTTCACACCTTTGGCATAGCTGCTTCTGATTGTTGTTGTTGTTGTTGCGGTTATTATTGTTGTTGGGATGATTGTTGTAGTTGCTGCTGTTGTTGTTGTTGTTGTTGTTGTTGTTGTTGGGCCGTTTGTTGTAGTTGCGATTGATGTTGCGATTGTTGGGATAATTGTTGCGATTATTGTTGTAATTGCTGTTGTTGTTGTATTGGTGATTCTTATCACTGTTTTCCTCCCACTTTCTTTTGACTTGCTTCACATTGGCCTCTTCAGCAGTCTGTTCTTTAATTCTTTCTTCAATTTGGTTCACAAGTTTGTGAGCCATTCTACATGCCTGTTGTATGGAGGTGGGCTCGTGTGAACTTATATCTTCTTGGATTCTTTCCGGTAATCCTTTCACAAACGCGTCGATCTTCTCTTCCTCATCTTCGAATGCTCCCGGACACAATAGGCACAATTCTGTGAATCGTCTTTCGTACGTGGTAATATCAAATCCTTGGGTTCGTAACCCTCTAAGTTCTGTCTTGAGCTTATTGACCTCGGTTCTGGGACGGTACTTCTCGTTCATCAAGTGCTTGAATGCTGACCACGGTAGTGCGTACGCATCGTCTTGTCCCACTTGCTCTAGATAGGTATTCCACCATGTTAACGCAGAACCTGTGAAGGTATGCGTAGCGTACTTTACTTTGTCCTCTTCAGTACACTTACTTATGGTAAACACCGATTCGACCTTCTCGGTCCACCGTTTCAATCTGATCGGCCCTTCGGTTCCATCAAATTCCAAAGGTTTGCAGGCAGTGAATTCTTTGTAGGTGCATCCTACACGATTTCCTGTACTGCTAGATCCAAGGTTATTGTTGGTATGTAGCGCAGCCTGTACTGCGGCTATGTTTGAAGCTAGAAAAGTACGGAATTCCTCTTCATTCATATTCACGGTGTGTCGAGTAGTCGGTGCCATTTCCTTCAAAATAGTTAAATGGAACAAGTTAATCATACAGAATATTAAGAGTAGTTAATAGTATTTCGTAGCATAATATGAACTCATTTATAAAAGCTTTTTCTTCATATTAGCGTTTTATAAGTTTAAATTCGGGTAGTACCTACCCGTTAAGTTCATACTTAGTAGCTAATATACAATTCAACTACTACAATTCTATATGAAAAACTGATTATAATAATATTTCGCGTTCAAACTTTTATACAATATTTTACAAACTTACAATACCGCTTATTTTACATAAAGCATGAAATATAGCACACAATAACTTTGATACAAGATAGTTGTGAAGATAATTCTAGCTAGTACACAAGTCGTTCAGCAAAGGCAATAAAGACACGTAATTCATACGTCCAGAAACAAGTCATGCATTCTGGTTTTACTAGGACTACTTCCCATCCTTGGTCTTGTGCAACATAACCGTTATGGCCGTTGATAAGACAGCGTGTTGTAACGTCATCAAAGGGACGAGGGTTACGTAATGTCCAACAGTCCCGTAATAATCTAAAAACCTCATTTCTTACCCCAATTACCGACTCCGTCACTTGTGGAAATTTTTTGTTTAATAGTTGTAGCCCGATGTTCTTGTTCTCACTTTGGTGAGAAGCGAACATTACTAATCCGTAAGCATAACATGCTTCTTTATGTTGCATGTTAGCCGCTTTTTCTAAATCACGAAGTCCAATATTCGGATATATTGAGTCAAAATAATTTCTTAACCCGTTGCGTAAAATAGCATTTGGGTTCCCCGCAATATATGCGTCAAAGTAAACACATCGTAACTTATGGGTTTCCCAATGTGATATCCCCCATCTTTCAAACGAAAGTCTCTTATAAACCAAGACATTCTTGGAACGTTCTTCGAATGTCTTACAAACTGATCTCGCCTTAAATAGTTGTGCCGAGGAATTCTGGCCGACTCTAGACAAGATTTCATCAATCATGTCTCCGGGTAGGTCTCTTAAAATATTGGGTTGTCTATCCATTTTGTGTTTTTAAACTGTAAAATAGACAAGAGTTAGATTCATAAAAAAATACTTATTAATAAAAGCAATTTTTACATATATCATAAAGCATAAGAACAATATATTACATATATTACACCACACGAATACAACTATCTTATTCCGACTCGCTCGTTTCTTCTTCTTCGGTTTTGGTTCGTTTTGCTAAGTTTCTAGGGATATATGATGTTCCCCTAATACTAGCCATCGTGATCCACATTGGTTTAGAAAAACCTGGTGGTTTAGAGGTTCCCGGGTCATTGTTACAACTTAAGGGCTTCGGGCGTTGACGATACATATAAAGTTCATCGGGGTTGGAATTAGATTTCTCTATTTTTATGCCCTTTCCCTTATTATTTTCTTTTGCCTTTTTAAATTCAGTTGGGGTAATTTCTATAACATCATCGGAATTCTCGTCGGAATCCGATTCATCGGAGAATTGGTAATCCTCCCAATATTTTGCTTCCTTGGCGGAAACACCATTGACCATAATTAACTTTGGTCGGTTGGTTGAGGATTTTCTTTTACTTAACCGTTTTATTATTTCCCCCACCGGTTCTATTTCTTCATCCGGTTCCGATTCTTCTTCCGGTTCCGATTCTTCTTCCGGTTCCGACTCTTCTTCCGGTTCCTCTTCGGGAACTTGTGAATCAGTCCACAAATCATTCCAATTTACATTTGACTCTTCATTATTATTAGGTGAGTCAATGGGACTTGTTCTAGAGGTAGACATCTATCACATAATATCAAACACGTTAAGAGATTAATATATCACATAATATTCATATGTTAAAAATATATAGTTTCCAACAAAAATGTTAAGCAATCATTTTTAAAGAAAACACGGTCGAAGTCCAGACTCACTAATGCATCCTAACAAACTCGATAAGACACACTAATGCAAAATTCTGGTTCTCTAAGACCAACGCTCGGATACCAACTGAAATGTCCCGTTCTTATTGATTAAAAACGTTCCATATTAATTGATTTCGTTGCGAGGTTTTGACCTCTATATGAGACGTTTTTCAAAGACTGCATTCATTTTTAAAACAAACCATAACCTTTATTTCATAAATAAAGGTTTAAAAAGCTGTACGTAGATTATCAAATAATGATAATCTAAAATATCATGTTTACACACGACCATTACATAATGGTTTACAATACAAATATGTTACATCGAAATCAGTTTCTTGAATGCAGTTTTTACACAATATCATACAAATATGGACTCCAAATCTTGTCCTTATTTTAGTATGCAACAGCGGAAGCTCTTAATATTCACCTGAGAATAAACATGCTTTAAACGTCAACAAAAATGTTGGTGAGTTGTAGGTTTAACCTATATATATCAAATCGTAACAATAGACCACAAGATTTCATATTTCAATACACATCCCATACATAGAGATAAAAATCATTCATATGGTGAACACCTGGTAACCGACAATAACAAGATGCATATATAAGAATATCCCCATCATTCCGGGACACCCTTCGGATATGATATAAATTTCGAAGTACTAAAGCATCTGGTACTTTGGATGGGGTTTGTTAGGCCCAATAGATCTATCTTTAGGATTCGCGTCAATTAGGGTGTCTGTTCCCTAATTCTTAGATTACCAGACTTAATAAAAAGGGGCATATTCGATTTCGATAATTCAACCATAGAATGTAGTTTCACGTACTTGTGTCTATTTTGTAAATCATTTATAAAACCTGCATGTATTCTCATCCCAAAAATATTAGATTTTAAAAGTGGGACTATAACTCACTTTCACAGATTTTTACTTCGTCGGGAAGTAAGACTTGGCCACTGGTTGATTCACGAACCTATAACAATATATACATATATATCAAAGTATGTTCAAAATATATTTACAACACTTTTAATATATTTTGATGTTTTAAGTTTATTAAGTCAGCTGTCCTCGTTAGTAACCTACAACTAGTTGTCCACAGTTAGATGTACAGAAATAAATCGATAAATATTATCTTGAATCAATCCACGACCCAGTGTATACGTATCTCAGTATTGATCACAACTCAAACTATATATATTTTGGAATCAACCTCAACCCTGTATAGCTAACTCCAACATTCACATATAGAGTGTCTATGGTTGTTCCGAAATATATATAGATGTGTCGACATGATAGGTCGAAACATTGTATACGTGTCTATGGTATCTCAAGATTACATAATATACAATACAAGTTGATTAAGTTATGGTTGGAATAGATTTGTTACCAATTTTCACGTAGCTAAAATGAGAAAAATTATCCAATCTTGTTTTACCCATAACTTCTTCATTTTAAATCCGTTTTGAGTGAATCAAATTGCTATGGTTTCATATTGAACTCTATTTTATGAATCTAAACAGAAAGGTATAGGTTTATAGTCGGAAAAATAAGTTACAAGTCGTTTTTGTAAAGGTAGTCATTTCAGTCGAAAGAACGACGTCTAGATGACCATTTTAGAAAACATACTTCCACTTTGAGTTTAATCATAATTTTTGGATATAGTTTCATGTTCATAATAAAAATCATTTTCTCAGAATAACAACTTTTAAATCAAAGTTTATCATAGTTTTTAATTAACTAACCCAAAACAGCCCGCGGTGTTACTACGACGGCGTAAATCCGGTTTTACGGTGTTTTTCGTGTTTCCAGGTTTTAAATCATTAAGTTAGCATATCATATAGATATAGAACATGTGTTTAGTTGATTTTAAAAGTCAAGTTAGAAGGATTAACTTTTGTTTGCGAACAAGTTTAGAATTAACTAAACTATGTTCTAGTGATTACAAGTTTAAATCTTCGAATAAGATAGCTTTATATGTATGAATCGAATGATGTTATGAACATCATTACTACCTTAATTTCCTTGGATAAACCTACTGGAAAAGAGAAAAATGGATCTAGCTTCAATGGATCCTTGGATGGCTCGAAGTTCTTGAAGCAGAATCATGACACGAAAACAAGTTCAAGTAAGATCATCACTTGAAATAAGATTGTTATAGTTATAGAAATTGAACCAAAGTTTGAATATGATTATTACCTTGTATTAGAATGATAACCTACTGTAAGAAACAAAGATTTCTTGAGGTTGGATGATCACCTTACAAGATTGGAAGTGAGCTAGCAAACTTGAAAGTATTCTTGATTTTATGAAACTAGAACTTTTGGAATTTATGAAGAACACTTAGAACTTGAAGATAGAACTTGAGAGAGATCAATTAGATGAAGAAAATTGAAGAATTAAAGTGTTTGTAGGTGTTTTTGGTCGTTGGTGTATGGATTAGATATAAAGGATATGTAATTTTGTTTTCATGTAAATAAGTCATGAATGATTACTCATATTTTTGTAATTTTATGAGATATTTCATGCTAGTTGCCAAATGATGGTTCCCACATGTGTTAGGTGACTCACATGGGCTGCTAAGAGCTGATCATTGGAGTGTATATACCAATAGTACATACATCTAAAAGCTGTGTATTGTACGAGTACGAATACGGGTGCATACGAGTAGAATTGTTGATGAAACTGAACGAGGATGTAATTGTAAGCATTTTTGTTAAGTAGAAGTATTTTGATAAGTGTATTGAAGTCTTTCAAAAGTGTATAAATACATATTAAAACACTACATGTATATACATTTTAACTGAGTCGTTAAGTCATCGTTAGTCATTACATGTAAGTGTTGTTTTGAAACCTTTAGGTTAACGATCTTGTTAAATGTTGTTAACCCAATGTTTATAATATCAAATGAGATTTTAAATTATTATATTATCATGATATTATCATGTATGAATATCTCTTAATATGATATATATACCTTAAATGTCTTTACAACGATAATCGTTACATATATGTCTCGTTTAAAAATCATTAAGTTAGTAGTCTTGTTTTTACATATGTAGTTCATTGTTAATATACTTTATGATATGTTTTCTTTTCATAGTATCATGTTAAGTATATATATATCCATATATATGTCATCATATAGTTTTTACAAGTTTTAACGTTCGTGAATCACCGATCAACTTGGGTGGTCAATTGTCTATATGAAACATATTTCAATTAATCAAGTCTTAACAAGTTTGATTGCTTAACATGTTGGAAACATTTAATCATGTAAATATCAATCTCAATTAATATATATAAACATGGAAAAGTTCGGGTCACTACACAAATGGTGTCGGAACGAGTAATGGCGGAGCAAGTAGTGTCGGAGCAAGTTATGCCAATGTAGTTTGTTATAAATGTGGAAAACCGGGCCACATTATTAGAAATTGCCCGAACCAGGAGAACACGAATGGACAAGGCCGCGGAAGAGTTTTCAATATTAATGCGGCAGAGGCACAGGAAGACCCGGAGCTTGTTACGGGTACGTTTCTTATTGACAATAAATCTGCTTACGTTTTATTTGATTCGGGTGCGGATAGAAGCTATATGAGTAGAGATTTTTGTGCTAAATTAAGTTGTCCATTGACGCCTTTGGATAGTAAATTTTTACTCGAATTAGCAAATGGTAAATTAATTTCAGCAGATAATATATGTCGGAATCGAGAAATTAAACTGGTTAGCGAAACATTTAAGATTGACTTGATACCAGTAGAGTTAGGGAGTTTTGATGTGATAATCGGTATGGACTGGTTGAAAGAAGTGAAAGCAGAGATCGTTTGTTACAAAAATGCAATTCGCATTATACGAGAAAAAGGAAAACCCTTAATGGTGTACGGAGAAAAGGGCAACACGAAGCTACATCTTATTAGTAATTTGAAGGCACAAAAACTAATAAGAAAAGGTTGCTATGCTGTTCTAGCACACGTCGAGAAAGTACAAACTGAAGAAAAGAGCATCAATGATGTTCCCGTCGCAAAAGAATTTTCCGATGTATTTTCGAAAGAATTACCGGGATTACCCCCACATCGATCTGTTGAATTTCAAATAGATCTTGTACCAGGAGCTGCACCAATAGCTCGTGCTCCTTACAGACTCGCACCCAGCGAGATGAAAGAACTGCAAAGCCAATTACAAGAACTTTTAGAGCGTGGTTTCATTCGACCAAGCACATCACCGTGGGGAGCTCCTGTTTTGTTTGTCAAGAAGAAAGATGGTACATTCAAGTTGTGTATCGACTACCGAGAGTTGAACAAACTTACCATCAAGAACCGCTACCCACTACCGAGAATCGACGACTTATTTGATCAACTACAAGGCTCGTCTGTTTATTCAAAGATTGACTTACGTTCCGGGTATCATCAAATGCGGGTGAAAGAAGATGATATTCCAAAGACTGCTTTCAGAACACGTTACGGTCATTACGAGTTTATGGTCATGCCATTTGGTTTAACTAATGCACCAGCTGTGTTCATGGACCTTATGAACTAAGTGTGTGGACCATACCTTGACAAGTTTGTCATTGTTTTCATTGATGACATACTTATTTACTCAAAGAATGACCAAGAACACGGTGAACATTTGAGAAAGGTGTTAGAAGTATTAAGGAAGGAAGAATTGTACGCTAAGTTTTCAAAGTGTGCATTTTGGTTGGAAGAAGTTCAATTCCTCGGTCACATAGTGAACAAAGAAGGTATTAAGGTGGATCCAGCAAAGATAGAAACTGTTGAAAAGTGGGAAACCCCGAAAACTCCGAAACACATACGCCAGTTTTTAGGATTAGCTGGTTACTACAGAAGGTTCATCCAAGACTTTTCCAGAATAGCAAAACCCTTGACTGCATTAACGCATAAAGAGAAGAAATTTGAATGGAAGGATGAACAAGAGAAAGCGTTTTAGTTATTGAAGAAAAAGCTAACTACGGCACCTATATTGTCATTGCCTGAAGGGAATGATGATTTTGTGATTTATTGTGACGCATCAAAGCAAGGTCTCGGTTGTGTATTAATACAACGAACGAAGGTGATTGCATATGCGTCTAGACAATTGAAGATTCACGAACAAAATTATACGACGCATGATTTGGAATTAGGCGCGGTTGTTTTTGCATTAAAGACGTGGAGGCACTACTTATATGGGGTCAAAAGTATTATATATACCGACCACAAAAGTCTTCAACACATATTTAATCAGAAACAACTGAATATGAGGCAGCGTAGGTGGATTGAATTATTGAATGATTACGACTTTGAGATTCGTTACCACCCGGGGAAGGCAAATGTGGTAGCCGATGCCTTGAGCAGGAAGGACAGAGAACCCATTCGAGTAAAATCTATGAATATAATGATTCATAATAACCTTACTACTCAAATAAAGGAGGCGCAACAAGGAGTTTTAAAAGAAGGAAATTTAAAGGATGAAATACCCAAAGGATCGGAGCAGCATCTTAATATTCGGGAAGACGGAACCCGGTATAGGGCTGAAAGGATTTGGGTACCAAAATTTGGAGATATGAGAGAAATGGTACTTAGAGAAGCTCATAAAACCAGATACTCAATACATCCTGGAACGGGAAAGATGTACAAGGATCTCAAGAAACATTTTTGGTGGCCGGGTATGAAAGCCGATGTTGATAAATACGTAGGAGAATGTTTGACGTGTTCTAAGGTCAAAGCTGAGCATCAGAAACCATCAGGTCTACTTCAATAACCCGAAATCCCGGAATGGAAATGGGAAAACATTACCATGGATTTCATCACTAAATTGCCAAGGACTGCAAGTGGTTTTGATACTATTTGGGTAATAGTTGATCGTCTCACCAAATCAGCACACTTCCTGCCAATAAGAGAAGATGACAAGATGGAGAAGTTAGCACGACTGTATTTGAAGGAAGTCATCTCCAGACATGGAATACCAATCTCTATTATCTCTGATAGGGATGGCAGATTTATTTCAAGATTCTGGCAGACATTACAGCAAGCATTAGGAACTCGTCTAGACATGAGTACTGCCTATCATCCACAAACTGATGGGCAGAGCGAAAGGACGATACAAACGCTTGAAGACATGCTACGAGCATGTGTTATTGATTTCGGAAACAGTTGGGATCGACATCTACCGTTAGCAGAATTTTCCTACAACAACAGCTACCATTCAAGCATTGAGATGGCGCCGTTTGAAGCACTTTATGGTAGAAAGTGCAGGTCTCCGATTTGTTGGAGTGAAGTGGGGGATAGACAGATTACGGGTCCGGAGATTATACAAGAAACTACCGAGAAGATCATCCAAATTCAACAACGGTTGAAAACCGCCCAAAGTCGACAAAAGAGCTACGCTAACATTAAAAGAAAAGATATAGAATTTGAAATTGGAGAGATGGTCATGCTTAAAGTTGCACCTTGGAAAGGCGTTGTTCGATTTGGTAAACGAGGGAAATTAAATCCAAGGTATATTGGACCATTCAAGATTATTGATCGTGTCGGACCAGTAGCTTACCGACTTGAGTTACCTTAACAACTCGCGGCTGTACATAACACTTTCCACGTCTCGAATTTGAAGAAATATTTTGCTAAAGAAGATCTCACTATTCCGTTAGATGAAATCCAAATCAACGAAAAACTTCAATTCATCGAAGAACCCGTCGAAATAATGGATCGTGAGGTTAAAAGACTTAAGCAAAACAAGATACCAATTGTTAAGGTTCGATGGAATGCTCGTAGAGGACCCGAGTTCACCTGGGATCGTGAAGATCAGATGAAGAAGAAATACCCGCATCTATTTCCAGAAGATTCGTCAACACCTTCAACAGCTTAAAATTTCGGGACGAAATTTATTTAACGGGTAGGTACTGTAGTGACCCGAACTTTTCCATGTTTATATATATTAATTGAGATTGATATTTACATGATTAAATGTTTCCAACATGTTAAGCAATCAAACTTGTTAAGACTTGATTAATTGAAATATGTTTCATATAGACAATTGACCACCCAAGTTGACCGGCGATTCACGAACATTAAAACTTGTAAAAACGACATGACGATATATATATATGGATATAAATATGGTTAACATGAGATTATGATAAGTAAGTATCTCCATAAGTATATTAACAATGAGTTATATACATATAAACAAGACTACTAACTTAAGGATTTCGAAACGAGACATATATGTAACGATTATCGTTGTAACGACATTTAAATGTATATATATCATATTAAGATATATTAATATATCATATTAAGATATATTAATATATCATAATATCATGATAATATAATAATTTAACATCTCATTAGATATAATAAACAATGGGTTAACAACATTAATTGAGATCGTTAACTTAAAGGTTTCAAAACAACACTTACATGTAACGACTAACGATGACTTAACGACTCAGTTAAAATGTATATACATGTAGTGTTTTAATATGTATTTATACACTTTTGAAAGACTTCAATACACTTATCAAAATACTTCTACTTAACAAGAATGCTTACAATTACATCCTCGTTCAGTTTCATCAACAATTCTACTCGTATGCACCCGTATTCGTACTCGTACAATACACAGCTTTTAGATATATGTACTATTGGTATATACACTCCAATGATCAGCTCTTAGCAGCCCATGTGAGTCACCTAACACATGTGGGAACCATCATTTGGCAACTAGCATGAAATATCTCATAAAATTACAAAAATATGAGTAATCATTCATGACTTATTTACATGAAAACAAAATTACATATCCTTTATATCTAATCCATACACCAACGACCAAAAACACCTACAAACACTTTCATTCTTCAATTTTCTTCATCTAATTGATCTCTCTCAAGTTCTATCTTCAAGTTCTAAGTGTTCTTCATAAATTCTACAAGTTCTAGTTACATAAAATCAAGAATACTTTCAAGTTTGCTAGCTCACTTCCAATCTTGTAAGGTGATCATCCAACCTCAAGAAATCTTTGTTTCTTACAGTAGGTTATCATTCTAATACAAGGTAATAATCATATTCAAACTTTGATTCAATTTCTATAACAATAACAATCTTATTTCAAGTGATGATCTTACTTGAACTTGTTTTCGTGTCATGATTCTGCTTCAAGAACTTCGAGCCATCCAAGGATCCATTGAAGCTAGATCCATTTTTCTCTTTTCCAGTAGGTTTATCCAAGGAACTTAAGGTAGTAATGATGTTCATAACATCATTCTATTCATACATATAAAGCTATCTTATTCGAATGTTTAAACTTGTAATCACTAGAACATAGTTTAGTTAATTCTAAACTTGTTCGCAAACAAAAGTTAATCCTTCTAAGTTGACTTTTAAAATCAACTAAACATATGTTATATATCTATATGATATGCTAACTTAATGATTTAAAACCTGGAAACACGAAAAACACCGTAAAACCGGATTTACGCCGTCGTAGTAACACCGCGGGCTGTTTTGGGTTAGTTAATTAAAAACTATGATAAACTTTGATTTAAAAGTTGTTATTCTGAGAAAATGATTTTTATTATGAACATGAAACTATATCCAAAAATTATGGTTAAACTCAAAGTGGAAGTATGTTTTCTAAAATGGTCATCTAGACGTCATTCTTTCGACTGAAATGACTACCTTTACAAAAACGACTTGTAACTTATTTTTCCGACTATAAACCTATACTTTTTCTATTTAGATTCATAAAATAGAGTTCAATATGAAACCATAGCAATTTGATTCACTCAAAACGGATTAAAAATGAAGAAGTTATGGGTAAAACAAGATTGGATAATTTTTCTCATTTTAGATACGTGAAAATTGGTAACAAATCTATTCCAACCATAACTTAATTTGTATATTATGTAATCTTGAGATACCATAGACACGTATACAATGTTTCGACCTATCATGTCGACACATCTATATATATTTCGGAACAACCATAGACACTCTATATGTGAATGTTGGAGTTAGCTATACAGGGTTGAGGTTGATTCCAAAATATATATAGTTTGAGTTGTGATCAATACTGAGATACGTATACACTGGGTCGTGGATTGATTCAAGATAATATTTATCGATTTATTTCTGTACATCTAACCGTGGACAACTAGTTGTAGGTTACTAACGAGGACAGCTGACTTAATAAACTTAAAACATCAAAATATATTAAAAGTGTTGTAAATATATTTTGAACATACTTTGATATATATGTATATATTGTTATAGGTTCGTGAATCAACCAGTGGCCAAGTCTTACTTCCCGACGAAGTAAAAATCTGTGAAAGTGAGTTATAGTCCCACTTTTAAAATCTAATATTTTTGGGATGAGAATACATGCAGGTTTTATAAATGATTTACAAAATAGACACAAGTACGTGAAACTACATTCTATGGTTGAATTATCGAAATCGAATATGCCCCTTTTTATTAAGTCTGGTAATCTAAGAATTAGGGAACAGACACCCTAATTGACGCGAATCCTAAAGATAGATCTATTGGGCCTAACAAACCCCATCCAAAGTACCGAATGCTTTAGTACTTCGAAATTTATATCATATCCGAAGGGTGTCCCGGAATGATGGGGATATTCTTATATATGCATCTTGTTAATGTCGGTTACCAGGTGTTCACCATATGAATGATTTTTATCTCTATGTATGGGATGTGTATTGAAATATGAAATCTTGTGGTCTATTATTATGATTTTATATATATAGGTTAAACCTATAACTCACCAACATTTTTGTTGACGTTTAAAGCATGTTTATTCTCAGGTGATTATTAAGAGCTTCCGCTGTCACATACTTAAATAAGGACAAGATTTGGAGTCCATGCTTGTATGATATTGTGTAAAAACTGCATTCAAGAAACTTATTTTGTTGTAACATATTTGTATTGTAAACCATTATGTAATGGTCGTGTATAAACAGGATATTTTAGATTATCAATATTTGATAATCTACATAAAGCTTTTTAAACCTTTATTGATGAAATAAAGGTTATGGTTTGTTTTAAAATGAATGCAGTCTTTGAAAAACGTCTCATATAGAGGTCAAAACCTCGCAACGAAATCAATTAATATGGAACGTTTTTAATTAATAAGAACGGGACATTTCATTTATAGTCGGAGTTACAGGTTACAAGTCCATATTTGAAAGAGGTAGTCATTTCCGTCGAAAGAACGACATCTTGATGACCATTTTGAAAAAAACATACCTCTACTTTGAGTTTAACCATAATTTTTGGATATGTTATCATGTTTATATGAAATATTATTTTTCCAAAATACAAATCTTTAAATCAAAGTCTAAGATAGTTTTTTTATTATCCAACCCGAAACAGCCCCCGGTTTTACTACGACGGCGTATGTCCGGTTTTACGGTGTTCTTCGTGTTTCCAAGTTTTAAATTATTGAGTTAGCATATCATATAGATATAAAACATGTGTTTATTTATTTTTAAAAGTCTAGTTAGAAGGATTAACTTTGTTTGCGAACAAGTTTAGAATTAACTAAACTATGTTCTAGTGATTACAAGTTATTTTCTTCGAATAAGATAGTTATATAAGTAAGAATCGAACGATGTTATGAACATCATTACTACCTCAAGTTTAGTAGGTAAACCTACTGGAAGTGACAAGAAATGATCTAGCTTCAAAGGATCTTGGATGGCTTGAAAGTTCTTGAAGTAGAATCATGACACGAAAACAAGTTCAAGTAAGATTATCACTCGAATTAAGATAGTTATAGTTATAGGAATTGAATCAAAGTTTGTATATGAGTATTACCTTGATTTAGAATGATATCTTACTGTAAACAACAAGGATTTATTGAGGTTGGATGATCACTTTACAAGATTGGAAGTGAGCTAGTAAACTTGGAAGTATTCTTGATTTTATGAAACTAGAACTTGTAGAATTTATGAAGAACACTTAGAACTTGAAGATGGAACTTGAGAGAGATCAATTAGATGAAGAAAATTGAAGAATGAAAGTGTTTGTAGGTGTTTTTGGTCGTTGGTATATGGATTAGATATAAAGGATGTGTAATTTTGTTTTCATGTAAATAATTCATGAATGATTTATAATATTTTTGTAATTTTGTGTAATCATTCATGCTAGTTGCCAAAAGATGGTTCCCACATGTTTAATGACTCACATGGGCTGCTAAGGAGCTGATGATTGAGTGTATATACCAATAGTATATACATCTAGAAGCTGTGTATTGTACGAGTACGAATACGGGTGCATACGAGTAAAATTGTTGATGAAAATGAACGAGAATGTAATTGTAAGCATTTTTGTTAAGTATAAGTATTTTGATATATGTTCTTAAGGATTTCAAAAGTGTATTAATACATATTAATACAATACATATATATACATTTTAATTAAGTCGTTATTTCGTCGTTAATCGTTACATGTATATATTGTTTCGAAACCCTTAAGTTAGTAGTCTCGTTTTTATGTATATAGTTCATTGTTAATACACTTAATGATATACTTAATTATCATTATATTATGTTAAACATAATGTATTAATATATCTTAATACAATACATATGTATTTATTTTAATTGAGACGTTATTACGTCGATAACCGTTACATATATATCTTGTTTCAAATTCCTTAATTTAGTAGTCTCATTTTATGTATATAACCCATTGTTAATATACTTAATGAGATACTTACTTATCGTAATACCATGTTAAATATATATATATATATATATATATATATATATATATATATATATATATATATATATATATATATATATATATATATATATATATATATATATATATATATATCATCATGTCGTTTTTACAAGTTTTAACGTTCGTGAATCGTCGGACAAACTGGGTGGTCAAACGTTTATGTAAAATCCATTTCAATTAATCAAGTCTTAACAAGTTTGATTGCTTAACATGTTGGAAACATTTAATCATGTAAATATCAATCTCAAATATATACATATATTTATATACATATCTTATTTACAAATAGTGGTTCGTGAATCGGTCGGAAAAGTCGAAGGTTACATGAACACAGTTCCAAATTTTTGAATTTCAACTTAACAGACTTTGCTTATCATGTCGGAAACATTAATTCATTTAAAGATTAAGTTTAAATTTGGTCGGAAATTTTCGGGTCGTCACAGAAGCCGTTGCAACTTCTGTGTATTTTCTCAACAGATTAGCAACAAAAGCTGTGAGTAATAAGACTCCGGTTGAAGCTTGGTCAGGAATCAAACCTTCAGTTAAACATTTGAAGGTATTTGGTTCTCTTTGTTACTATCATATTCCAGATGTCAAGAGGACAAAACTTGATGCTAAAGCTAGAAAAGGAATTTTTGTTAGCTATGCGACAGAGTCAAAGGGATATAGAATATACGATTTGACTGATTGTAAAATTGCAATTAGTAGAGATGTGACTGTTGATGAAGGAGCCTACTAGGATTGGAATATGAAGGAAGTTAAAAGGCATGAAGCTTCTATTTCAAGTCTCCAAAATGAATCTCATTATGATGATCCAGAATTTGATGTCGAAGACACAACTGACACCGAAGTTTTGAGAACCAGAAAAATTGATGATGTATACGAGTCTTGTAATCACGTTGTTATGGAGCCCGAAAGCTATATTGAAGCTTCCAAACATGATGAATGGAATGAAGCCATGAAAGCAGAACTTGAATTGATTAAGAAAAATGAAACATGGAAGCTTGTTGATTTGCCAAAGGGTAAGAATGCAATAGGTGTCAAATGGGTATTTAGAACTAAGTTTCAACCGGATGGTTCAGTTCATAAACACAAAGCACGGTTGGTAGTGAAAGGATATTCTC